>NC_067398.1:678648936-678974561 GCF_016432865.1 Antechinus flavipes | reverse complement strand
TGTCTTGGGACAAGTCCCCCTAGCTTTCAGCAGATTCTGTCTATGAACTGCCTGGGAAGAATTCGGATACCCCTGGCATCATCTAGCATGGCAGTGTTAGGTGAGAAAGCAACTCAGCCTCTGCATTTGGTAAGACCACCATTCTCTGTCTCAATTGTGGATATGCATTAGCTATATAACTTATGGGAAATTATTTTCTCTCTGTTCAGTTTTCTGATTTGTAAAGAGAAATAATAGTTATTGTAGTGAAGAATACATGATTGCAAAAGTGTTTAGCATAAAAGTGTTATATGAATGTTAACTACTTTATTGGATATAATAGTTTCATATTTGACAACTTTATGGATTTTTTTAGATGTGATCAATTGATAAGTGATTTCTAAAATAATTTGGAAATTTGTCTGAGATGATAGTAAAAGCAATTTTAAAGGAGCTCTAATTAAAACCCACTAAAGGGATCTATTTGCACTGATAGTATTAATAGAAGCATTTGGTATTACTTTAAAAATTCTAGTTATCTAGAGTCAGATATTCGAGGGCCCTATCAGTAAAAACTGGCACCTTAACCATTTTCCTGGTTCAAAAAAGAGAAATGATTTTCATAAATTGGAAAATAATCAAATTGCAATTCTGTTTGTATAGGACATTTAATCAGAATTTAGGGAATCTCAATTAAAATCTATTTTAAATCTGTTCTATCTCAGTTTTAAGGATTGCCTTGTTTTCTCTCTGGGAAACTTATTTAAAGTAATAGAAATTACAGCTAAGACTATTTGGCTATTACTTAGGAAAAATTCTAAAATTGTTAACTAAGTTACTGAGAGTTATTGTCATAATGTTAAGTTTTATCAGTTTACCTCCAAGTTTTCCCCTTCATAGAGTGGGAGGAAATATTGAATAGCCCAGTCCACAAAAACACTAAGAATAGGTAGGGTGGGCAACAGCAAGCTCAGCCCTTTCCATGGGCTCTCTGTCAACTCTCCTTAATTTGTAAACTTGTCAGTTTTCTTGAAATCATCAGGGTAAGCAAGATCATCAGCCCTGAGAACTGAGCCTGTTTAGGATTTATAACTTATAAACAAGGAATCTGTTTATTAAGAATTTATAAGTTTGTTTAATGATTAATCCTTTGCACCAGGATAAGTTTCAACACATGAGGCATGTTAAATAAAATCTATATGTGTAAGTCCTGATAAACTTTTAAAATAATGTATCTAGCCCTTTGCTGCGATTGGTAGAATTTGCTATTAGAGATAAAATCTCTTGGGACCATAACTAATTATTCTTTTGAGTTCTGAATTTGATTGCCTGATCATTGAGTCAGTGGCCTATCCTTTGGGAGAGAAATGCCATAAATTACTCAGAATGCTCCTGAAATATCTAAGTGGATGTCTTATCTGGGCAAACATTAGGAAGATAACATTAGCCTCTGCTTAAAGTGGGATTTTTCTGACTCACTTTCCTAATTCTGTTTTTTTGTTTCCCATCTGATTATTTTTTAAAATAGCTTTTTATTTACAAAGATATGCATAGGTAATTTTTCAGCATTGACAGTTGCAAATCCTTTTGTTCCAACTTTTTCCCTCCTTCCCCCGACCCCTTTCCTCAGATGGCAGGTTGACCAATACATGTTAAATATGTTAAAGTATAAGTTAAATAAAATATATTTATATGTCCAAACAGTTATTTTGTTGTATAAAAAGAGTCAGACTTTGAAATAGTGTAAAGGCTTTTGAAATCTTGAAATAGCCTGTGAAGGAAATCAAAAATGCAGGCGGACAAAAATAGAGGGATTGGGAATTTTATGTAGTGGTTCATAGTCATCTTCCAGAGTTCTTTCCCTAGGTGTAGCTGGTTCAGTTCATCACTGCTCTATTGGAACTGATTTGATTCATCTCATTGTTGAAGTGGGCCAAGTCCATCAGAATTGATCATCATATAGTATTGTTGTTGAAGTAAATAATGATCTTCTGGTCCTGCTCATTTCACTCAGCATCAGTTCATGTAAGTCTCTCCAGGCCTTTCTGAAATCATCCTGTTGGTCATTTCTTACAGAACAATAATATTCCATAATATTCATATACCACAATTTGTTCAGCCAATCTCCAACTGATGAGCATCCACTCAGTTTCCAGTATCTGGCCACTACAAAGAGGGCTGCCACAAACATTCTTGCACACACAGGTCCCTTTCCCTTTTTAAAAATCTCTGTGGGATATAAGCCCAGTAGTAACACTGCTAGGTCAAAGGGTATGCACAGTTTGATTGCTTTTTGAGCATAGTTCCAAATTGTTCTCCAGAATGGTTGGATGTATTCACAATTCCACCAACAATGCATCAGTGTCCCAGTTTTCCCATATCCTCGCCAACATTCCACATTATCTTCCCTGTCATTTTAGCCAATCTGACAGGTGTTAGTGGTATCTCAGAGTTGTCTTAAGTTGCATTTTTCTGATTAATAATGACTTGGAGCATCTTTTCATATAGCTAGAAATAGTTTCAATTTCTTCATCTGAGAATTGTCTGTTCATATCCTTTGACCATTTATCAATTGGAGAATGGCTTGATTTCTTATAAATTAGATTCAATTCTATATATATTTTGGAAATGAGGCCTTTATCAGAACCTTTGACTGTAAAAATGTTTTCCCAGTTTATTGCTTCCCTTCTAATCTTATCTGCATTAGTTTTGTAGTACAAAAACTTTCCAATTTGAATAATCAAATTTTCTATTTTGTGATCAATAATGATCTCTAGTTCTTCTTTGGTCACAACTTCCTTCCTCTTCCACAGGTCTGAGAGGTAAACTATCCTATGCTCTTCCAATTTATTTATAATCTCATTCTTTACACCTAGGTCATGAACCCATTTTGACCTTATTTTGGTGTACGGCGTTTAATGTGGGTCACTGCCTAGTTTCTGCCATACTGATTTCCAATTTTCCCAGCAATTTTTGTCAAATTGAGTTTTTATCCCAAAAGCTGGGGTCTTTGGGTTTGTCAAACACTAGATTATTAAACTTATTGGCTGTTTTGTCTTTTGAACCTAACCTATTCCATTGATCAACTAGTCTATTTCTTAGCCAATACCAAATGGTTTTGGTAACCGCTGCCTTATAATATACTTTTAGATCTGATACAGCTAGGGCACCTTCATTTGAATCTTTTTTCCATTAATTCCCTTGAAATTCTTGACCTTTTGTTTTTCCATATAAACTTTGTTGTTATTTTTTCTAGGTCATTAAAATAGTTTTTTGGGAGTCTGACTCCATCTGATTATTTCTAAGTCTGGCTAATTATTACTGCATGATCAGCTGTCAAATAGATCTAAGATGACTTATCTTGTCATGTATGTGCTCTCAGGCTGAGGCCTGAAGGACCAGTTTTGATGCTATTATAATCATATCCCTCTTTTTTCCTCTTATAGCAAATTTCTATCATCAAAGCAAATAAAGTTAGTAGAAATTGTGAGCCCAGTACAAGTATCCCAGGGGACAAAATGGTTCTCTACTCTAGATCTTAAAGATGCTTTCTTTTGTATACCATTGCATAAAGACTCACAATTTCTTTTTGCCCTTGAAGGGGCAAATCCAGGGGAATGTAACCCCCCACCAATGAACATGGCCAGTATGGATTAGATGCTATCTTGAGCTGCAGTCCCACTTGAGACTTCTCTGACTTCAGTCATACAAAACCTTAACTTCCAGCCACCCTAACTACAGCAGGGCTATGAAGTTAGTCCTTCTGGCTGATTTCAAACACCCTCAGGCCAGTGTCTAATCCCAGAGGCAAGTCAGTGGGAATTTTTTGTTGGCCTGCCCAGCTCTTTGCAGAGTGACAATGGCCCAGCCTTCACTTCTCAAATAATTCAAAAAGTGGCTGAGGCACTTAAGATTACCTGTCCTTCCTTCCTTCCTGCTTTCCTTCCTCCTTCCTTCTCCCCCACCCCCTGTCTCTCTCTCTCTCTTTCCTTCCTTCCTTTCTTTTCTTTTTCCCACTTTTTTCCAGGTGTACCTTTAAGAATATATCAAGGATGAGAGCTTTGCTCCTAGTATTTTCTCTCCAGCTCTCTCAGTGTCACTCTGTGGCCTCTGCCAGTGGGGAGATAACTCCTTATTTTTTAGTCAGGCTAAGGAACTCTGTGGGCAGTGGGAGCATTCAGAATTGTTGGATGTGCCCTCAGCATCCTCAAGGCAGCCCACACATGCGACCTGATGCATTATTTGCAAGGGCCCCATTCCCAATTGTCACCATTCCCACCCTGGATGCTGCCCCCTTTGTACCAGCTATCCCCAGGGGAATAACTTTAACCTATCTCCTGTCTTCTTGCCAGAAAGGATCTCTTACCCATATAATAATTATGGGATATCCATTTCACAATTATCCTGGCAAATTCACTCATAATACTTCTACAGGTACAGTACCCCACTGAATGCTGCTGCCACCATCTTCAAGTAATATCTCCCCTCCTCGGGTCTGTAGTCCCATTGAGTAGAGACAGCTCTGCGCCCTTTATCAGCATGAAGCTTCAGAAGATGAGCTTTCCATCCTTTTGTCCTAAATGAATTTGGAGTACAAACTATTTGAGAGGAGGGAAATGATGTAATATAGCAATGATTTTGTGGTCCCCTAATTTTAGGAGAGCTTCTAACAATAAATCAGTAATCCTAAATTTTCTGGCGTTGGAGCCTCAAGGAACTGCCCAATCCTCTGATTCAGAATAGACCACTCCTCAATTCATTGCTGACTGATAATCTGGTCAGTGATAATTTGGTGTGTGATAACCAAATTCCACAGACTACTCCTCTGGGCCATCAAATTAACATGTCAGTGATAGAAAACTGGATAAATGTGTCTCCTTACTTCTGTTTTTCTGCTAATTTCTTATGGAATTCAGCCCTCTTGTAATGACATTACTATTACAATAAACTTTCCCCCTTGAATAGGAAATGGATTCAAGGCTGCAAATTCTTTTGAGACACCTCAGGACACCAGTCTGTGACTCCAAAATTTTGAGGTCCCCTTCCCAACTTCAACATGAAGAATTGAAGAATTCAAAATGGCCATTTCTTTGGCAAATTTATTTAGGGAAATAGATTACAGATAAAATGAAGACATACAATGGACACTGGGAAGAGTAAATATGAAATAGAGTGGGAGAGCATATGAGATACAAGTTCCTCAGTGGAACTCATAATTACCCAGTAGTAAGAGATTATCCAATGAGATTGGAGCATGCCCTTAGTGGGCAGACTAAATCCTGAAAGGGATTTAGCAGCCTGAAAGCGTTAGTTAGCTATAAGGAGGAAAAGTGGGGTTGAGAAGCATAATGGAATTAATTCAAGGGAGATACCATGTGGCATGGGGGAAGAGAAAGAGGAAAGACACCACAAGGCAGAATGCCATGGGCTGACCCAGACAAAGGAAGGTAGCAACCATGAAATGGCCTACAAGTAGATTTCATAAGGAAATTTTCAGGGACATGACTGGGATTTCTATAGAGGGTGAGTCTCAGGAGTTTGACATAATTTGGATTTCAGACTGGACCAGCTCTCTAAAGGGTGGGACCACGAAGCTTAACTGATCCCTATCAGAGCCTTCTGCCTGCTTGCCTCAGGGATCAATTCCTCTACTAACCACACCTAACACTGAAGACCTCACAGTCAAGATACTTCTTGTCTTGGATAGAAGTCAAAGCCCCTTGGTTTTTGTCTGTTTCTTCTAAGACACTAAATCTTAGAACAAAAGGAATAAAAAGGGGATTATGAGGCATAAATGCAATTTAGGGGCTCTTTAGACTTTTTGGTGACTTTTGCTCTATTGCAAAGAAGCATTTGATCTAGCTAGGAGGCTCAGTGGATAGAATGTTGGACCCAGAGTCGGAAAGACTTGAGTTAAAATTAGGCCTCAGACAAATAGGAGCTGTGTGACTCTGAGAAAAACCTTCGTTTCCCCATTTGTAAAATGAGCTGCAAAGAAAATGGCAAATGCCTCTAGTATCTCTGCCAAGAAAAATCCAAATGGAAATCATGAAGATTGGGGGCAAGACTGAGCAACAAGAATGAAGAAGAGTTCACTAGTGAGTAGAAAAGAAGGAGTTACAGGGCTAATTAGAAACTTTTTTGCTAGTCTCTTTCTTTATGATTCATTATCCCTAAGGGAAATTGAGAGGACATCCAGCCAAGTTGGTGCAGCTGCAAACAACTAAGAATCTTGTTTAGCTAGTTATCTGGGTAAACTACTTGTTCTTTTTAGTTCATGATCCTAAGATGAGAAGAAGTCTTTCATAGCCTTCATGCTAAATCTTGGATACTGTCAAGGTATTGGAATTTGACCTGAAAGAGTGGAACTCACAATGGAGTGGGAGCTTGGATGAAGGTAGACAGCAGATTCTGTATTTTACTATTTTGAGCAATATTGCATTCTATCATGGAGATCAGTGGTTCTTAACATAGGATTAAGGAGTAGATTTCAGGAGCTCTGTCAACTTTGATATGTATAAAACTAAAATAAAGTGAGTTGTTTTCCTTAACCTTTACATGAAATTTAGCATTTCCTTCAATTATGAATGTATGCAACACACATCATTTAGAGGAATCCATAGGCTCCACTATAAACTCCTGAACTTTCCCTAAAAAAAGGTAAAGAATCCCTGCCCTAAATTAAATTCAAATTTGGCCAATGAGTCAAAGATGGTTTTTCAGGTCAGCTTCCCAGTGACTTTGGTGAGTTGGCAAATGAGGAAGCCTGTATTTGCAGGCTGAGCATTCTCTGGTGGCCTGAGTATGCTTTGGTAGAGATATTGTAGACTCAGGAAAGTGCTATCATCCAGAAAAAAAAAAAGCTTTTTTTTGAAGTCTTACACATGTGGACTGTCACTTGATGGTCTAATTCAGGTAAGTTTGCCTAATTAAAATGAATTTGCTGAATGATTGACAAAAGACAGTACCTTTCTATAATTATAAGCGTAATGGCCCTTGAACCACACAAAGGCACAAAGGGCCCCATGTGAGACTAGTATCACACAAACATTACTAGATTGTAATCAGAGCAACTTAGATATGGCAGACAACTAATTAAACTCATACTTTATAATTGACAAAGAGACACATTGTCTTTTTATAAGCTTAAGAAAGTTGTCTTGAAAACACACATCCAAAAGTCTCCATTTGGAACTTGTATCATACAAACAACCCGATCCTATAACCTCAGTACCCTATGACTTCTGGTCATATGTGAGGTCAAATGTAGATTCCTAAACAGCATTTATATAGCACTTTATGATTTGCAAAGAACTACATATATGTTATCTCATTAGATCCTCACAAAATCTTTGAATTATTTGCTATTATTATCCCTACTTTACTAGTGAGGAAACTGTACAAGAGAGATATTTTGTCCAGGGTCAGAAAGCTATTAAGTGTCTAAATGTAAGAGTCAGATCTTCCTTACTTCAAGGATTTATCTCTAGTGGCTTAACAGCTATTTTATGTTTGTATTTTATGTTGCATCTATTTAGCTTCATATCTTTGTTTCAGTATCTTCTCATACTCATTTACCAATTGAGGAATGATTTATCTACATATAAATTTGACTCAGCTCACTGTATATTTGAGAAATGAGACTTATTAAGAGAAATGTCTTATAATTTTTTTTTGATATTACTTCATTGCCTATAGAAGTTATTAGTAAAATCCAATTTTACTGATTATCTCTTTTAATTAGATCCATATTTGCCTTTCCTTTGTCTGAGGTCATGATTGCTATCTTTACCTTTTTTCATTCAGATGAAGCTTATTACATTTTGTTCCAGCCCTATATTTTAAATTTATGTATGCCTTTTCTTTCAGTATGTCTCCTGTTAACCACCCTTTGATGGATTCTGGTATCTAATGAATTCTGCTATTGGCTTTCTTTTGTTTGTATGTGTTGTGTGTGTGTCTGATCTAATTCCATTCATAGAGACAGGTACGATTATGTGTATTTCTTTCCATCCCATTTCTTCTCTTTTTTCCCTCCTTACATGTCTATTTTGCTTCTAACCACTGCCTCTCTTATCCCGCTCTCCCTTTTATCAACTCCCCTTCCTCTCTCCTATTTCCCTCTTGGGTAAGATAGATTTTTATACAGAACTGAATATATGGATACCTTCTTCCCTCTTTGAATTAATTCCTATGAGAGTAAGGTTCAAGCATTGCTCATCTTTCCATTTTCCCTCCTATTGTAAAAAATTCATCCTTGCACATCTCTTTCATGTGAAATAACTTTCCCTATTCTTCCTTATCTTTCCCCTTTTTCTCATTGCATCCCCATTTCTTGCCCTTTCATTTTTTTTGGAAGATCATTTTAACATAACCAACTCATACCTTATATCCTCTATTTATGTAAACTGATCTAGTGATAATAAAATTCTTAGCAATGACATGTATCATCTTTCCATATAGAACTATAAGTAATTTGATTTTATTGAGCCCCTTATAATTATTTTTTCATGTTTACTTTGTTATTCTCTTGAACTTTGTGGCTGAATGTCAAATTTTTTTTTATTAGCTCTGTTTTTTTCATCAAGAATGCTTGAAAATTCCCATTTTCACTGAATATTCACTTTTTTCACTAAAGGATTATACTCAGTTTTACTGGGTAGGAGAATTTTGGTTATAATCCTAACTCCTTTCACTTCCAGAATATCATATCCCAAAGCTTGTGATCCTTTATTGTAAAGACTACTAAATCTTGGGATATACTGACTTTGGACTCATAATTTCAACTGCTTTTTCTGGCTACTTGAAATATTTTTTCCTTGATCTGGGAACTCTGTTATTTGGTTATAATATTCCTAGAAGTTTTCATTTTGGGATTTCTTTCAGGAGGCGATTAATGGATTCTTTCAATTTTCATTTTACTTTCTGGTTCTAATATATCAGGGCAGTTTTTCTTGATAATTCCTTAAAATAATGATTCTAGGTTTTTCTTTTTTGATCATGGTTTCCAGATAGTCCAATAATTCTTAGATTCTCTTTCCTGGATCTATTATCCAGGTTAATTGTTTTTCCAATGAAAGGTTTCGTATTTTCTTCTATTTTTAATTTTTTTCTTTGATTGGTTTTTGATTTCTGATGGTATCATTAGCTTTTATTAACCCAATTCTAATTTTCATGAAATTAATTTTTTAAATGAGGATTTGAACTTTCTTTTCCATTTGGCCAATTCTACTTTTTTAAGGGGTTCTTTTCTTCTGTGAGTTTTTGTGCCTCTTTTACCATTAGGCCAATTCTATTTTTAAGATTTTTTTTCTTCAGAGAATACATTTTTTTTTTTGCACCTCAGCTTTAGAGATCACATTAAGTGCACAATTATCAGCAAACCAAAAATCACCCACCAATTCTCCATCTACTTTAATCTTGCCTTGTAACCTTTTCAAGTTACATAATTTGCCATCCTTGTTGTATTTGACCTTGATGCCATTTTAGTTTTAGTTTAGTTTAGTTTAGTTTTCTTTGAAGGCATCTGACAATGTCCCTGAAAACATCATGCTAAAAAGGAAGACGTTTAAAAGGAATTTAAAAAATCAAATAAGAATGAGGAAAAATTAGAAAAAAAAAATCCAAGAAAATTAATGAAAAAAGTTAACCAATTAGGAAAAGAGAAACAAAATTTTAAGGAAGAAAAAACTTTTGAAAACTAGAATTTGGGAAGGATTCTGGGAAGATGGTAGGTAATAATATAATCATAAAAAATTACATAATATATATTATATATTACATATACAATATGTATTATTAATAAAATAATATATATTATAATGATATATAATATATGCTATATATAACATAATAATATAACAAATAATAATAATAAAATCAATAAATTTCAAGCTCTCTAGATTTCCTCCATAAACAACAAATTTGCACCTCAGAATGAACATAGGTTGGTAAAAAAAAAAAATCAAGGAAGATTTGCAGCAGAACAAGGGTACTTCTGGAACAATCCAAGAAGATTAGGAGAAAGACCTCAGGTTGGAGATTAACCAGCATGACATTCAAATAACTCCAGGCTAGCTCTTTCTAGCTGTTTAGCAAGTGAGGAATCCTGGGGTTAGCTGGATTTGGCTAGAGCCTCAGCAGGAACCACAGAAACTTTCATTTCCTGGCTGTATGCAGAGCCAGGGATCTGAGTCTGAGAAGAGTGAGGGAACCTTGGCTGATTAGGAATGCCAGATCCAGCTGTTCTGCAGAGATGTAGCCACCAGAGAGAACAAATCAGCATATCTGGAGAGTGTAGAAGCAGTGAGTCAGGGATGCTGCTGGCTGCTGGCATTTGTAAGATGGTGGAGCTTTTGCTTTAGGGTTCCAGGTCAGAGAGGAGAGCCAAAGTAAAGCTAGAGGCACCATTCCTCCACCCCCACAATTAGAGGTGTTTATTCTAATACTTCTTATTAGTATAAGTATTAATACTAATACTTTTATTCTTTTCAGAAAAAAAATGAACCAGCAAAGAAGAACTCAATCACAGACACTTAATGTGGGGATAGGGAAGACTGGGATTCATCTTCAGAGGACACTGAAGTAAAAAAAGCTTCTTCTATCCCAAATGGTCCTTTGCCCAGAGAGAATTTATGGGCAAACTCCAAAGAGAATTTAAAAATCAAATGAGAAAGACTAAACAAAAACTAAAACTAAATTAAAATAAAAACCATCCAAAAGAAATAAGATTATGAAATTATTCAACTAGAAAGGAAGATACAGAATCTTAAAGATGAAAATAACTCTTTAAAAATTAGAATTGGGAAAGGGGAAGTCAGTGGAATTATAAGAAAACAAGAAATAACAAAAATATAAAGAATGAAAAAATAGAACAGAATGTAAAACATAAGAAAAATAACAAATTTGGAGAACAGATCCAGAAGAGAACGTAAGAACAATTGGACTATCTGAAAGCTGTGACCAATAAAAGAACCCTGATAAAATAAAGCAAGATACAATCCAAGAAATTGTCCTAAAGTGATAGAAAATGAGAGGAAAGCAGAAATGGAAAAAAAAAATTACTGATCACTCTGTCAAAGAGATCCTTTGTGGAAAACAAATAGAAATATCGCCAAATTTCAAAATCCCCAGATCAAAGAGAAAATTTTGCAAGGAACAAGGAAAAAAAAAACAATTCAAATATGCTCGAGTTACAATTATAATTTTACAGGATTTATCAGCAGCTACCATAAAAGACTGCACATCCTGGAATCATAAATACTGGCAAGCAAAACAATTAAGCCTGTGGCTAGAAATATCATATCCAGTAAAATTATTCATAGTCTTGAATGGAAAAAAAAATAGACATTTAATGAGTTTGCAGATTTTCAGGATTTTCAAACAAATCCAAACTCAATAGAAAATTTAACACAAGAGAACCAATATCAATGACTAATTTCAAGAAATTTAATATGAACAAATTGCTTATTTTTTTTTTACATAGAAATATATGCTTTATATTTAAGATTGGCATCAGTAATTGGATAGTTCAAAAAAAACTGGGGCAGAGTTGAGTATGATTTAACTTTAAAAAGCAAAATCATCCAGCAAAAGTAAAAATAGTTATTATGTTATACAAATGAAGTACAGAGAAAGAATAGACACAAAGGCATTAGAGGGGGGAGTAGGCATATAGTTCTGAAAACCTACTCACATCAGGAATGGGTTCAAAAGGCAACAATACATATATACTATGAAGGGTATAGCTCATAATTCTGAAAACCTACTGACATCAGGAATGGGTTAAGTAGGCAACACTAAATATATTCCATGAAGGTTGTAGCACCCTACAAAATCTATAAAGAAATAAGAGAGAGGGATGGGAAGACAGGGAAGTAAAGGGTTAGAGAGGAAGACTAGGGAGGCATCCATGCGTGGGAGGAAGTTAAGTAAGCCAAGTTAAGGAGCAGAATTAAAGAGACTTACACCAACTGATGCTAAGTGGAGTAGAATGAAGAGAGGATGGTATACAGCAACAACAAAATTATACAGTGACTATTGATTAGAAAAATGCAAATTAAGACAATTCTGAGGTACCACTACATACCTCTCAGATTGTTTAAGATCACAGGAAAATATATTGATGAATGTTGGAGAGGATGTGGGAAAACTGGAACACTGGTTGTTGGTAGAGTTGTGAACTGATCCAACCATTCTGGAAAACAATTTAGAATTATGCCCAAAGGGCTATCAAAATGTGCATACCCTTCCATCCAGAAATGTCTCTACTGGGCCTGTATCCCAAAGAGGTCATACAAAGGGAAAGTACCCACGTGTGCAAAAATGTTTTTAGCAGCTCTCTTTGTAGTGAGAGAGCAACTGGAAACTGAATGTATGCCCATCAATTGGAGAATGGCTGAATAAATTGTGGTATATGAATATTATGGAATATTATTGTTTTATAAGAAACAATCATTAGAATGATTTCTAAAAGACTTTATTTCTCTCTCTCTTTTTCTCTTTCTCTCTTACTTGTGCTTCCTTTCATGACATTATTAATGCAGAAATGTGTTTTGCATGGCAACACATACATAATATGTATTAGTTTGCTTTTCTTTTCAATGATAGGACAGAGAAGGGGGGAGAATTTATAACTTTTTAAAAAAATAGCTTTTTATTTAGAAGTTACATACATGGGTAATTTTATAGCATTGACAATTGCCAAACCTTTTGTTCCAATTTTTCCCCTCCTTTCCCTCACCCCCTCCCCCAGATGGCAGGATGACCAATACATGATAAATATGTTAAAGTATAAATTAAATACAAAATAAGTATACATGTCCAAACAGTTATTTTGCTGTACAAAAAGAATCGGACTTTGAAATAATGTACAATTAGCCTGTGAAGGAAATAAAAAATACAGGTGGACAAAGATAGAGGGATTGGGAATTCTATGTAATGGTTTTTAGTCATCTCCCAGAGTTCTTTCACTGGGTGTAGCTGGTTCAATTCATTCCTGCTCCATTGGAACTGATTTAGTTCATCTCATTGCTGAAGATGGCCAGGTCCATCAGAATTGATCATCATATAGTATTGTTGTTGAAGTATATAATGATCTCCTGGTCCTGCTCATTTCACTCAGCATCAGTTCATGTAAGTCTCTCCAGGCCTTTCTGAAATCATCCTGTTGGTCATTTCTTATCGAACAATAATATTCCATAATATTCATATACCACAATTTATTCAGCCATTCTCCAATTGATGGGCATCCACTCAGTTTCCAGTTTCTCACCACTACAAAGAGGGCTGCCACAAACAGAATTTAGAACTTTTGAAAAAAAACTGTTAAAATAGTTTTTACATGAAATTGTTAAAATGAAATATTAATTTTAAAAAATGAATGAGGAATCTATGCTATTTGATGCATATATTTTAAACTGATATTCGTTTATTGCTTATGGTATCTTTCAGGAAAATATACTATTCTCATTCATGTCTTTTACCTAAGTCAATTTTTGCTGTTGCTTTGTTTGAAATTATGATCACTATTCCATCATTTTGTTTTTCATCTGAAACATAACAGATTCTTTTCTAATCAATTATTTTAACTTTGTGCATATTTTTCTATTCCAATTATGCTTATTGTAAATAATATTGTTGTATTCTATTTCATGATCCATTTTGCTGTCTTCTTTTGATTTATGAGTGAGTTCATTCTATTTGCATTCAGTTATAATTGTTAGTTGTGTCTTTCTCCCATTCTATTCTCTTATATTTTTACTTCTCTCTTTCCCACTCCCTCTTAAAGAATTATTTTTATTTCTAATTTTTCCTTTAATCTACCCTCCCTTGCATTTAGTTTTATTGTCTCCTTTTCCCCTGTTAAGTGAAATGTATTTTTGTACCCAACTATGTGTGTGTAAAGATATATTTTTCTTTTTCTTTTCTTTTTTTACAGTTCAGATGAGGTTCAAGGGTTATTCATTCCCTTTCTATTCCTTCCTTCTGAACGAGTATGAATTTCTATTTTGAACCCCACATACGTAAGATAAATTCTCCCATCCTTCTCAGTGCATTCCTTTTCCAGTATTCTTCTATTATTTTAAGATCATCAAAGCATTATAAAATGACTCAAAACACCTCTAATTAGATTCCCCTCTGTGATCTCTGATGATAAAAAGAATTCAAAGAAGACAAAGATATCATCTTCCCGTTTTAGAATGTTTATTTTACTTGGTAAATTATAATTGCTTACTTATATCTACCTTTTCATTTCCCTCTTGACTCCTGTATTTGCTATTCAAAGATTCTCTGAAGTTCTGTTCTTTTTATCTGATACACTTAAGAGTTATCTTTTTATAAAAAGGTTCATTTACCTTTCTAATCCAACCCTGTAGAATTGTATTCAGTTTTGCTGGGTAAATTATTCTTGCTTGTAAGACTAGGTGGTGTTTTTTTTTTTGTTTGTTTGTTTTTGTTTTTGTTTTTGCTTTCTGGAACATCATATTTCAAGCCCCAAAGTCTTTATAATGGTGGCTGCCAAATTTTGTGTGATCTTGCTCATGGTTGGTACTTGAATTCTTCCTATCTGTTTACTTTCAATGATTTTTTTAAAATAACTTTGATTGCTCTGGTTGTAATTTTCTGGATGTTCTCATTTTGAGATTTATTTCAGAAAATGACTATTGGACTCTTTCTATTTCTGCTTTGTCCTCTGGCTCTAGGAGTTCTCAACAAGATTCCTTTTTTTTTTTTTTTTTTCATTTTATTATTTATTTATTTTTAAATAGCTTTTTTATTTAGAAGTTATATGCATGGGTAATTTTTCAGCATTGACAGTTGCAAATCCTTTAGTTCCACCTTTTTACCTCCTTCCCTTCACCCCTTCCCTCAGATGGCAGGTTGACCAATACATGTCAAATATGTTAAAGTATAAGTTAAATAAAATATATGTATACATGTCCAAACAGTTATTTTGCTATATAAAAAGAGACGGACTTTGAAATAATATACAATTAGCCTGTGACGGAAATAAAAAATGCAGGCAGACAAAAAATAGAGGGATTGGGAATGCTATGTAGTGGTTCATAGTCATCTCCCAGAGTTCTTTCCCTGAGTGTAGCTGGTTCAGTTCATTACTGCTCTATTAGAACTGATTTGGTTCATCTCATTATTGAAGTGGACCATGTCTATCAGAATTGATCATCATATAGTATTATTGTTGAAGTATATAATGATCTTCTGGTCCTGCTCATTTCACTTAGCATCAGCAAGATTTCTTTTTAAATACTTTCTTGAAATGTAATACTTAGGCTCATTTTTTTGACTATAGTTTTGAATTAGTAAAGTGATTCATAAGTTAATCTCTCAGTCTTTTTTCTAGGTCAATTGTTTTTGTATGAAATGCCTTAAGTTTTCTTTTATTTTTTTTCTTTCTTTTGATATTGTTTTACTATTTTTTTTCTTTTTTGCTGATGAATTGGGGTTAAGTGATTTGCCCAGGGTCACACAGTTAGAAAGTGTTAAGTATTTGAGGTCAGATTTAACCTCAGGTCCTCCTCACTTCAGGGATGATGGGCTTTATCCACTGCACCACCTAGCTGCCCCGTGTGTTTACTAATTCTTAATAACTTGAATCATTAGCTTCAATTTGGCCAGTTATAATTTTTTTACACTTATTTTCTTTGGTGAGGTTTTATACCTCTTGTTTCATCTGTGGTCAGAGCCACAGAGCTGCTATTTGCTTCTGAATTTGTTTCTTATTCAGTATACAATTAAGGCCTATATGGCTGCTTTCTCTCACTGAATCTAGATGCAGGTTCACTCCTCAATGGCACTGGATTTGTGACCCAGAATTAGACAGTGACAGAACTGCTAGATGATACCTGTTCCCACAATCTCTGGGCCCTCTTACTACCCTATTACGCTCTGCTCCAGTTTACAGTATACTCCTATTTCAATTCCTGGACCCTGGAATACTTGTATGTTGTGCTTCTGGTCAGATGTCTCCAATGTCTATAGATCTTTCTGTGTCCCAAAAAAAGTGAATCATCATGATATTTTTCTTGGATTTTCAGATCAAGATTCAATCTGGTGCATTTTCTAGATTTTTATGGAAGAACTTTATGAGTCTTCTTGCTACATCTTGATTCTGCCTTCAGCACTTTTTTAAATAGAAGGAGGAATCAGTCTAAAAATCAGAATTAGAGTTATAAATCCACCAAGTATCTGCATGAGAATATTACAGTAGGGGAGCTGCAAAACCAACCAGAGTAGTATACAATATTTCAGCAATACATCAGGGACACAAGGCGGTCTTCAAGGAGGTTTTATTCTATCTGAGAAACATACACATAAATAGTTGCATATCCATAGATGTGAAATAAATACGAGGTCATCTGTGGGGAATGAGAACTAGCAGCTAGGATAATCAAAAAAAGCTTCATACAGAAGATGGGACTTAAAGTCTTAAGCATTTCTAAGAGGCATAGACAGAGATAAATCATGGAGGCAGGAATTAGAGGGCCTTGTATGTGAAAAAGTAAGATCCATTTAGGGGGCAATAATTCTTAATAAAACTATACAAGTAGGTAGGAGATACAATATAAAGCAATTTAAATATCACTTAGCCACAGTCTCCAAGTCAACTATTCCCCATTCCTTCACAAAATGGGGATTATGATTCATGACTGCATGGTCTTCAGTCTTCTCACATCCATCCCAGACACCCTTCTACCTCACCAAGGAATTTGAGACAGTTACTCTCAATCTGGTTGAACTTATCTATGAAGATGATTTTGCAGGGTGTGACCACTGAGCATGCTACAGTTTCTTGGAGCTACAGGTGAGAACTGAGTGCCAGGTGGACACCAAAGATGAATGAGCAGCCCTGAAGAGAGCTTGGTAAGTCCTCACATCAGAAGTGCTAGTCCTCCTTGAACACTCTTTCCCCCATATAGATGAAGAAAGGGAATGAGGTTCCAAATATTAACATGAGATCCTAGCTTGGCAGCAAGGTGGAGGTCTTAAAAGTGAGAAATGGAGCCAGTAGTGAAGTAAGCATGGTTTGGAACTCTCATAAAATGATAGTTTAAGCTCTAGGCTTCATTACAAAAGAGGAACACAGCAAAGGAACTTGAAGGTGAAAAGGATTCTGGTGTGGAAATAGAAAAGTTTGGAAAATGAAGAATGGAACTGAAAGTGCTTAAAATGTCCTTTCCCTGCTATAGGAAGCTGGACTGGAATGAAGTAGACAGAGAGCCTAGAAGGCATGCTTCAGATAGGAATGGATCTAGGATATTTTTGAGCTGAGGTGAGGAAGGTAGCATGAATAGCTCAAGACTCCCTGTGTGTGTAACCACTCTATTATTGGTCATTCCTTGCCTCTTCTCTCAGCCCCTGTAATTAGTGTTTGAAACCTCATTCCCTTTCTTCATCTCTACTTCTTGCTTAAGCCTGAAATGGGTACCCAAATTGTCAGTTATGGGAGGGGAGAAAAAACAGAGTAACTCAGTGGACAGACTTTAAAAAAAATAGATTAAAAAGAAAGAAGGGGGACAATTTTAAACATGGGATTTGAATAAAGGCTGCTAGTCCCCCAGCCCCTGAATAGTAGACTAAGCCTCAAAAACCTCAGGATGTGTTTTTAGTCTCTATGCTAACTTTGTATCTAGCAAAACTTTCTATAATTTTTAATGTGCTTCCAGAGAATTCAGTTATTCCCTGGACAACCTTGTCAGTCATGGAAGAAGAAAGACTAGACTAGCCCAGGGGACTTTTCAGGCCTCAGAAACCCCAAGTAGGGATAGAAGCAACTTGGTTAGAGTCATCCTAAGTACTCAAAAGTAAGAAAAGAGTTAGAAAAATCTGAGAGTATGAATTAGAAAAAATGAAAAGATGGAAATAAAATAAGTCTGAGACAATAGCCCAACTCTCTTATCTTTTTACTGGCTGACTCCCACACTTGACATGCTTTCCCTCCTCACCTTTGCCTATTGCTTCCCTGACTTTCAAGATTTCTTTCAGATTCCACCTCCTATAGAAAGCCTTTAGTGAATTCTCCCCTTCACTACTATGAGATTGCCTTCCATTTATATCACATACATCTTGTATATACATAGTGATTTGCTCCTGTTGATGTATGAATAAACTCTTTATTAATTAACCCCACCTCTCTATTATTGAGTTCTTGGCCTGATAAAATGCTAGCAGATCCAGTTTAGCTGGTCCTACCAATATCTAGTTATCTTTGAGAGTTAAGTAGGTCAGCAGTGAGAAACAGAGATAAAGGTAGTAAAAACAAAGGGAAAAGGTAGCTGAAGGAAAAGCAGTGAAAGAAGAAGAATGAGTCATATTGGAAATTTCTTGAAAGGAGAATGAACCTTAAGTTTAACATTGTATTACCTTAGCAATGAAGGAACACATGAAGAATCACTGTAAACATCTTATTAAGAGGATACTGCACTTAGTTCAATAAATCAAATCCTGGTCAAAATTTGTAGTTTTATATGTGCTCAAAACACACATACACATATATACACATACTGCCTATTTATATAAGTAATATGACATGGGGCAACTAGACGGGCAGTGGAAAGAACACCAAGCCTGGAGTAAGGAAGACTTAAGTTTAAATAACTTAATTCAGACACTTAATAGTTGTGCGACCCTTGAGTCACTCAATTCCAGGTGCCTCAGTTTGCTCATCTGTTAATTGAGCTGAAGAAGGAAATGGCAAGCCACTCCAGTGTCTTTTTCAAAATAACCTCAAGTAAAGCCATGAAGAATTGGATCCAAGTAAATCAACTGAATAACAAAACTGTAGCAACCACCAAATGACTAACCTAAGGTATAGGATGCTATTACTATTTGAAGTCATCCTTTAGGAAATTTGAATACATTTGGTAAGAGAAATACCTGATATATGTTCACAACTTTAATTTTGCTTCAGTCTTATGATAATTTTTCTAGGAAAATAAAAATTCCAGAGTAATAGCATGATATTATTTTGAAATAGAGAAGCTAATGTATGTAGAAGCACTAACATCGAAGACAGTGTGATATAGCTACATGGCTCTAACTAGGAATTAAGAGAACTCAGTTCTTTCAAGTAAGGGTTCCATCCTTCATTGACTGTGTAACTTTGGCAAAGTTACTTCCTTTCATGATGCCCCAGGTCCTTCATCTCTACAGTGATAGGGTTGGACTTGATAATTCATAAAGTCCTTTTAAGACTTGACATTTACTGCCTGAGCATGAAAGGTCTAGAGAGTTCTTGCTCACCAGGATATCAGTAACATTGAAGCTATTGCTTACCCCTCATCAATAAATCTTCATCTGAAGGGCTTTCAACATCCTGGTTTATAAAAAAAGAAACCAAGGTCAATAATTGAGTCTGCAAGCTGTATCATCTGAGTTATTGGTCTGATGAAATGACTATTAGAGCACAAAAGTTGGGGTTTACTTTGAAAAGTGTCAGGATAAAAAACAAACTAAGTAAAAGAAAGTATATTGCCTATAGGAATATATTATTTTATCCAAAATCTTAACTTTATTGCTGAAGTAAAAATGATCATAACATTGTTGGTTTTTGTCATCTAGAGTCCATTGACTACATGCCTAACAGGACTTGATGATAAATGCATTATCCAGTAAATCAAGCATCCAGGTCCTTTGGAACCCTCCACTCTGAATGGACATCATCAATATTGAGAAATAACTATCATTCATGGTGACTATAAAGTAAGGGTGTGTGTATGTGTGTATAATTATAACATAGCCTGGATTATTATCAGCCCAGAATTATATATGAAGATAAATTTAAGTACACTATTAATAGAAAGCAATCAGCAACGGTACCAGGGTGGGTACATCTAATCCTTAGAATCTTTACTTTGGACTGCTTCTCCTCATGAGGTCTTGCCTTATTCCTTGTTATAGGTCCTGTTGAAGAAGGAGGCAAAACAATAGACTGGAACTGGAACCAGATATACTAGACACAAGGTTGATGGAGTAGCTCTCCTAAAGCAGATTTGTTAATTTTCTTAATTAAAAGAAGAATTAAATAAACATTAAAAAGATTTAATCAATTTAAATTAATGTGTAAGATGAAATAAAACAAATTTTCTTTCATATGTTAAAAAAAATTTTCTTTCATATGATTAAAAAACTCCCAGTATCAACAGAAAATAATAGGTGATTTTTCTAGTAGTAGTGAAATATTTTCTCTCTTTATTTATTTGCTTATCTATCTGTCTATCTATCCATTTATTCATTTATTTTGCTGAGGCAATTGGGGTTAAGTGACTTGCCCAGGGTCACACAACTAAGAAGTGTTAAATGTCTGAGGTCAAATTTGAACTCAGATTCTCCTGACTTCAGGAATCTCTGTAAGGGTCCATTAGAGAGGCCAGGCAAGCACAGTTAGGATATAACACAGGTCTATGGCCTGACGGACCCCAGACGTGGTGAGATAAGGGTACATATGGATTTCCTTCGTGGGTGGGACCTCCAGCCACTGTGGGAATCCTAAACACTCCGAAATTGCATCAAGAACGGGAAGTATCTCTATTTCTGATTGACTATACCTATGACCTCATAGACCTGATATAAGCTCAGTGGAGGAGGAGCCCAACTCTTTTCATCTGGAGCTCTGTCAAGGAGAAGGGGCTAAGAGAATGCAGGAGGTCATAGAACCTTATAGGATGAGGTATAAACCACATGAATAAAGTCTAAGCTAGCCTGATAAAACTCTGGAGTGCTCTGTTGTGCTTAAACTGCGTCCATATGAGATAGCAGGCAGAGGATTTCTGAAGGCCTCAGGAAGAGGTAAGATTGACATTAATATTTACCAGAGATTTCTCTGACGCCCTGGGAATTAGGAGACACTGGCAATAGCAAATGCAATGATAGCATGTTGCAAGTCTCTATCCACTCTGTGCCAAATAGCTACCCCTGATGGATTGTATCTTTCCAACTGTACACAATCTTTTAGAATTTTTTATTTTCTAACATAAACTAGAAATCAAACATTTGCATATACAAGGAAGGCTAGAAAATGAAGCTTATTTATAAAATTGAAAATCTATTACACATAATTTTAAATGTGTTCATGTGTGTATATATTCACATAATCACATTAAATTACAATGCTATATAATACGGGTAGAAATTGCATGTTATACATATAATTTAACATGGTTACATATTAATTTATATATAAATCATATGCTATGTGCATTTTATATATCATATTAGACATATATACAGAAACACACACAAATTTAATATGGCTGTGCCAACATTGCCCAGTTTGTGATACCTTCTGATCTTTTCTCATTTTCTGTTTATCTATCTATCTATCTATAAAACACTGTATTTTATGATTAAAGTGTGCAACTGGGAACTGGGAACTACTGGTCATGAAAAAAAGTTTTTTTTTTTCTAGATACAACTCAACCATACAGGAGTCATTCTTTTATTTTGACAGCTTAATTTCAAAGTTGTAACCCACTAGGTTACTGGAGATAGATGCGTTATACTATAAGATTAAATACTGAACTAGTTGCTTTACCAAACGTGACTTCATCCTGTGACCATATTTTAATTCCATTCTTTGCACATTTATTTTCCCTCCATTGATTGAATTGGGCTATCCATGGCTCCAAAAAGCTATAGAATGTACAGTAGTCACACTCTGGTTAAAAACATCTCAGTAGTTAGACTAAACCAAACTAAACTGGGTTGAGCGTAAATTATCAAATCCATCAGCGAATTAGAGGATGTCTATATTAAACACGTCATGACTTCCCCTGGTAGGAATGGGTAGATGAGGACAATTTGTTCCAATGGCCACAAAGGTGGCTGAATTACCATGCTGTGTGGCACTTGAAGCTTGATCATTCATTGCATCCTGGGTCATCACGGAATTTTGACTTTTGTCTTGTTACTGGATTTCCATGAGAGAGCAAAGCTGACAATTTCATGAGAACACTATCCCCATTTAAATCCAATTTACACACAAGTCAAGACATCATTTCATGTCATTGGTCCTCTTCAAAAATGAAGGATAAACAATTTAAGGTTTACCGAGCATGTTACAAATATGATCTCATTTTATCCTCACAACAACCCTGGGAAGCAGGTGCTAGTATTATCTCTGTTTTACAGTCGAGAGTGGTTAAGTGATAAGTCTAGGATCATGCAACTAGAGTCTGTGGCTGGATTTCGACTCAGGTCTTCCTGATTTCCTGACTCATATCACTTAGCTGCCTAATAATTACTACATTGAATGGGAGATGTTGTAAGCTTGGGAGAATGAAGCCACAGAGTACTCTACCATTGGTATAAGACTATTGTGGGTTCTCTAAAATGCCAAAATGTTTCTCAAGCAACATTGCAACTATTGTAACACATAACATGAGGCTTTTCAAGTTTCAGGCTGCATATCAAAAGAAACCTTAAAGATGATTTGATAGTCTCCTTTTCTCCAGTTGTGGCACATGCCAAAGCTATAATATCTCTGTGACAAGTTCTGTTCCTGACATTTGGAGGTGATAATTCTCCTGAAAAGGAAGGGAATCTCCCATAATCATGTCTTTGCTCTGATTGGAATCTAGTTTGCTTTATTCTTTCAAATCTCAACTTTTCCCTCATATGTATGAGGAAGGAAAGAAAAAAATTATTAAGTATCTACTGCATGCTAGACATCATGTTTGGTGCTTTGCAACTATTTCATCCTCAGAACAACCCTGGAGTGGGATAAATGCTATTATTACCCTCCTTTTACAGATGAGGAAAGTGAGGTAGAAAATGTAAAAGGGTCACAAGCTAGTAAACACATCTGAGGCCATATTTGAATTAAGATTTTCCTGATGCCAGACCAACTGCTCTGTCCACTATTCTATCTAATAGCCTGTGAAATGTGATCAGCACTCTAGTCATTGTAACTACATGAATGAACTAGGCAACATATTTAGAGAGTTCTTTCATTGGCAGAAAGATTGTGAACTTTATTTCAAACTTTTCTTCTTCAACGAGGAGTTTAATAACTAGTTTCCAAGTATTTTCCCTGATCATAATCTCACTAGGGTTGTTAGAACATGAACAAATAGAGACACTGAGCACTTCACATCTTCCCAAATTATTAAGTATTGCATTATTATATTGATTACTATAATTTGATGATATTAGTATCTTATCAGAATACAAATCTTATCAAGTGAGATCATATTTGTACTTACCAACATGCCTGGCACATAGGAATTTAATAAATACTTTATATTTCCTTTCCTTTTCCCTATCAAATTATTCATTTTCCCCTATTTTGTTCACATTGTCATCAGGCACTCAGCACCAAATATCCTTGAACTGAAAAACTTCATTCAAATGCATGTACTTTAAAAAATATGAATTTCCATAGTTACCATTTTATTTTTAAGTTATACTCTGTATATACAGCAATTCAAGACATAACAATAAATAGCAAGATAAAGTGCTGAGAAAATGCACACATAAGGAAATTCATTAGCTTTATGTTTTTAGAACAAGTTACCTTAGTTTTTTTCATTCTGTAATATGGATAAAGATGATGCCTAACATTTATTGTATTAGAAATATTGTACTTGCTCTTTTATTCTGTATTTCCTTGGGTTATGGATTATATTGATAAAAGAATGGTGCCAAGTGTTCATTTAGAAATATAAATAAAAATAATAATGTTTTGACTTTGAATTTGGGGTAGCAGAAATCTATTTAGGATGTCCTCATCTATATAAGCAGAGTAAGCAGACTTGTGTAGCTGTGACACTGGAGGATTTGATTATACTTATAGAGGATAATAGTGGACCTGTAATCTTCCCCCTTTTTTTCAGAATGACTGTTTTATTATTTTACAAATAAGAGAGCAAGATTATTTCACTGATTAGAAAGAGGTAAGATTGAAAATGGTATAAGTGAAATTTTAAAGCAGAGGAAAAAACAAACTGCTTTGAATAGATCTGGCACTTTAAAATTACTTGCTTATTGTTAACTTTTTTCTGGTTCACAGAAAAAAAGAAGTTTGTATAAATTAGGAAATAACTAAAATATGTGTTTTATCATAATATATGCTTACTTATATACAAAAAGAGAAATTATTTAAGAGAGAAATCTGAATGGAAGTTAAATTTAATTGGAAAATGCTTTGTGTTACTTCTGTGATTAATATAACTGTACTTAATTATTGTTTAAATAGAACAGATTTTTGTAAGCTGTTAAAGATTTTTATAATTGCTAAAGAACATCTTACTGGATTTTCAGAACATTTCAGCAAGACTAGAATTAAAATTGTGTACTATATTCCTTTCTTCCCTTCTAGGAATATGAGAGAAAGATGAAGTGCTTTCATTTCTTAGGGAATAACTAACTAATTAGCAACAATTCAACAGAGATTCACCAGTATGAACAAATAATGGCAAAACTGCACATTAAGAAATACATATATTTATTAAATTGTTGGTTCTATTTAACAACAGTATACACTAAAATTAAAAGGGAAAAATCCAATGAATTAAAGATTAGCAAATAATAGTCTGGAATACTATTGAAATAACAAGAAAAAATTAAGGGGTGAACAAAATAGGACTATGAATTTTAGTAGAAGTAAAATACTGGTGGGTCCTCCCTTGGATAAATTTTTGATAACTTAGAAACAGAAGATTCTCCTGATGGCTAAAGAATGACTAAACAGTGCAAAAATTAAGTTATGTAAAATCTGGAATAAATCTGAAAGAGATTCAGCTGCTAATTTGTTTTGGCTCCAGTTCAGCGCTTTTCAAAATTGCAAATTGAAAACATTAAGGCTAGTTATTGAAAAATCTTATTCTGATCAAATGAACTTTTGTTTTTGCTTAGAATCTTTAAAAAATAATGGTTTCTGTTCACCTGCTCCTAAAATGATTTCTTCTTTATATCCTTTCCTTCCCACTCCTCTTCAGTCTCTCCTACCTGGTACCTATTTCTCAATCAATGTGGTTTCTAATCTTACACTGTTGGACTTGCTGCTAAACAGACTTTCATTTCTTTTTCCTTTACTTCTCTGTCTTACTCCCCTCCTGTTTCAAGGGGAAATTTGATTTCTTTTGAACACAAAAAACATGCACAACAGTGATTTTCTACAGGTGTTTTTCCTTTCTGGGAAAGAATTGTATTTAATCTAGCTAGCCAAGGTATTCTGTTAAATATAAGACATCATCAATCTTTTAGTCCCTGTGATCTCTCCACATGGTGGATGAGTATTCTGAAGCTGTCATAACCCAATTTCAGGCCACATTTAGAAATTATAACTCAATCTAGGGAGACATCATTAATTTAGTGGAAATTTACTCTTCCCAGGGAAAAGAACTGCTATTATAAAGACTGCAAATAGACAAGCTCCATCAGGAAGGAATACCCTGCTGGCCCTGTGAATATTACAAATTGACCATTACAAGACTCTCAATGGTACCCAATATCTCAGTTGATCACAACAGGTTACATCAGGATAGGGATCATTAATCATGGAGATATACTTGGCATATTCCAAGAACTAAAGTTCCAAGAAACTAGCCAAGAAGAAAATGAGACACTAGATTGTTTTTATGACAGACCACATAAAAGTACTAAGCACTATGCTGTGTTAAATCCTCTTGATCTAAGAGATACTTGAATTATTAATGCATACTCTGTAAGGCAAGCACTGCCAGAAATAGGAGAATATTTTCTAAAAAATTGTCATGGGTGGCATGAAAAAGTCATAGAACTCAAAAGTGTTGCTCTCTCTATTTATGGAGGAAAAGTTAAAGATAGAGAAAAACCTCAGCCAACAACTTAGACAACCTTAGCTCCCTTTCAAGTTTGGTCTCCTGCCCAGTCCTGTCTGGTATCCCTCCAAAACTTCAGCTTCTGCTCAGACACCCCCATTTCTTTCCCAATCTTGGCCATCACTCAGGCATCTTTAACTATTTTCCAATCTTCAACCCCTGCCCAAACTCCTGTAAATTCCTTTCGTTTTTGGGCTCCTGGCCAGTTAGCTTCACTACCTTTCCAAGTTGTATCTTCTAACTATCTATGCTTTTAAATGATAATGTAGACCATACAGTCAGGAATTAGAAAAAGAAAATGAGATATAAAATATTAAAATAGGAATAGAGGAAGCTCTAGAAGAACTCACGCAGAGTCTTCACCATGAACATTCAGGGAAGTGAGGGCGACAGTTGATGTTGATGAGAATCCTTTCATTTTCTCTGATCCTGACACTCTTGCTGTTATTATTCTTGTCTCTACTCCTCCCAAATTAGTGAACTCTCTATCATCATTAGGGCGGGTGACACAGTTTATAATTGCTTGCTGGATAGTGAAGCTTCTAATTCAATGTTAATGAGTAATTCCAGATTCTAATTTTTTTTTTCTATTGGATCTCTAGATGTTGTAGAGGTCTTGGGAAAGCACTTCTCTTTCAGTGAAGCTCTCTTTATGCTTGAATCTCCAATTAACCTGATAGATAATGATTTTCTTTGTAAATTAAGAGCCACTATTTTCTGCTCCTTTATTATATCTCTGGTGTTGAAACTAACTGAGAACTCACTTTATTTCTTATGTTGGTTCAGAATGTCCCAGACAGTCTGGTTTATAGTTCTGATATACCATTAGATGTAGGATTGTTAAAATCTGCCATTCCTGTTACTATCAAGACAAGGTACATTCTTTGCCATGCATTCTTTAGTATCTTTTGTCAAGGGATGATATTGTAGCTACTTCACTCATTATTGACTCTCTGAGAGTTTGCCTTTGTAACACTTCTCTTCTCCCTACTAAAAAATTATAGCTAAGTTCTGATGGAAAACATTTATTGTTTTGTGCAAGATTTATGTGCTATTAATGTTTATTTCCAGACATTCAGTAATTCCAAAACCTGCAACCATCTTTTTTTTTTCCCTTGGGAGACTCCCTGATTTATTGTGATAGATGTTTGCTCCACCTTTTTTAGTATTTCCAGGATACTCACTCAGACCCTCAATACTTTTTTGCTTTCACCTGGAAGAACATACAATGAATGTGAACCCATCAACCTCAAGGATATGTAGAAAAGCTCACCCTGTTTTCTCAAATTTTGTAACAGAATTTAGCTTCCATCTCTTTCAAGGGATTCATCTCAGATATGGCACATTGATGATCTACTAGCTGTACGTGGTGTTAAGAGTTGACATGATGACAGCCTCATTTTCTTCCTCATCATCTTCTTCAGCCTCATTTGAGAAATCATAAATTTTCTAAATCAAGAGTAGAGTTGCTTCTTTTAAGGTGAATACTTGCTTTCATTTTGTTTGTTGGCACTCAATCTGTATCATAGTCTCTTCAACAGTGGCCAGAACTAAGAAACAATTGTATGCTATTTGGGGGATAGCTGAATACTCCCACTAGTGGATTTCATCTTTTGGTTAGATCACTAAGCTTCTAGTTTTTCTAATTAGAGACTCCGTTGCAGAACTTTATTTATTTTTTTTTAAATTTTTATTTAATAATTACTTTATATTGACACTCGTTTCTGTTCCAATTTTTCCCCCCCCCTCCCTCCACCCCCTCCCCCAGATGGCAAGCAGTCCTTTATATGTTGGATATGTTGCAGTATATCCTAGATACAATATATGTTTGCAGAACCGAACAGTTCTCTTGTCGTTGCAGAACTTTAGAACCCAACCACTTGACTGTACTTGAAGACCTTAAAACAATTTTATCAGATCCAGCACCATGAGTCATAGGTATAGTAAACCTTTTTCTCTTTTTGTTCACAAATGTAAAACCATGGTTTTTGGCATCCTCACTCTATCTTTTAGACCCTCTTTTTGTCCTGTAGCTTATTACTCCATTCAGAAAAAAAATTGGTGGCTACAGGGGCTCTCTCTTGCCTGTGAGGGTAGCTGCTACTTCCATTTTAGTTGAAAAAGCATGTGATTTGGTTTTGGGGGCCCCTCTTGTAGTGTAGTGCCCCCTGTACTTTAGACCTCACACTCAAGCTTTCTCTAGTCAACGACTTGCTAGATATGAAGTTACTAATTTTGGTTGGTTGGTTGGTTGGTGTCTTTTGTTCTCGAAGAGGACCAAAATGATATTATTAAGTTAGAATTTAGTTATAGTGTGTCCAACTGTGGCCGATCAGATCAATGTGAGCGTAGAATGTCCTGCCACAGATCGGATACAAATACCGTGTTTCCCCGATAATAAGACACTGTCTTTTTTTTTTTTTTGGACAGAAAACCACCAGAGGGTTTATTTTCAGGGGAGGGCTTATTTTAATGAACATTGACAGCAATTTTAATAAACAGGTAAATGTGAACCAAAAAAAGTACCTTTATTCAATAATGATCATGTCATCTTCTTCAACAACATCGTCATAAGTGTCCATACCCTGAATTCCATCCTGGATGTCTTGCACCTCTATTTCCTTCAGAAGAAGTGGACCCAATCTGTCATGTCCAGCAATATAGCTCTCTTTAAATGAACATGTCTTGTCCAGGTAACCTGCTCATAGTGCCTTGGTGACACAGCTGTCAGTAATTTTATCCCATGACTTCTTCACCCAAGTCACAACTTCTTGCAGATAGGGCTTCACAAAGTTTCCACGCTGATTTCTTTCCATTCTATTTTCAATGTAGTCATTGACTTCCATGCTCAAATGGCCCTTGAATGTCTTGTTTATTGCAATATCAAGGGTCTGGAGATAGGCAGTCATTCCTGCAGGAATCATTACTTGATCTATTCTTCTCTCTGCAAGGAAGTTCTTCATTTCTTTAGAGCGGTGAGTGCTGGCTGAGTTCTTCTTTCATCCTCCATCATGCCCCTGAGTTCTTCTTTTATCTTCCATCATGCCCCCTGAGTTCTTCTTTTATCCTCTATCATGCCCCCTCACTCCCGCTTACATACCGGGTTTTTATGTTGTCCTGCCCCAGCTCTCCTCCGTGGCACTGCTCTCAATGG
Organism: Antechinus flavipes; assembly: GCF_016432865.1. Taxonomy (NCBI): domain Eukaryota; kingdom Metazoa; phylum Chordata; class Mammalia; order Dasyuromorphia; family Dasyuridae; genus Antechinus; species Antechinus flavipes. The sequence continues at coordinate 678,945,608 of NC_067398.1, read as the reverse complement.
CGCCAGCAAGCAAATCACTGGGGAAGAACAGGATGATGCGCTCACTGCTGCAGCTCTGATTGGATGCAGCTTGGAGCGAGGCATGCGTTTCACCGGGTGGGGGGGGGGAGGAAGGAGGGAACGGTGCATACAGAGGGTATCGTAATGTAGTGTGTAGTGCAGGGAATTACCTTCACTACAGCAGCAATCTCAATAGGGCTTATTTTTGGGGGAGGGCTTATTTTAGAGGAATCCACAGTAAGGGGAGGGCTTATTTTCGGGATAGATCTTATTATCAGGGAAACACGGTAGTTCATATGAACATTTGGGGTGGCTTCTCTGTTGGAGACAGGAAACAAAGAGCCAAGAAGAACATGACTACCTGTGCGTAAATTCTGATATGGTTAGCTAAAACCTTATTGTGAACAAACAATACGTCCTAAATTCCTGAGACAAGATAACGAGTGTGTCCCAGGAAATCGGCCATATCCGCCCTGGAACTAGATAACGAGTATGCCCCAGGATGTCAGCCACACCTGTGTTCTGACATTCTTCTCTTTACATTGCAACCCCCCACCCAGAAAACACAGGCAGTCAAACCATATATAACTAAGCTCCTTTTTTCAATAAATGAGACTTTTTTTCCACTGCAATGTAGTCTCCCTCCTCCTTCTCACCCGTTTCTCTTGCAGGTCTTAGTCATTTCCTCGACACCCCACGAATTATGAGGTCCTGCTGGACGGGACAAGTGGAGCCCAACGTGGACTCGAGGAACGGACTCTCGACCAGGTGGACCCCTGAAGTCGTCCGGACCCCTAATTCTGGTGAGTAGTTTCGTCCACCTCATTTCAGTTATGGGCCATAAGCTTTCTAAGGAACAGATCTTTGTTAAAGATCTTAAGGATTCACTCAGGGAAAGGGGAGTAAGGGTTAAGAATTCAGCCTCTGTGTTGCAGGCTTAGAAAATATCAAGAAGTTTGAAAAATCTTTCTCTCTCTCTGTCTCTGGCTGACTGCAGCAGCCTGTGAGAAAAAGGGAGAGAAAAGAAAAAAAAAGGAAAAAAAAAAGGAAATGAATAAAAAAAACAGATTGAAAGGGATTTGAAAGTTCAGAAAGTTAAAATATATATAGAAGAGCAGTGTGCTAACATTTAAAGGAAAGAAGTTTGAATGGAATATCTAGGCATTCTCTGTGAAGGCAGAGAAAAGCACTAAATGGGCTTGGAAGTTCACAGAAGCCCCTTTGGATTCTGGAATGGGAAAAGGGAATTCAAGGTGAAACAAACCTCTCTCTGGGGGTTGAGGTCTTGGAAACAGCCCCTAGTCTGTTTGCTGATTTAAGAGCTTTGCTAAGTTTTAAGAACAATGATTAAGGAAAATTTGCTTGTGATTTTAAATTTGTTTTTAAGGAAAAGCCTACTAGAGTAAAGAGCAATAAAATTCAAACTTAGCCTGGCCTGGGCAATAAAAAGCTCTGGAGATAAGATGCTAATAAGATGCTGTTAGAAGAAATGTGGTGGAAAAGAAAAAAAAAACTTTTAAAGACAGCTGTATTAGTTTGATTCAGTTTGTTACCGTCTGAAATATATTGAGTTATTTGTTAAAGTAAGTTATACTTTAAATCCAGCTCTGCTGGACATGTGTGGGTTTTGTGGAAGTTTGGGCTATTCACTATAGTGTGAATCTTACAGGTTTTTGAAGGGAAAAGGAAAGAGGATTACAGGTGATTTAGGAAGGACTGATTTGTAGGGGAAATTAGAGGTTTGCATGATTTTAGGAAGGTGAAAGACTTTTGGGAGTAGGTGAAGAGGTGGGGGAGGGAGCCACCCACCCCCACTGCCTTCTGCTACTTTACCAAAGGAGCATCTGGGAAGGAAAGTTCTTTAAGGAGATTGTTTAAGTATGTAGCTAGAGAGAAGGAGAAAGTTGGAAACAGGTGGATTTGGGAAGTAATCTGATGTTGGGAAACTGATGGGCTAAATCTTGAAAAGGATCCCCATGTAGGAAATCGAGTGGGGAACCTGAGGGAAGTTTTTTTCTAGGGGGTCAGGAGTGGGGGAAGGGTGGCCATGTGGAATCCTCTTCTCCCCTCACCCCTCTTAAGTATGTTCCTGCCGCTTTTTTTCTTATCTGATTGTGGCAGTGCAGCAAACTGTGATTTTTAAGGACATGCTTACTTTTAGGTTAAATGATTGAATATTTGTTTTTTTGATAGATAAAAGTTTTCTTGGTTGAGGAATATGGTCATAAATGTGATCCATACTTTGGTCCGAGTATTTCTAAAAGTTTTAATTGCTATGTTAAAAACCTTCTTGAATTCTTTTATGTGGAATTGGGTCTTTTGTATAAGTTTAAATTGATTGTATTGGGTCATCCTGAGGTTATTTAAAGGGCCTCTGAACATAATAGCTTTTTCTTTGTCCTTTGAGAATGTTTCTGTTATGGACAATATGCAGTTTGGGATATTTTTCTATGTATTGGGTATTTTAAAAGCAAAATGATTTGTATGTATAATGTTCACTCATGTAACATCTACCTAGATATGATAATTGTTCTAAGTTGTGAACTTACTGAGGCAAAATTTCTTTCTGTTATTACTGTAAGGTTATGGTAACTCTTTGTTTAAGATTTCTCAGACATTTGATTAATGACATCTGTTATTGGAGGTAAAGGTTTTTGGGCTTAGAGTTAATTAGTTAATGCTATTTGGGAGTTTTAAAGCTCCACCCTCTGACAATTACTGGGACAATTGATAAGCAGTTAAAACTCAACTGCTTATGTTATATTATAGTTATGTTCTTGAATTTTTCCTTCTGTAACTGATCTCTCTGATAAGAGCAATAGTCAAAAAAAGCTGTTAATGCAATTCAATTATGTCATGCTTTGCTATTTTCAGTCTGGTTATATGTAATCATGTATCCAAAATGCTTGGGCAACTAAGTATTTCATCTGGTCATCTCTCTGTTACTGGATATTTGTGTTCTGTTCCTTTAAAGTTCTACATGATAAGTAAGACTGCAGCCGTTTGCTTGGCCTGTAAAGCAAACTCTTCTCGTCACATAGGAAACTGCTGGCCAATCCATTTTGGCCTCCTCGTATTTTGCAACAGTTTGGTGAACTGAGTCTATCTGAGACTGATCTAATCTTTATTTGCTAGATTTGTGTTTTTGTTCTAGATTTTGGTCAAATTACAGATATTGGCTTGCTTCTGGAACCTGGATCAGCTTTGATCAGCTTTGATTATCACCACAGCACACACCCACTCTGCAAGGAATGAGAGCCTCCTATCACTTCACAGCCTGAAGCAGCAGTTTGTACATGAGACCATGGACTGGACCCTGCATCGACTGTACTTTGGACTGATATGAGGGACTTTGGGAATGGTTGATGACTGACTGTTAAACCTTGCCTGGATCATCTATTACTGTGTGTTTAAGATTTGATATGGGATTTGTTAAAATTGTGTAATTATTGCTGTTATGTTTGAGGGCTTTTTAGGAAATGCTACTGTATTAGTCTGTTATGTATAGGGATTTTGATTCACTCTCGGAATTTATATGGGGAATGGTCATTTGATAATTCCTTTCCGTGAGAAAAAAAAAAGGGGAGGTAGAGATAGCCAAAATACCAAAAAGAATGGGAACCCCTAGCACCTATTTTGCCTTAGGCATTTCTGCCCCACCCCCTATCTCACTAGTTCAGATTGAATTTGGATGCTTTAGTTTTAGAATCCCTTATTTTGTTAAAATTTCCCTGGCAGACTCAGTTTTGGGATTATTAATCCTGGTATCAAAACTGGTTATCAACCTCCTCCTGGCTGACAACCCTTCTTCCTACTCTTCTGGGACTGTTCGTGGCTATTCTCCTTATTTCTTTCGGACCTTGGCTGTTTGCTAAGTTAACTGGTTTTGTTAAGTCCCAGGTGGATGCTGCCGTTCAGAAGAGTACTCACATGTTCTATCAAAGGCTCCATACTCCTGAGTCGTTAGAACAAATGCAAAATCCACTTTTGAGCCTCTGCAATTCGCCAATTTAGAGGCCGAGCTCAACACCCCCTGGTATCGTAAATGCTGTCGAGATAGTTAAGTGGGCCTAAAGCTGTGGAGGAGCCCATGACGGGATTATTGCAACTCTGTGACCTGCTATATGCTGGCCTTATGCTGCAGGATTATCCAATGACGGGATTATTGTGAGCCTGCCCCTAGTAGGGGTGGTGTCAGCTCCCATAGCCCAAGACAGGAGTCCTGCCAAATGAATTATGTAGGCTGCAGGTCCAGATGCACATCGCATAACCTAAGACAGGCCCTCCACCGACCCATAATTCATCGTGCATATAATAAGGAAGGGGGAGATGTTGGAGACAGGAAACAAAGAGCCAAGAAGAATGTGACTACCTGTGCGTAAACTCTGATACGGTTAGCTAAAACCTTATTGTGAACAAACAATACGTCCTAAATTCCTGAGACAAGGTAACGAGTGTGTCCCAGGAAATCGGCCATATCCGCCCTGGAACTAGATAACGAGTATGCCCCAGGATGTCAGCCACACCTGTGTTCTGACATTCTTCTCTTTACATTGCAACCCCCCACCCAGAAAACACAGGCAGTCAAACCATATATAACTAAGCTCCTTTTTTCAATAAATGAGACTTTTTTCCACCGCAATGTAGTCTCCCTCCTCCTTCTCGCCCGTTTCTCTTGCAGGTCTTAGTCGTTTCCTCCTGCTGGACGGGACACTTCTCTAATTTTGTGCATCTCACAGTTCTTCTGGTCTGATTCAATGATATTTTCAGCCATGTTGTCAAACACTTTTAATGAGAAATATGGAATCAAAGTCAACTACCACACTGATGGTAACTTCTGCAAACTGAAAAAGCTCCATGCTAAAACTACAAGCAAAGTGGAGGGAATATCATGCATGATTTTTTGTTTGCAAATAATTGTGTGCTTAATCCATTTTCAGAAGCTAAGATGCAGCAAAGTATGGATCAATTCTCTGCTATTTGTGCTAATTTTGGCCTAACAATCAATACCAAGAAAACATAGATACTCCATCAGCCAGCCCCACACCATCCATATGTGGAACCATCAGTTATAGCTCATGGTGAAATTTTTGAATGCTACAAGGAAATGCTGCATTTGAATGCTACAAGGAAAATATGACTCTAAAACATTGTTCTCTTTTCAACTCAATCATGTTGTTCCTGATCTTCCTATCTCAAGGAAGCTTCTTTTCTATGATACATAAGGCCAAGAGATCCAATAATGACCTATCTGTTACTTCTTTATAGAATCTTGACCTTGGCCTGTCTATTGATGGTTACTCTTTTATGAGAGATGGTGTCTGTTGTAGGAGGGCTGCTGTGGTTATTGACTATGTCACTGTTTGGGCAGCCTCTTTTGCCATCTAATCTCAGTGCCCAGGCTGCTGAATTAATTGTACTTACTCAAACTTACCATCTGACTGATGGTCAAAGTACTATTATACACACTGACTATTGTTATTCCTTTGGAGTTTGTAATGCTATCCAGATGTTGTGGTTACAGTAAGGTTTCTTAACTTCTTTTGGTGAGATTATTACAAAGGCAAAGTAAATGGGAGGGTTTTTATCTGCCCTATAAATTCCTAGTATTTTGGTCATTGTTCACTGCTCTTCCTATACTAATGGAACTGACCCTGTTACAAAAGGAAACAATTGTCCTGATATCTCTAAAAGCTTGCTATCCTTGATGGCCCCACAGGTTTAACTTATAGTTTGTGATAGTGCTGACTTCTATCTTATAAGGTCTTTGAAATTTTTAATTGGGAATAGAATTTTCATGTTAAATAGGTATCTGGGGTCTGGGAGGCTGCAGAAGGCAAATCACTCCCGCCTCAGAGTTTTTATTACCAGCTATATCTATCTGTTCATAAGGGGGGAGGGAATTCTGGCACACAAGTGATTGTTAATATAATAAGGGCAAGAGTTACTTCTGGGGTTATATTCCTGTTGCTGCACGCCTTTGTTCTTGTCCTATTTGTCAGACATTTAATCAACATGCATTCCATGCTTTCAGAAGCTATCCTCTAGCCTGGACTCTGAGCATTTGCAAACTGGAAAATTTGTGAATTAATTTATTAACATATCTAAATGAAGCTACTACAGCGTTTGTCTTATATTTGTTAACTGGCTGATGTTGGAATCTTTACAAACTGCTAACTAATTAGAGGCTGATTCAATGAGTAGAAGTCTTCCCTAATGCAAAAACGATTACTAATTTTATTGCAAAAATTATTTTCCCAAAAATTATATCTTTGGTTTGGGACTTCAACTTGAATTGACTCAGACAAGAGATCTTATTTCTGGCACGAGATTCATAACCCTTATCACTTTAAGAGTTCTAATAAGTCAAATATATGGACAGAGAATTTAAGTCTATGATTGGCAACTTATGTTCATAAACTCACTTTAAGTGACCTGATATGCTCCCCCTTGTGTTTCAGGAGCAGATTAATATGGGAATCACAGGAACTATAGGACAGATTGAGAGAACTTAGTGACAAGAGTTGCAGCACAAACTGGCCCTCTGGACTTTTCACTGTATGATTTCTATCCTGAAAATAAAGTCTACATTAAGAATTTTCGGCAAACCAAGATAACGCAGCCTGTCTAGGTACATGTTTACTGCAAGCAAGATTGGAAAAAAGGACTCTTGAGTATACTGTTCTCAAACAAAATTCTTTAATGAAAGTTGTAATGCATTTTGTGATTTGCCTAATCTTGTCATGTACTGTTCTTCTTCTGTTCATTCTTCTCAGAAGAGTGGGGAAGCAATAAATGCCCATCTTTCTGAAGAGAAAGATGGATACTTCCTCTATATTTCACATTTTTTGAAAAAAAAGTTTTTCAGTAGTATTTTATTGTTCCAAATACAGATCATTTTCAGTATTCACCTTTGCAAAACCTTGTGTTCAAAATTTTCTCCCTCTCTCCACCTCACCTCTTTCTAAGACAGTAAGCAATCTGATGTAGGTTAAATATGTTCAATTCTAAAAATATTTCCATATTAATCATGGGGCACCAGAAAAATCAGACTCAAAGTGGAGGAAAACATGAGAAAGAAAAAAAAAACAAGCAAACAGTATCTTTCACATTTTTAATCATCGTATTTGAGACAAATGATATGGACAATCCTTGAATTGTTTTGATTTATATATTGCATTATTCGTCCTTTCCAGTCAGCTCTTTTCAGGACTTGAGACTGTAACTGTTGTTCTAAGCGGTGTAAAAGAGTGACACCTAGTGGTATTTTCTCAATAGGCAATCCTGACTAAAAAGCTATTGACAAACCTTACAGATCAATGATTCATGGTGAAATGGGCTGATCTTTCCTTCATTAATCAAAACTGTAGAAGTGACAAAATTGAAGAACAGTTACAAAATGAAGTTGTTTTGATGTGGAAATGAAGAGAACCAATTAGATTCAGTATCACGAACACTGAATCTATCTTGTGCTGCCACAGGTTTTATCCTCCATTTTGTTTTTTTATTTCTGTAAATTATCCATGGGAAACTAAATGGTTGAAATCATCTATTGTTGCATAAATGCAGGTGAATGCAAATAATCAACACCTTTCATTTCTGGGAAAATTAAGACACCCTGAAAGTCAACCAATTGGAAAAAAGAAGTCCTGAAAGTTATGGAAAGAATAACTCCTTAAAAATTAGCAGTGGGGGGCAGCTAGATGGCACAGTTGATAGAGGACTGGCCCTTACGTCAGGAATTTAAGTCTATGGCAAGTTATTCAAAATGAATTCAAATCTGGCCTCAGATACTTACTACTATCTAGCTGTGTGAACCTGGGCAAGTCACTCAACCCCAATTGCCTCAGAAAAAAAGAAAGAAAGAAATATATTAAAAACAAGAAATACTAATGCAAAAAAGCAATCATAATCTCAGACAAAGTAAAAACTAAAATAGATTTAATTAAAAGAGATAAACAGAAAAACTATATTATGAACAAAGGTACAATAGATAATAAAGTAATGTGAATACTCAATCTGTAAGCCTTAAATGCGTTAGCATCCAAATATTTTTTTAAAGGAAAAGTTAATGAATTATATATAGAAATAGATAACAAAACTGTAATATTGGGGGACTTCAATCTTCCCCTCTTAGAACTAGATAAATCTAACAAAAATTAGAAAAGAACTCAAGGAAAGGAATAGAATCTTAGATAAGTTAGATATGATACATAGCTAGAGAGAATTGAATAGAAATTTTTTCTCAATAGTATATGGTACCTTTAGAAGAACTGATAATATAGTAGGACACAAAATAGTTAAATCCAGAAAAACCAAAATATTAAATGCATCCTTTTCAGATAATAATGTGATGAAAATTATATTAAATAAGGAAATGGGTGTTATAAATTAATTGGAGGCTAAGTAACCTAATTTTAAGAAATGAATGTTAAAGAACAAGTCATATTGCCATCTTTATTAAAGAGTATGATAATAAAACAACATATCAAAATCTATGAGATGTAGAAAAAACAATAATCAGATGAAAAATTATCTCTATCATCAGCAAATAGAGAAATAGCAGACCAATAAATTGGGTAAGTAATTAAAAAAACTAGAAAAAGAACAAATTAAAAATTTCCAGCTAAACATCAAATTGAAAACCTTAAAAATTTTACAAATTTAAAAATTTTTTAGTTTCCTATTTTTATTATTACTAGAGCTTTTTATTTTCAAAATGTGATAATTTTCAATATTTGCCCTTATGAAACCTTGTATTTGAAATTTATTTAAGATTTTTGCGTCCATATTCATTAATGAAATTGATTTATCATTTTCTTTCTCTGTTTTTCTTCTTTCTGGTTTAGCTATCATTTCACAAAAGGACTTTGGTAGGACTCCTTTACATATTATTCCAAATAATTTATAGTATTGGAATTAATTTATCCAGGATATCCCTGGAATTAACTTAATGGAATTAATGGAATTAATCCCATAGAACTTGCACATCCTGAGCATGGTCCTGATGCTTTTTTTCTTTCTCAGAAAGCTCATTTATACCTGTTCAGTTTCTTTTTCTAAAGTAGGTTTATTTAAATATTCTATATATATATTTTGCTAATCCAGACAGTTTATGTTTTTGTAAATAATCTTCTGTTTCACTCAAATTGAGTCATGAACACATATAAACCTGTGCAGGAGCAGAACAATCATCCTGTACAAAAAGATGAATACTTCTTCTCATTTCTAGCCCTTTGGGAGCTCTCTGTCAAATTCTGCCAATGGGTAGGGGTAAGAAGAAGAGGGGTAAAATGGATGGTAATGGAAATGGGATGGGGAGAAGGATAATATGACGTCATGGAAGTCAGAAGGTAAAGATAAGGAAGGAGAGAATTATAGATAAGAGAAACAGCAAGTGAAAATTCAAGCACATTGGAGATGGAGAATGACATTTGAGAAACAAAAAGAAGGCCAGTATTACTGGATCACAAGGTGAGTGTTGGAAAAGAAATGTAAAAAAGATTGGAAAAATATGAGGAGATCAGATTATAAAGGGTTCTTTTCCTATAGCCTGACAGTTGTGATTGTCTCTTACTCCTATTTTATGCATCTTTGTGTTATTTTTCTGCCAATCTAGATCTACCTTTTTATTCTTTATCAGGAACATTTCCAATTCTTCATTTTTTCCCTTGACACTGAACAGTTTTCAACATTACATTCTGTCTCCTTGATTTATTCTGGTACTACCCTTACTGTCCTCTATTTCAAGATAAGTAAATAAGAAGATAAATTGATTACCCAGAGAGAAGAACATTGGTAATTCTTAAAGTTTTTATTTCAATCAACCAAGAAGAGAAACAAAGAACAACATGAAAAATGGTCTTTCCATCGATTTGGGAAAAACTGTGGGCTGGTTACTTGTATTATTCTCTTATTTTAAAAAAAGTTTTATTATGTGTTCTATTGATCAGATTGAGAATATTTAATGGCTAATTCTAGGTCAAGAGCAAGGTCATCTGGAATAATAATAGAATGGATTCAGAATAAGACAGATTTTTTTTGACATAGAATTTTACTCAATGAAGAAATGTGTATGTGTGTATGTATGTATGTATGTATATAAAACTTGTTTGTAAAAATTTCATTTCTTTTTTCCCATTGGGTAAGAAATTGAAGAGAGGATAAAGATGGATAGGCATAAAACTAGCTTTCCCCAAAATGAAATTTTAAAAAAATGAGTCTTTCCTCTACTTTTTTATTCCTTCTCTTTCTATTTCTTTTCATTGAAGCCAGTTTTTATTTCTTTGAGCAAATACCTGATGCTCCCATTTAAATTGAGTATGGAAATGTGTTCTTTTGGTACCTTATGCTCCAGGAAGGAGAACAGCCTAGGTTTTGAATAATAATTATAATAAGAAGCATTAAAATTTCCAAAGCACCATATTAGCTCATTTACTCCTCACAACAATCCTATGGGGTAGGTACTATTTTGATCCCTTTTTACAGCTGAGGAAACTGATGCAGACAAAGGTTAAATGACTTGCCCAGGGTCACCTAGTAAGTGTCAAAGTCAGGATTAAATCTCAAATCTCATTGATGCTAAGTGCTATGTTTTCTTCATTAGACCACCTGAGGTCTTCATTAGACCTATTTGATAAATATGGACATTACACTTGATAAAAGTCACTACATAATTTTCCCTCCTCTTCATAATAGTTAAGATTTTCAACCTTCTTTCTTTAGTCTACTTGCATGCAAATTCAAAAGGTTTCATTTATTTCTTAAAATGCAATAACATTCCAATCTTGTCATATGACACAATTCTTATTATCTACTATTTATCTTTTTTTTTAATTTTTAAATTTTGATTCATTGACTTAGAGGGTATAGGCAATGGTAGTGGGCCCAAACTTAGAGGTTATGGATAATGGTAGTGGGCCCAAATTTATATCCTCCTTCTGTTTGTGTGTGTTTGTATCTGTGTGTGTGTGTGTGTAGTGACAAAATGACAATTATTGTATTAACCAGTTACCTTAGAAAAGATGTCTGCTGCAGATCCACAATAAGAGTAAAGTCTATTTAAAAAACAACCCTACCCTAGTTATCAAAGATATGCATACCCAATCAATAGCTTCATACAATTATTGTGAGAAAAACACCTTGTTGACATACTTATAATGACATAGGAAAATGAAAAGAAATTGAGGTTTGTAGTATGTGAATCTAGGTTTGAATATAGCTCTATAACCTTCTACTTATGTGACCTTGGGTAAGTAGCTTCACCTCTCTGGGTGTTAGTTTCCTCTTTTGTAAAATGAATACATATTGGTGTGAGATAGTATGCTGTGGAAATAGATGAAAATCAAATTAGTGTAAGCAAAAGTAAATAAGAGTGAGGTCTAAAGGTAGTGAAGGGAAAATTGGCTTTAGAGTCAATAAGATCTAGATTTGGGTGATGACTTTGAGATATACTGCTTGTAGAACTTTGGGTGAATCATTCAATAACTCAGAACCTTGGACAGCTCTCTAAGAAGATAATGTTGCAGTTAATATAAAACCTTATATTGGTAGAAGTTCATACCCAGAAACTCATTATAAGGATGAAATCACAAGCTCAATCAAAAACAAAAATCAACCAAACCCAGGGAAACAGTACTGGCTTGAAAAGAAAAGATAAAAAGAATAAAAAGTAATATAAAAGAAATGAAAAAGAAAAATATAAGCCTGACAAATGTAATTAAAGGTGAAACATCTTTATGTTAAATATCTCTGGCAGAAATCTAATATTTAGGGAAGTAAAATAAATATATATGACTAAAAGCCATTCCTTAGTGATTAAATAGTAAAAAGTAATGAACTAAATATTTTCTTGTGTGGGAATTTGTTTAGTATTTTATTTTCCCTCAATTACATGTAAAAACAGTCTTTAACATTTGTTTTTGAAACTTTGAATTCCAAATGCTCTCCCTTCTTTCCTCACCACCTCACTTCATTGAGAAAGTAAGAAATTTGATATAGACAATGCATGGGTTGTCATGCAAAACATTTCCATATTGGTCATATTGTAAAAGGAAACTTAATCCCTTAAAAAAAACAACCTCAAGAAAAATGAAGTTAAAAAAGCATGATTCAGTCTGTATTCAGTCATCATTAATGTTTCTCTGTGGATTGATAACATTCTTTGTCATAAGTCTGTCAGAGTTTTTTGGGGGTCATTGTATTGCTGAGGACAGCTAAATCATTCACAGCTGATCGTTTCTCACAATATTGCTGTTACTTTGTACACATTTGTAAATGTAGAAATGCACTTTGTAAATTTCACCGTGTAACAGCTCATGTAAGTCTTTCCAGCTTTCCTGACAATATCCTGCTCATTAAATTTTTTATACCACAATAATATTTCACCATAATCACATACCACAAATTGTTTAGCCTTTTCCCAATTTATGGGAATCCTCTCAATTTCCAATTCTTTGCTATCAGAAAAGAACTGCTATAAACATTTTTGTATGTATAACTCCTCTTCCTTTTTAAAAATCTTTTCTTGGGCTACAGACTTAATAGTGGTATTGCTAGGTCAAAGGATATGCATGTCTTTCAAAGGAACATAGTTCCAAATTGCTCTACAGAATTGTTGAATTAAACTCTACCAACAGTACATCAACGTCTCATTTTCCCTACATCCTCTTCAACATTTCTCATTTTCCTTTTCCATCCTATTATCCAAATAGGTGTAAGGTAGTACCTCAGAGTAGTTTTAATTTGCATTTGTCTGATCAATAGTGTGATAGAGATTTTTTTGTATGATTATATGATTTTTTTTGGCATTACTTTGATTACTTCATATGAAAACTGTTCCTATCTTTTGAGTATTTATCAATTGGGGACTGACTTATTTTTACACATTTCACTCAGTTTTTTATATCTTTGAGAAAAGACACTTTTATCAGAAAAGGTTTTTTCAAAATTTTTTCATATTTATGATTACTAACTGTATTTTCCTCTATCCTATTTTTTCCCTCACTTATTTTATTTTCTCTCTCCTTTCACCTTGTCCCTACTAATTCTCCCAATTTATCTTCCCTTTCTATAACACTCTCTCTTACTGTGGGTTAATAAAGATTTCTATACCCAAATGAATATGCATATTATTCCCTTTTTGAGCCAATTCTGATGAAAGTAAAATTCACTTACTCTCCCCTCAACTTCCTTTTCCTCTTTACTATAAAAGCTTTTTCTTTCCTCTTTCATGGAAGATAATTTATGCCATTCTACCTCTCCTTTCTCCTTTCTCCCATTCCTTTCTCACCCCTTAATTTTATTTTTTAAAGTTATTACCCCTTCATATTCAACTCACACCTGTGTTCTCCATCTATATATACTCTTTCTAACAGCCCTAATAATGAGAAAATTCTCATGAATTACAAGTATCAATTTCCCATGTAGGAATGTAAACAGTTTAATTTTATTAAGTCCCTTATAATTTCCTTTTTCTGCTTAGCCTTTCATACCACTTTTGATTCTTATATTTGAAAGTCAGATTTTATATTTATCTATGATCTTTTCAACAAAATTTTTTTTGAAGATTCTCTATTTCATTGAATATCCATTTCCCTCTGAAGGATTATACTTAGTTTTAGTGAGTAGGTATTTCTTGGTTGTAATCCTAACTCCTGTCCCTCTCAGAATATCATATTCTATGCTCTGTGATCCTTTAATGCAGAAGCTGATAAATCTTGTGTTATCCTGATTGTATCTCTACAGCCCTTCAATTGCTTCTTTTTGGTCCCTTGCAATGTTCTCTTGACTTGGAAACTCTGGAATTTGGCTATAATATTCCTGCTAGTTTTAATTTTGGCATTTTAAAATAGGTGATCAGTAGATTCTTTCAGTTTCTATTTTATCCTATGGTTCTAGAACATCAGGGTAGTTTTCCTTGATAATTTCTTGAAAGGTGATGTATAGGGTCTTTTTTTTGGTCACAGTTGTCAATGCAATAATGTCCTGGATCTATTTTCCATATTGATTTTTTGGTTTCTAATGAGATATTTCACATTGTCTTCTATTTTTTCAATTCTTTTGACTTTGTTTTACTGTTTCTTGATTTCTCATAAAGTCACTAGTTTTCATTTGCTCAATTCTAATTCTTAATGAATTATGTTCTTCAGTGAGCTAATGTACCTCCCTTATCATTTGGCCAATTTTGCTATTTAAGGAGTTTTTTCCCCACTGAATTTTTCTGCCTCTTTCCCCACTTGATCAATTCTGTTTTTTAAGGCATTCTTCTCCTCATCAGCTTTTTCTATCTATTTGATCTAATATTTTTTTTAAAGTATTATTTTCTTCAGTATTTTTGATGTTTCCTTTACCAAACTGTTGACTCATTTTTTATGATTATTTTGCATGACTCTTGTTTCTCTTCCACTTTTTTTCTACCTTTCTTATTTGATTTTAAAAATCCTTCTTGATCTTTTTCATGGTCTGAGACCAATTCATATTTTTCTAAAAGGTTTTTGATGTATTAGCTTTTATTTTGTCATCTTCTTCTGAGTGTATGTTTTGATTTTTCTTATCATCATAGTAGCTTCCTATTGTCAGGATTTCTTCAGTTGCTTGCTAATTTCCTCATCCCATTTCTTGACTTTTAACTCTTTTTGAAAGTAAGGCTTTGCTTCCAAGGTGCACTGTCTAAGCTTCAGAGGTTTTTAGCAGGATGAATACAGAGAGGCTTGGAGAGACTTACATGAACTGATGCTAAGTGAAATGAGCAGAACCAAGAGATCATTATATACTTCAACAACGATACTGTGTGAGAATGTATTCTGATGGAAGTGGATTTCTTTGACAAAGAAAAGATCTAACTCAGTTTCAACTGATCAATGCTGGACAGAAGCAGCAACACCCAAAGAAAGAACACTGGGAAATGAATGTAAACTGTTTGCATTTTTGTTTTTCTTCCTGGGTTATTTTTACCTTCTGAATCCAATTCTTCCTGGGCAACAAGAGAACTGTTCAGTTCTGCACACATATATTGTATCAGGATATACTGTGACATATTTAACATGTATAGGACTGCTTGCCATTTGAAGGAGGGGGTGGAGGGAGGGAGGGAGGGGAAAAATCGAAACAGAAGTGAGTGAAAGGGATAATATTGTAAAAAATTACCTAGGCAAGGGTTCTGTCAATAAAAAGTTATAATTATTAAATAAATAAATAAATAAAAATTTAAGAACTAAAAAAAAAGTTTCAGAGGTTTTGTGTGGTTGTTTTATGAAATACTTCTAGGGACCTATAAGTTTTCAGTTCTTCCAAGATGGTATTATCTAAGGAGAGTTGTGTTTACTAAATTTCTGGCCTATGCTCTGCTCTAGGAGTGGCCATGAGCACTCTTTTCTGCCTTAGAACTTTGAGAAGGATCCATGATTCACTGTAGCTACAAGCTCTGATGTGCTAGTGTTCCTCCTGGGACTACCACCTAGAACTGTAAGGTGGACGTAAGAATAGGTAAAACAACAGCATCCTACTAGCAAAGCGATCTCTATAATCTTCTTCTGACAAATTATTCAACACTTTTCTTCTCTGTGGGATGAGGGCTCTAGGAGTCACTGCTGCTGCTGCTTTTGATTTAGTGGTTCCCAAAGCCTACTTCTGGTTTGCTGGGAGGCTATGTTGGCTCACCAGAACTGAGGCTGAACCCATTCAGTGATTGAGGCTAGATAGTAATTAAGGAAAAGAAGAGGTGAAGTAGGAAGGGAGAAAAATTTGGAAAATAAATTCTTTTTTTTAAATTAAAACTTTTTATTTTCAAAGTATATATATGGAGGGGCAGAGCAAGATGCAGAGAAGAGATACAGCTTTTTCTGAGTTCTCCCCATAACCCTCAAATTAACAGGAAATTAAGCCTCTGGTTTTGGAGTGACATAACCCACAAATATTTGGAGTGTAACAAATTTCTGGCAGAAGATAATTTGGAAGATTTTCAGAATAGATCTGTTTCAATTGGGCACAGAGGGAGGGCAGCCAAATGCAGGCACCCATGCAGACAGTGCAGGCAGTGCAGAGACCCAGGGTGGTGTGGGCTTCATGCCCCAGAGAATCTGCTGGGAGGAATCTGCAGCAGTGTTGGCTACTCTGTCCTAGTTGCAAGATGGTAGATCATCAGATTAGTTGTAAGACATTCAACACAAATGCAAAAGGCAAATAGTGAACTCCTGAACCCTAGAATAACAAGGAACCTGGCTATGCTCACCCAGCACCAGAATTTAGTCATCACTGATCCAGCACAGCCACTGTTACTTGTAGAAGAAGTTTGGACAATTTCCCCTTCCCCTAAAGCAGAACTCAGCCTTTTAAAAAAAAAAAGTGAGCAAAAAAGCAAAAAGAAATCTGATCACAAATAGTTTTTCCCCCCCACAAATAATGGCCATTTTGGCTTTATTTACGAAGACCTCCTGGGAACCAACACATCTAGGTTGAAAGCAAAAATGTACAGCATGAGGCTCAAATAACTTTCTTACACAATGTACAGTTGTCTGCAAAGGTACAAAACATATATACACCTTGAGCTATACATGTAACAGAGAGGAATCAGGACAACATCTGATCCTGGAGCCTCTAGACAAAAGTGGGTGGCCAGGTCAAGGCAGGGGTCTCCTCTGCACACACTCCTGCTCCTTTGGGGCTGGCGGGCTTTGGGGTCTCAGGAACTCTAGCAATGGTGGAAAAGGGAGCAGGGTCCTAGCTGAGAGTCCAAGGCCCCAGCAGTGCACTGAGGAGAGGGAGGAATGGTGATACTGGGGTTCACAAATAGTTTTTATGGAGAAAGAGAAGAATAGATTCTTCCCAGGTTATTGGTTTCCTTCTAATTTTGTCTGCATTAGTTTTGTTTCTACAAAACCTTTTTATCCATTTTGTATTCAATAATGTACTCAAGTTCTTCTTTGATCACAAATTCTTTCCTTCTCCACAGATCTGAGAAGTAAACTATCCTTTGTTCTTCCAATTTGCTTATAATATCACTCTTTATGTCTAAATCATGATCCCATTTCTATCTTAATTTTATATAGGGTGCTAGGTGTTGGTTAGTGCCTAGTTTCTGCCATACTAATTCCTAATTTTCCCAGCAGTTTTTGTCAAAAAGTGAGTTCTTATCCCAAATGCTGGGTTCTTTGGACTTGTCAAACACTAGGTTACTACTGCCATTGCCTATTTTGTTCTGTAAACCTAAACAATAGCACTGATTGACTACTCTATTTCTTAATCAGTACCAAATGGTTTTGATGACCACTGCTTTATAATGTAGTTTTAGATCTGATACAGCTAGATCACCTTCATTTACATTTTGTTTCATTAATTCCCTTGAAATTCTTGACTTTTTGTTTTTCCAAATGAATTTTGTTATTATTTTTTTCTAACTCTGTCAAGTAATTTCTTGGGAGTTTGATTGTTATGGCACTGAATAAGTAGATTAATTTAGATAGTATTGTAATTTTTATTGTATTAGCTCAGTCTACCCATGAGCACTTGATATTTTTCCAAGAGTTTAGATCTGACTTTATTTATGTGGAAAGTGTTTTGTAATTGTGTTCCTATAGTTCTTGACTTTATTTTGAAAGGTAGACTCCCAAATATTTTATATACAGTTATTTTAAGTGGAATTTCTTTTTGTATCTCTTACTGCTGGATTTTGCTAGTAATATATAAAAATACTGATGATTTATGTGGATTTATTTTGAATTCTGCAACTTTGCTAAAGTTGTGAATTGTTTCTAGTAGTTTTTTAGTTGATTCTCTAGGAATCTCTAAATATATCATTTTATCATCTATAAAAATGATAATTTGGTTTCCTCCTTATCTATACTAAATCCTTTCATCTCTTTTTTCTTCTCTTATTGCCAAAGCTAACATTTCTAATACAATATTGAATAGTAATGGTGATAGTAGGCAACCTTATATCACCCATGATCATATTGGGAAGTGATTCTGGTTTATCCCCATTACATATGATGCTTGCTGATGGTTTTAAATAGATGCTACTGACTATTTTAAGGAAAACTCAATTTGTTCCTATATTGTCTAGTGTTTTTAATAGGAATGGGTGTTGGATTTTGTCAAATGCTTTTTCTGCAACTATTGAAATAATCATGATTTTTGTTATCCTGGGGATAACTTGCTGTAATCTCTTTGCTAATATTTTATTTAAGATTTTTGCATCAAAATTCATTAGGGAAACTGGTCTATAATTTTCTTTCTCTGTTTTGACTCTACCTGGTCAATTTTTCCATAGGTTCCATGAACCATCAAGAAAAAAGTATACTCTTTTCTGTCTCTATTCAATTTTCTCCAGAGATCTATCATACCTAACTTTTCTAAAATTCTATTTATCTCCATAACTTCTTTCTTATTTGTTTTATGGTTAGATTTATCTAGCTCTGAGCAAGGTTGGGATCCCCTATTAGTATACTTTTGCTGTCTATTTCTTCTTGCAGCTTTCTTAACTTCTCCTCTAGGAATTTGGATGCTAAACCACTGGTGCATATATATTTAGTATTGAGATTAATTACTTCATTATCTATGGTACCCTTTAGCAAGATATGGTTTCCTTCCTTATCCCTTTTAATTAGATCTATTTTTGCTTTTGCTTGATCTGAGATCAGGATTGCTACCCTTGCTTTTTTTTTTTTTTTTTTTTTTTTTTACTTCACCTAACCATAATAGATTATACTCCAGCCTTTTACCTTTACCCTGTATGCATTACTCTCATATTATAGGATTCTGGCTTTTATCTGCTTCCATTTTATAAAGAATTCATCCCATTCACATTAACAGTTAAAATGACCAATTTTGTATTTCCCACAATCTTATTTACCCCAAGTTATGTTTTTCTCTTTCCTTTTCCCCTTTTCCTACTTTCCAGTATTTTGCTTCTGACCACCACCTCCCTCAAACAGCCTTCCCTCTTTACAGCTCTCTCCCTTTCTTATATCTTTCCCCTATTACTTCTATTTTTCCTTCTATTAACCTCCCTCTTTTCTTTTCTCTTCTCCCTCCCACTTTCTTATAGGGTGAGACAAATTACTCTATGAAGCCAAATATGTCTAATAATCTCTCTTTGAGTGAATCTGATGAGAGTAAGATTCACATGATGTTCATCCCTCTCCTTCCTTTCCCTCAATTTCTCTAAGTATATTCATAACAGAGATGTAATTATCAAGAGTTCTTTCCTTTTTACCTTTTTATATTTCTCTTGAGTTCTGTATTTGGAGATCAATTTTTTTTTTCAACTCTGGTCCTTCATAAGAAATAAATGAAATTCACCTATATCATCGAATGGCCATTCTCTTCTCTGAAAGATAATGCTGGATTTTGCTGGATTGTTAATTCTTGGCTGCGATTCAAGTTCCTTTGCCTTTAAGAATATCAGATTCCAGGTGTGGTGTTCTCTTCTTTAAAATAATGGTTCTCTGGGAGCAGGTTTCTCGGGGAGGTTTTCTGGAGGCAGCCTTAGTTTCAATTAAAAGTAATAATCACTCCAAACACAGCCAGCTGATAAAATGCAAATGTTTATTTTCTCCTTCCTTAGGCCTGAGTAGATTTCTTAGAGCCTATCTCTCTGCTTGGTTCCAAGAGCTCCCTCTGAATGTCTCCAAATCCAAAGGTTTGTCCTTCAGCCTCCAGCCAGCACAAAGGTGGAAAATGGAATGAATCTCTCTTGCCTCTGAGAGAGGGATTCTGGCTCTCAGTCTCCCAGAGTGCTCCTTCCAAGTCTTGTCTCCTTGCCTGGGTCTGGGCAGCTTTCTGGAGAGCCTTTCAAACTAGTCTTGGTCTCAGTGGGGGAAGTGCAGGAGCCCCGCCACCATAGTGGTGTGAGATGAAGTGAATGAATCTGACTCCACCTCCAAGAGTGGGATTGTGGGATCTGAGAGTGGGATTATGGGTTTCCTCCCAGAATGCTCTCTGGCTCTAAGAGCTTTTTGCTTATATGAGCTCTCTAAAGATGTGAATACACGCATTGTTTCTATCAGTTCCACTTAGCACCTTGTTTCTTCTGTTCTATAACATCTCCTTGTAAGATCAGATCAATCATACTGAACCATGCTAAATTAGATAATTATTGTCTCTATCAACTCTAATGACTTTACATTTTGTAAGGATTCCAACATCCAGACCCTTTGATCATATAAAGTGGAAACTGCTAGATCCTGGGTAATCCTGATTGTGGCTTGTCCATATTTGAAGTGTTTCTTTTTGGCTGCTTACAATACTTTCCCTTGATCTAATTATTCTGAAATTTAGCTATGATATTCCTTGGAATTTTCATTTTGCAGTCTCTTTCAGGAGGTGATCAGCAAATTCTTTCAATGGCTCTTTTACCTTCTGGTTCTATGACATTAGGAAATTTGTCCTTGATAATTTCATCTTTGTTTCATCATGGTTTTCAGGAAGTCCAATAATCCTAAGATTGTCTGTCCTAGATTTAATTTCCGGGTCAGTTGTTTTTCTAGGCATTTTACATTTTCTTCTTCTTCTTCTTTTTTTTTTTTTTGGTTTTGTTTGACTGATTTTTGATACCTCATTGAGTCATTTATTTCCATTTGTTCAGTTCTAATTTTTAGTGAATTTTTTCTTCAGATACTTTTAAAAACTCTTTTTGTATTAGGTCAATTGCATTTTTAAATGAATTGTTTTGTTCAGTGGATCCCCCCCATCATTTCACAAATTCTGTTTTTCAAGGAATTGTTTTCTTTTTTATTTTGTCAAATCTATCTTGTAAGGAGTTATATGGTTTTTCCATTTCATCAAGTATATTTTGTAAGGAATTATTTGCTTTTTTCTTTTCATTAAGTCTAATTTTAAGGAGTTTTCTTCAGATAATTTGTTTCCTTTGCCAAACCCTCTTACAAAGTTCTCATTTTCTTTCCCCATTTTTCTTCTAACTCTCTTGTAACATCCTTTTTGAATTCTTCCAAGATAGCCTTGTGAGATAGGGACAAACTCATATCACCCTTTGGGGCTTCATCTGGAGATACCTGTTTTTTTTGTGTCCTTGGGGTTTGAAATCTGTTCTCTCTCTGCATAAAAACTATATATGTTCAGAGTTCTTTTTGCCTTTTTGTTCATTCTTTAAAAGATTTGCTTTTATGGCAAAGGAGAGATTGTCCAAGCTTCCTTTACAGGTGACAGTGGTTATGCTGGGTTGATGCTCACTAACTTCCAGTACTAGGTGGATAGGGCCAGGTCTCTTGTTATTCTGGGGTTGAAGGGCTCATTATTTATCTTTTGTATTTATTGGATGTTTTACAGCTAATCTGCTAATCTACTGGTTTGCAATCAGGCAGAGTAGCCAACACTGCTGTAGATTCCTCTAGTTATATTCCCCAGGGCATGGGGACCCCGAGTCTCTGCACTGTGCCTGTGCTTGGCTGCCTCCTTCCATGCCTGACTGAAACAGACCTTTTCTGAAGTTCTTCCAAAATATCTTCTATTGGAAATTTGTTATACTCCAAATATCTGTGGGTTCTGTCATTCCAAAACCAGTTCAGAGGCTTGATTTGGTGTTGATCTAAAGGACATCAAGGAGAGCTCAGATAAAGAAGTGTCACCTCCTGGAACACAAATTAATGAAAGTTGAAAACCATTTTTACATGTATTTGGAAAAATAAAATACTATTGAAAAATTAAAAAATACTCACTTCTGTTATAAATAAGTTCTGTAAATCACTCCTTGTCTCTCACATCTAATGAGACAGATGACCTGATTTTATATGCAAATGTTAATTTTTCAAATTAAATCATAGAGGTTCAGTACATTTATCATTAGTTTCTTTTTATTTCAGATAGTTGATCTTAACACTCCTCCTGAGAGAGAAGAGGGCTTACTTTTAAATCAGTTTAGGGAAAGATACTGTTTCAGGAAAAAGACAAGTGATTGATAAAAGGGCAAATTTTAATTTGACTTCTTTCCCATAATGAAGTTCTGAAAGATTTTTCAAAATCAAATGCCTCATGAATTTGAGGCAAAGTCATTTGAAACTCATTAGAAGACATTGTTTATGAGATATTAAGAAGCAAAACTGCAAGTGTTTTGTTTCATTTTTGATAACCTAAAAGCAAGATTCTACTAATTTGCAAAAAGAAAGATTCAATGGCTAAAGGGAAACTAGATCTGAAGATACAATTTGAAACATTGTTTAGAAGCGGAGAAGCATAGGCTTTGGAAGTTAGTAGTGTTAAGAAAAAGTATCAATATGAAAATGAAAGTGAAAAATCAATAAAAAGAGAAGTACAATTTTATTTTGTAGTTTTCAAGAATCAGTTTGCTTTGGCAGCTTAAAAAAGAAATTAAAGATAATTGACAATAGCACATGGAAGATTTCCAATTCAACTAAAAGACAATGAGAATATCTATTACATTATAGCTATGACTAAAGGGATTCAATGGAATTGATACCAATTGGAATGATACCAATGGAATAATGCTACTATTAAAATAAAATTGGCTTTAATTTGGACAGCCTTCATCCCAATCAGCATCATCAACCCATTTCTGTAAATCAACCAATAACAATAACATCAATGAGATGATAAATATTGTAGGTGATGTGGGACAGCTGGGACACTAATACATTGTTGGTGGAATTGTGAAATGATCTAACCATTCTGGAGAGCAATTTGGAACCATGTCCAAAGGGCTATCAAACTGTGCATATCCTTCAATCCAGTAGCGTCACTACTGGGTCTGTATCCCAAGGAAATTATAAGGGAAGGAAAAGGACTCATATGCAAAAATGTTTGTAGCAGCTCTTTTTGTGATAGCAAAGAATTGGAAAATGAGTAGATCCCATCAAGTTGGGGAATGGCTGACTAAGTTGTGGTATATGAAGATAATGGAATATTATTGTTCTATACAAAATGATGAACAGGCTGATTTTAGAAAGACCTGGAAAAATTTACATGAATTGATGCTGAGTGAAATAAGCAGAACCAGAAATACCTTGTACACAATAATAGCAGGAATGTGTGATGATCAACTGTGAAAGATTTGGTTTTCTCAGTGGTTCAATGATCCAAAGCAATCTTGATAGACTCTGGACAGAAAATGCCATCTGCATCCAGAAAAAGAAGTAAGGAGACTGAGTATAAATCAATACATTCTATGTTCACTTCTTTTTTTTCTGTTTTTTTAAATCTCTCCTATGGTTTTTCTCTTTTGCTCTAATTTTTCTTTCCTGACATTATTCATATGTCTTTAAAAATAAATTTACTAGGAAAAAACCCCCCCAAAAAACAATAACATCAATAACAACATGTCAGACATATGCTTTAAAGCTGTGATGCAGAGTTGGGCTCACTGCCCAGTGTTTGTTCAGAGAGGTAGGAGATTAGAAAGGATGAGAAAGACTTCACTTGGGGGAGGGTAGAATAGAATGGATTACTGGGTGAACAGACCCTATTACCTCTATCATTAGCAAGAATAAATGGGATATATGACTGGCACAGAGAATGAGCACCAGTGATATAGGCATAGCTATTAATTGGTAGAAATCTTAAGGAAGAGAGATGATTATATCCTCAAGACAAGGAAATTAAGTTTAAAAACAAGGTTTACTTGTTACTATAGCACAAAGAGATGGATAGACATTGGGAAAGAGGCTTGCTAGTTCTTATGCAGTAGAGTTGAATGTTTCTTCTAAGAAAGAAGCATATTTCTTCCAGTAATAGTAGGATAGGTCAACAGATAGTAATATCTCCTCCTTTTCTCTCCCCTCCCAATTAGAAATTGAAAGAGGCTATAGAAACATCCAGGAGGTATGAAGTTTGGGGATGAGAAGAGCTAGGGCTAGTTATCTGAGATAAGATAGAAATTTAGGGAAATTGGGCCCTGAAAGGGAAGGACAAATAAGTTGGATGAAGATGGTCTAAAAAGCTGCAATAGGATGTGGGATCTTTGAAGAAGGAGGAATAAAGTGATATTGAGCTAGGCAGATGATCTAGGCAATGGAGACATCCTAGAGAAAGAGCTCAGTTTCTAGGTAAATAGTTAGAGGTGGCAGAGAAGCTGATGAAGTTTCAATGTATTGAAAAAGAAAATGGATACCCTTTTTCTGGAGGTTTCCAAGAAGGAAGCTACATGAACCATCCTCAGAGATGTTTCAGAAAGGATACCTGCATATGAATCGGTTAGCCTTCATAGCTTCTGAAGACAGCTTTGAGAGTTAAGGGACTATGGAACTGATGGGGGATAGTAAGGAAATTTACCATTAGGAATGCAAATAGTACAGAGTTTGAATAAGTCAAAGTAAAGGGGAATTTGGGTGAGAGGAGAAGGTTCAGAGGATAATCTTAGTAAAAGTAGAGACCAGAGGTTGGGGGGAAATGAGGACACAAGAGTAAAGGCCAGAGAAAGAAATCAAGGAGGTAGAATGTGAACCTGAGCCAATGTGAATGGGAGCAAAAGTGATTCTTGCAACTCTGGGTAGCAGTTTCAGCCTATTTTTAGATCACCTAAAATCACTTCATACGACAGAACTTATCTGCTCCTTCCAGGTCTTCTACAATACCCTGACTCAGTCTTCCCCAGACTGAGGGGAGCTTCTTTCCATTCCTTTCATTTTTAATCCTTGAGCACAAGGAAACCACCCTTACCCTAATCTCTTACAAACAGGGATACTAAGCCTATAGACTCATCCTCTCCCTTCTGACACCTCTAACGCTTCAGATTATGTGATAGCCCTCAATGACAGTAGGCATGAGCAAACTGATCTTCCACCTGCTCTCAGTCTCATCAGACACATGCTTTTGCCTATCCACTCATATTTTCCATCCATTTGCAAATTGTCTCCTCAGCCTACTTCTGCCCCATCAACTGGTGACCTGTCAGACTCAGCTGCTCCAATATGAAAGACAAGACATTCCATTCTCACTCATATGTAAAAATCTTCCCTTTAATAGCCTTTCCCTTTCCTTCTTTCCCTCCTCAACATACTTATGGACATACTTGCCATTCTGAATGACTTAAGCCCACCACCAAACTATCTCTTTCTCTTTTGAATTATGTTGGATTGAAAGCCAGCAGCCACTGACTGCTTTCTTAATTACAAACCAAAGGTAGAATGATCCTAAATTTGTGCTCTGTCCCTTTCCTCACTTTCCTTATAGGTATTATCTCAAGGCACAGTGATTCAGGGCTCTTTCTCACCCATATTAAAGCTCTGTTAGGGTCCTGTGGGCATCTACAGCAGAGGTATCAAACATGCTACCCACACCACTAGCAACATTCTCAAGTGGGTCTGAAATGATTAAATTTGGAAAATGTTTAGCAAAATAAATAAAAATGCAATATAACATGGATAATGTTGCATTTTAAAACTAAGTCTATATATGATCCCATTAGGGATCTGTTTCTTTTTGAGTTTGATACTAATGAACTAGAGCATGATAGTTATCTATTTCTTCTAGCACCCACACTCCCAGACAGATAGAGGCAAAGAGACAGGCAGAGTCAAAAAAAAAAAGTCATTATGATTCATTTTCTCCTCAGACTTTTAAGAGTATTGACTTTGAGCTCTCCTATCTCACTTTTAGTAAGCTTGAGTTCAGAGGTCCTATTAATGGCCATAAAGGTGACTGAAGGAGGCATTGTGAAACTTAGATCTTGGTCAGACATTGAAGATGCCAAGATTATCCATTGCATCCTGGGGCATCTTCAGTCATTTTGACTTTTGTCCTGCCATTAGACTTCAATGATTGTCAAATGATTCCAATTTGATGTCATTGGTCCCTTTCAAAAACAAATGATGAACAAAAATAACAAGTGCTTACAGATTCTGAGGGTGATATTTCTCTTTCTGAGACTTGAGGTCATCCAGATAGACTATCTGCTAAATTCGATTGACAAAAATCAGTCTTTTCTTAACCAAAGTCAATGTCCCAGAGGCCAGACACAAGTGGAACTTGCTTAACATTTATTCCTGACCTAATGGTTATTTAGCAGGGTGAGGAACTTGGGAAAGCAGAAAGGTCAGCCCTAGGCAGAGGGAAACAGTCTGGGCTCAGGAATGGTCCTGCATTATTCAAGAAACATACCTGAAGGGTTGGGTCTGGGAAGAGAGCCAAGGAGAAAGTTCTAGATATGAATACCAGAGTTGAACTGGAGGAAGTTCTTGAAGGACAGACGAGGACTTTGAACTCTTTTCTGTAGTATCAGGTGGGGAGGGGAAAATAGGAGATTGATAAGGTCAGTGAATGAGAAGACAGTTAAGAGTCAGTAGTGGAGTAATTGGGAGAGAGACCTGTGATGAGGATAGTCTGTGAGAGACAGCATTTAGAGTTAGAAGAGAAAGAAAATAAACATGTGTAAAGTACTTACCATGTGCCAGCCATTACTAAGTGCTCTATGACTATTATCTCATTTAATCCTCACAAACAGCCTCAAAAGTTGATATCTTAGCAAGAGTCTAAGACTGCATTTGAACTCAGGTTTTCATGCCTCTAGGTTTAGTGCTCTATTTACCACACCACCTATTTCCTTCAGATTTAAATCTTCTACTTATTACTTGGGTGACCCAGAGCAAAATTTCTTCCCATTTATGGGTTTCTGTGAAGGTGACAGAGTAGTGTGGTTGAAGAATCAGAATATTATAAACAAATGCTTACTTAAGTATTTGAATGAGCTTATTGACCCTGCATAAGTTACTTCTCTATGCCTTAATTTCTCTTTATTTGTAAAATGATGGCATTGGATGAGATGATCTTGACCATTTCTTCCAATTTTAAATATTTATGATCCATCCAGTTTTAGACCTGTATTCCAGGGACAAGTCTAACAGTAAGTTTCAATAGACCCCAAATGTTTATAATAGCGCTTTTGTTGGTAGCAAAAAAAAAAAAAAAAAAAAAAAAAAAAAAAAAAAAAACTGGAAACAATAAAGATTTATTAAGGCTTATTATCTTGGGGCAAAAACATGTTTGAGGCATGGGGAGATTTTGCCATCTTTCTAAATTAATAATGTCCTATTAGGTTATTCTGAAATGAAATTGTTTCTGGTAGATTGGTGTGTAGAGTACAGTATTAATTTTTTGGAGGCCTTCTATGTTTGATGAATAAAAATCAAAGTTTTATGTTAACTAAAGATAATGGTTAGTGTTCCAGAGCCAGAGACAAATATTACTTGTTTGTGTGAAGAGCTTTGAGTAAGAAGTCATAAAGGTCTAACTTGTTTCTGCACTCTGAGACTACATGGCCTCAGGCAAGTACTTTTCCTGCTCCACACTTCAGTTTCACTGTAATTAATAATTTTATGAACCAATGAGCACTTATTAAACATTTGCTACTTGCAAAGCGTGGTTCTAGGAAGTGGAGATACCAAAAGAGGCCCTGGAAATAATTAACATAGGGAAAGCACTAGCAAGGAAAGTATGAAAGCTTTCCTGTAGAAGATGGGATTTTAGCTGAGATTTAAAGGAAGTCAAAAAAGCCAAGAGGCAAAGATGAAGGGGTAAAATTATACGCATGAGGGACAGTCAGAGAAAATGCTTGGCTGGAGTATCTTGTTTATGGAATAGCCAGAAGGCCAGAATATATGGTATGATGGAATCAAGATGTAAGAAGCCTGGAAAAGGTAGGTGAGCCCTAGGTTACAAAAGATTTTGAACCCAAACAAAACATTTTGTATTTGTTCCTGGAAATGTGTCGTTTTAGTGATAACTTTTACCTAGTTATATCTACTGGCTAACTGCTAATGAGACATCCATTGATGGAAGTTTACAAATTATATTTTTAGGAGGGCAGGCCTATAGGATAATGCCAGAACTTCAAAGGAATAGTTTCTTTCTAGGGAATCAAATAGTGGGTCAAGATGCAAATTGAAAAAAATTAGCTCAGAGAGGATGTTAGAATTAGAAGATAGAATGTCAGAGCTTGAAGGGCCCATAGAACACAGGATGTCATAACTGGGAGGGATTTTAGAACTGAGAAAGCTGATTTCTTGAGGTCCCTAAAATTCTAATCAGTATTAGTTCATTATGATTTTATAAGGGGCAATGATTGTTAGCAATTATTCATTTAGCAATACATGTCTAGTCAATCATCTAATAGTACATATAAATAAAAATAAGCAATTCATATTCTGTATAAGTTATATAGGAATATAGATTTTGATAGAGAAAACTTAAAGTAGACCCAAGCTTTAATATAATGGAAATTACTTGTGTACTAGCTGTGGGGTTTACTTGTACAACTATAAGATCATAAGAATGCTGACCTGAAATATCTCTCTCCTGTTTTGCTCAAAATACATGACTCAATCAAGCATAGATTGTGGCATGATGGAAAAGCCCCAAGTTCCCCCAGAAATGTTCTTGGAAATGTTCTATCTCTATTTATCCAACCCAAAGAGTAGCTCATTCATTTTATGATCATCTGGTCAACAGAAGTATTTCCTGCTCTGCCCATCCCTCAGCCTTGTGATCCTGCAGGCTTTCTTTTTCTAGCTTAAGCATTATATGGCAACCACTGAAATTGTTCTATATTTGGTATAATTGTTCTTGAATATTTAACCCAATAAAAGTGATTTCTGGAAGAAAATGGTACTTCAGATCAAGAGGAAGTTCTGGAATCCAATTTATTGGAGAGGAGTTGGACTCTTTTAATAAAGTTGCTGCCTGAGTCTCTCTTTTGGTTGTCTGGAATGATTTTCCTCCCACCCCCCACTTTTCTGGTGAGTTAGCCAGCCAAAAGCAGAAGGATGAAAGGCTGCCTCCTTCAACTTTTCATCTGCAAGGGACTCAAGAGATAGCATATATTAGTTGAATTTTTACCATCAGTTTTTCCATTTTTCTCTTTTGCTTTGTTAGAAATTTTGTTCAGAGATGAGATAGATTAATTGCTTAAAACCACTAGAAGTTTGGAATTTTCATTAAAATCAGTCTTGTTGAGTGATAATTTATCACCATATTCTCTGGATTTCTTCAATTATTTACAAATACCAAATCAAAGAGGAAAAAGGAGAAAGGGTAGTGTTGTTAGTTATCATGCCAGTTTTGGAGAAGTGGGGGGGAAAACTAGCAGTGAAGCTCTGTAAGTCTTTAATAAAACAGGATAGAGATCTTTAGCTTTTATAAGAGCAGTTTTGAAATTAAGGATGACCAATTTAAAAGTTATTTAAAAATCATCTGAAGGTTTCCCTAGGGAATTTTAATATTATAAGCCTGCATTCAAAGTCTGTGACTACATCTCTAGAAAACTTCTATATAAGCCAAAGGAGATTGAATAGCATGACTTTTCAGAACAGGGATCTCTAGACACTGGGAATAATTTAGGTTGATATAAGAAATTTCCAAAGACCAGCCACTTGAGTCTAGGCATGAAGGGAACTTTTGGGTTCTAATCGACTCATCTTAAAGCTCAGAGGTTGGTTCAAAGATTTTGAAAATATTTGGAAATTTTGTCAGCCAAGCCTTCCAGAGGTCCTCAAACTATGGCCCGCTGGCCAGATGCAGCAGCTGAGGACAATTATCCCCCTCACCCAGGGCTATGAAGTTTCTTTATTTAAAGGCCCACAAAACAAAGTTTTTGTTTTTACTATAGTCCGGCCCTGCAACAGTCTGAGGGACAGTGAACTGGCCCCCTATTTAAAAAGTTTGAGGACCCCTGCTTTACACATTTAAGGGTTAGCTAGAGAAAAGACATATAGATGGATCTCTGGTGGATAAGAAATCATCCCTCTTTGCTTCATTTCCAGGAGGGATAATCTCCAGAACCTTTAGTTGGGAACTTCTCAGAAAGAATAACCAACAAGATGGGTCTTTGGGAATTCCAGTTCTCTTAGGGGAAGTTTTTCCTAAGAAGTGTCATTCCTAGTCAGGGACACCCATAGGAGAGTTACAACCAGAAACATTCTTACAGGATCCCCATTAGACATACTTTTAATAGCCTGGATTAAGGGTGGAGTCCTCTATCAAAGTGGGGATGACTAGGTTTAGAGCCATTAGGTTGTGTAAAGTTTGATATGAAATTACAAAGGATTTGGAGGGATGATTCTGGCCAAACTATGGAACTTTTAATTATTCTACCCTCAAATGATTTCAGAGTTTTATTATGGAATCTCCTAAAACTATTAAAGAGCAGATAAGTTATTAGTCTTATTGGGAGGCAGCTTCTATCTATTTGTGGAACTTTGCCAGACCTTTGTGTTCTGTTCTCTCCTTTGCTGCCTCTCCTGATTGTGCTCCTTTTTCCTCATCTGAAGCTCTTCTTACCATAACCAAAGTCCAAAAACTTGGACAACTTGTTGATGCTTTTCCTCTTATAGTTAGAGTACATCAAGCAACAGGGGAGGGTTTTGCATATATTAAAGAACATTATCCTTTCAAACGTTCAGACCTCTCTAATTGGAGGAAACACACTGCTAGATTCGATGGGGATCCTGTTGCTGTTATTGATCAATTTAAGGCCTAGCTTTTGTGTTATCACCCAACTATGAGTGATGTGACAAATCTCATGGAGACTCTATTATCTCCAAAAGAAAGAGCAGATGTTATTGAAATCATAAATAAATAAATTATGGATCTGGGAGGTCAGAAAATCTGGCTACTACATGATATCCAATGGGATCCTAATCAGCCTATACAATTTGAACAATTGCAGCAGGCAATAAATGCCTTACTTAGGGGAATAGAACTTTTTGTGGAAAGACAAAATAATTACAATAAATTTCAGGAGACTACACAAGAAGGGGATAAGTGCCCTTTTAGATTTTATGACAGGTTATGCAAGAGTGGGAAGCATTGAACGAGATTAGATCCTCTAAACCAACAGGATGCCAGGGTTAATAATGCAGCCATTGTTAATCCATCATTGCCTAAAATCAAGAATTATTATTTTTTTTTAAGTATAACCATTTTATTTTATTTTTAAAATAACTTTTTATTGACAGAACCCATGCCAGGGTAATTTTTTACAACATTATCCCTTGCACTCACTTCTGTTCCGATTTTTCCCCTCCCTTCCTTCATCTCCTCCCCCAGATGGCAAGCAGTCCTATACATGTTAAATAGGTTACAGGATATCCTAGATACAATATATGTGTGCAGAACCGAACAGTTCTCTTATTGCACAGAAGAATTATTTTCTTAAATACTACCCAAGCTAGTAGGAAAAACACATAAGGAACTTAAAGCAATTCCTTAATATAGTTGCGAAGGGAGAGAAACAACCAGAGACAATGCAGATACAGGGGGGGAAATACAGACAGAGAGGCCAGCCTGAATGTCCTGGCAAATGTTTAGACCTCTAGCCACTCCAAAACTCCTTTTCAGACCACTAACAAAATTAGTGGGGATTATTTTTATTTCAGGAAGAAAGGACATTATGCCAATATAATAAAAAGATGCGATCTGAGAGATCCCAAGAGTGAGATCCAAATTAGTCTCAGAGGCAGAATTATGTTCCTCAGTGGGAGGATAGATTCAGACAGCCTTTAAATCAAGTTCAGGTGACTGATAGGCACAAAGGAACCCCAAAACAAAATGGTAGGGATGTTGTACAATAGGCTTCTGTGCATGAAGGTGCAGGGAAGAGAAGGGAATTGTGTCTCTAATATGCTTGTTCCTCTTCTGTTTTCTCTGCCACTCCCCCAATCAGAAGTCCAAGCATACCTCTGACAAGTATAGGTTATTTCATGTTTATCTTGTTCACATGGTAGCCACTCATTCAGTTTTAGTTAAAAAACCAAGTTTTGTCTGTACTATTTTTATCAATTGTGGGAATAGAATGAATACCACAAGAGGTCTCCCTCTTATTCCCACGAGCAGTGACAGTGCTCCTTATCTGCTTTGCATTTTGTTTTATCTAATGCATCTGCTAATATGCTGGGAAAAGACCTTTTCTGTAGATTTCATAACACTATTTCATATCTCCCAGATACTACCTTAACCACTGAAGTGCCAGTTAATCCAACCTCTTTGTTTTCACTGTTGTTTGATATACTTGCTACTTATTCTGATCATGAGCTCCTTTCCCTTTTTCCTGTTGCATTAGTACACATCTGACTGCAACAACAGGACTAATATTCTTTCTGCTATTCTGAATTCTTTGTGGGCCACCTCCTACATTGATGTGGGTCTTTTGTGAAATCAGCAATCCAATTACTATTTTTACCAAAGTGGAGCCACTTTCATCCGTGCCTCAGTATCCCCTAAGAAGGTCATTGAAGGGATCAATCCTCTCATTAATTCCTTAATAGAACAAACAATTATTGGTTCCATGAGGATCTCCCTGTAATACTCCTATATTGCCTGTTAAGAAACCCAAACTAGATCTTCATGGAAAATCTGTTTACAGATTTGTTGGAGATTTGTGTATCATTAATGCATATATTGTGCCAAGACATATGGTGTCCAACCCTGGCACTGTTATTTCTTCTATTCCCCATGATGCCACCTGTTTTACAGTAATAGATCTATCTGTATACTGCATTTTCAAACATCCCTATAAATCCTAGGTCCAGATACCTGTTTACATTTACTTGGCATAATCAACAATGCATGTGGACTTTTTCCTCAGGGTTATATTTAGTCCCCTACTTTATCCTCTCAAATTCTCCAGCAAAATTTAGCCTCCATCATTTTTACAGACTCAGGTTTAGTCCAATATATTGATGACCTTATATTACCCTCCGCCAGAGGGATAGTTTCTCTTTTGGCTTTATCACTATGGACACAAAGTCTCTGGTTCTATGGTACAGTGTTGCCAGCTTTATTTACAGTCCCTTGAATTTATATTACTTCCTGGCACACATTCTATTTCTCAGAAACACGTACAAGCAATCCAATTCCTGTCAATGCTCCAAACCAAGAAGCAGGTATGTGCTATTTTAGAATATTGCTAGATAACTGCTGTCAGTGGACTTTAGCTTTCGGTGAAATAACTAAACCTCTTGTTACCTTAACTAAAAGACCAATTATTGAGCCTTTCAACTTGATTTTGAGCATCTTACTGTTCTCATGGAACTAAAAAGAAATTGATGTCTGCTTCAGTTCTCAGACTTCCAGGTTACTGTAAACCCTTCACTCTTTTTGTGCATGAATTGAAGGGGGTTGTCTTTGAGTGTCTATACTCAATCACTGGGATCCACTATCTGCCCAGTAATTTATCATTTAGCTCAACTGGACAGTGTAGCTGCAGGTGCACTACTTTGACTTTGGGCTGTTGCAGCCACTGACCTTTTAGTGAAGATGACTTCTGACTTAGTCCTGGGAAAATTCTTTAATTTATTCAATGTCCTCACAAGGTCAAGGTTTTGCTACTATGCCACTGCATCAGGTCTTTTCTGATCAAAGACTGCCCAGATATAAAGTGACTTTACTTGGAAGGGAGAATGTTAAAATTAAGAGATGCTACATTGCTCCCTGTTTTTCCAATCTCATGAGAGCCCTTACATGACTGTGCCTCAGTTGTTGACTTGGATGAAAAGCCTAGTGGTGACCTTATTGATGTCCCTCTGGACAATCTTGATTTGATCCTTTATTCTGAAGGCTTCTCCTTTATGAAAGATAGAGAATGCTTTATAAGAGCTGCAGTCATTTCAGATCACAAATAATTTGGGCAGTTTCACACCCTTCCCATCTCAGTGCTCAGGTCACTGAACTGATTTCTCTAACTTGAATCTGCCACCTTGTAACTGGGATAAATATCACCATACACTGACTGTCATTATCCCTTTGAAGTATATCATGCAATTGGGATCTTACAATGAGGAATTTTTACCTTTTCTGGTAAAGTTATTGCCAATTCAGACTTAAATATTTTCTTTCTGCCATTCAATTACCTAGAGCATTTGCTCTGCTTATACTAATAGAAGTGATTCTATTTCTCCCAATGATGCCCAAGCGAATCAGCTACCAAGTTTTCAGTGATAGAAGGACCTGCTTATTTTCTC
Source organism: Antechinus flavipes (assembly GCF_016432865.1). Taxonomy (NCBI): domain Eukaryota; kingdom Metazoa; phylum Chordata; class Mammalia; order Dasyuromorphia; family Dasyuridae; genus Antechinus; species Antechinus flavipes. The sequence goes on along the minus strand of NC_067398.1, from coordinate 678,911,688 downwards.
CTCCTTCTCCTTCAGATATGCCCCCAAACTTCCTTGATGCTGCTCACTGGTATTCTCTTCCTTACAGTGAAACTGAAGTGGAGAAATGGAAATATTAGTACAATATAGAACAAATATCTGGAATCTGGGACACACCTGAGGGCAAACCACTCTTTTATGGAATTTTTATCAAGCATGTTTTGTAATTCATTCTGGCAATCATTATGGCACACAAGGAATAGTCAATTCAATTAGATGTGGGTGGATTGCCTCTGGTATTACTTCAATCGCTACCCATATAATGTCAAATTGTTCTATTTATCTCAGTTTTAATCAACGTGCTTTTAAGAATACAACTTTTGATGACTATCCCCTTGTAAGCAAATAGACAAAGGGAGGAATCTCATATCGCCCTTTTGATATGCTTTTGGGACACCCCCAATAAAATGAAAACCTTTTTCTTTAGTGTAACTTCACTGATTGAAAAGGGCACTTCTATCGCCTCCTACATCCAAGAGTTATAGCATAGACTGAAGTTACTTCAGCATATAGAAGTTATAGTGCAAATTGGGCCACTGGACTTCTCCTTCCATGACTTTCAACCTGGTGACAACGTCTACATCAAAAATTTTCATCAGACCAATGGACTCAAACCTGCCTGGAGGGACTCTTTCAAGTCCTGATGATGACTCCAACAGTCATAAAGACAGGAAAAAAGGACTCATGGGCCCTCACACATAAAATCTGCACCATTTTCTGATCTATGTTCTTAAGAGAGTTCCTCTGAAGGCCTTCTTAATAAGATTCTTTTAGATACACAGAAATCACCTTTACCACTGTAGGTGTGAATTGTTTTCATAATTCTGGCATGTATTATCTCATACTTTTATATTTCACAATGGTATCACACAAATTAAGACCCTGTCATGCTATGATTGTATCATTAATGCTGTTACCTAATGCTTGCCACAGAGAAATTGCTCCTTTAAATTATATTTGACTTTGTGAAGGAAAGGTAGAAGTAGTTTCCTTATATCCTTCCCAATGGATAGAAACCATCTGCCATTTAGGAGTTCCAGCATTCTTACTATGTTTCACCATGAAACAGGATAACCCAGTGACATAGACCTCTCTTGACATATATTTCAATGGTAATGGTAGCCTTAATGCCTCTATTTTATACAAGTATCTATTCTACTAAGTGTAGGGCTAAAAAAGATGGAAATCTTTGTGATTTTAACATTATATGCTGGAAGCAAATGGATGGGTCTCTTTTTTGCTATCCCAGCAAGTCTTTTTTCTCTACTGGAGGAGCATACTAGTGCTACTGTGACTAATCCATGGAGATACAAAACATTCCATTAATGAGGCACTCTGTGTATGACAAGCACTAAGTTTTCCTTTTCTTCTAAACAATACCTCCAGTGCTTGTTACATCTGTGTCACAGCCCACTCAAGAACTAAAAGTTAGTATTGATTCACCAACATACAGGACTAAACAACTATTTGGTTGCAATACACCTTTCAGTACCAAAGTTAGTAATAATGTTTTCACCACTAATGCTGGATTCATTCTGATTAGAAATTTGTCAGATTCACAGATTTGTATAATCTGACTCCAAATGAACTTCCTTATAAAATCTCATTCAGTGAATTCTTTCATGATAATCCTGTCAATTTGATATTTGGTTTTACTGCAAGTAATGGAAGCAGAAAACCTTTCCTTCCAGATTACTGTTTTAGGAAGTCAGAAAAACAGTTTTCTTTTAATTTGGTATATGAATTGTTCGTATCAGTGACAGTCATAAATGTGGGTGACTTTGTGGTTCCAATTTGGAACAGCATGGTATTACCACAGGAAGAGAAGTACTCTTTGGGGAGATTACAATTCTTCAGCAAAGCTTGATGCTGAAAACTTTTTTGGTGGGTCCTCATTCTTAGTCTAGGTATGACCACAGTGATATACTCTGTTAGGAACCTGTCTGCTATCCTAGAAAACCTTGTCCAAGACACCTTTGCTGTCATTCAACATACTACTGCTGTCATTTCAGGATTGCAGACTGAAATTGATTCTGGAGCTCACATGGCAATGGAGAACTGGATGGCTGTACACATTCTGAGTGTTGCTCAGAGAAGTGCCTGTGCTATTGTTAATCAATCCTGTTATTCTTATGTATATCATTCAGGTGACATCATTATCAACATACATGAACTTCAGAAGAAGATTCTAAATGACATTTAGCAAATAGCATAGGAAGTGGAGATCTTGGGGATATTGGACTGCCTCTTTCTTTAGAGTTGGAGGAATTATTTTTCTGATACTGAAATGGGCCCTAGCTAATGTTTTTGAAATGCTGCTGCTTTATGGATATTCGTTAGTTGCTTATAACATGTACCTCCAAGATAACTACTAGATACGCACCCCAAATTTATCATTTTTTTCATCTTTCTTCCTCCTAAATCCATAAATGAATTCTTCCTTGACTTCAGCTCCTTCAGGTATAGTTATCCCCTATTGAAAAGAGAAGTCAGATTTTCATTCACACTTATCATAAAAGACTATTTCAGCCTTTTTGATACAATCCTTTTGTTCATTGACACTTAAGTTCCTAATTTGTTTGTTACTCTATGTTTTCCCAGACTTTGCTTGCTTGGTTTATGATGAGAAGGGGTTACTCCTGCCAAAAGATAAATACATTCAAGATCTCAGTGCATATCTGGTTCCCTCTGCTATACTGCCAGAGGTCTCAAATGATAACAGAGATTCCTTTGGGCCCTATAACCCATCTAATCCTCCCTTTTCATTATCTGAAATGACAGCCTCTATATTCTTGTTTTAGAGACATTATAATCAAAGGTTCTTTTTTTGGGCCCTATAGCTCACCTAATACTCCCTTTTTATTTTCTGAAACAACATAGACTGTACATTCTTGTTCCAGGGATATTACTGGATACTGTTCTATTGTTTCATAGGAGGATGCTTGTTTGGTGTGGGAGAGCATTTTTTCTTGGGCATAATTATGGAATCCTTACTTGTGGAGCACATGCCACTTTTTTCCCCCCCACATAATAAGAGGAGAAGACCATTCAAATGTAAAGAGCAGTCCAATTGTTCCATTACTCCTTCCCCCAGAGGAAACTGTTTAACATGCAGACTGCTTTCATATGTAACATTTCCTAGGAATTACAATGCAAGAAAGTTTATAAACACAAAAATAACATTCACACAATATTTATTACTAAGGTGATGATATTTCATCAAATACATTTTCAAATTATATTACATAGAAAATCATTCATCCTGTGACACATGGCTTTTAAATTCACAACCCTCACAGTTTGGAAAGGCATTATTATAAAATACATTTCATTAAAGATCCAACCAGCAAAGAAGTAACACATACATAAATCAAATGAAATCAGAAAACATATATCTAAGTATACGTATATTTACATGTAAGCATGCACACACACATATATCATACACACACATTTGAAAATGAAGTTTTTAAACAGTTTTATATTATTCTTCTATAAAATTAATCCACAAACCTAAAGAATCCAGGAGCAAGCACAATATTTTTTTAAATAATAACTTTTTATTTTCAAAATATATGCAAAAATAGTTTTCAACATTCATCTTTGCAAAAACTTGTATTCCAATTTTTTTCTCCTTCTATTCCTTCCACCTCTTCCCATAGACAGCGAATAATCCAATAAATGTTAAACATGTGCAATTCTTCTATATATATATATTTTCAGAATTATCATGCTGTACACCAAAAAAATCAGATCAAAAAGGGAAAAATAGAGACACAAAAAAGCAAGTAAACAACAACAAAAAAGTGAAAATACTATGTTGTGATTCACATTTAGCCCCACAGTTCTCTCTCTAGGTGCAGATGGCTCTCTTTATCACCAATCTATTGGAAGTGCAAGCATAATATTTTTAATACAATAAGTAATCAAATTAATGTTAATACATTAAGGAACAAACTTCTATCTTTATCCACCTTATAGAATGAAAATCTAAGGTAACTTGTTTTAAGAGCACAAAGCTAACAAAATTCCTGTTTTGTGAATTTTCCCAATATTTTGTCTTAATTCCAAATAGTAGAATAAATTCCAAGAGCATTCTGATTTAGAAGTTATAAAAATCTTTGACAGCTTACAAAAACTTGGTCTTTTCAAACAGCAATTAAGTTCTGTTATATTTCGCAGAAGTAACACAATTTTCCAATTAAATTTCACTTGCATTCAAGATGCTCTTTTAAATAAGTTTCTTTTTTTTCCTCACAAGCAGCAAGATGGTTCCAAGTAGATGTTATAATAAAAACTCATTTATATTTTGGTTGCTCCCTAAGTTATACAAACTTTTCTTTTTTTCTCTGAACCAGAAAAGAATTAACAATAAGCAGGTACATTTTAAGTGCTAATTCTATTCAAGGTTCAAGTTACAGCTTATTTTTATCTCCACTTTGAAATTTCATTGATACAATCTTCAAACATCTCTTTCTAACCATTGAAATGATCTCTCTCTCCTCATTTAAAACAATAAATCTGCCATTATGGGGTGAGAGAGTTGCTCATAATTTCCTCAAAACAAATTTTAAAGAATGTTAAACCAAAACTCACTAGAATATTTCAGTATTTAAAAAAAAACATTCAAAACACAATTTAGAGATTCAGAGTATAGAACTTAATATTTTAGCCCCAATTCAGTTTCTAATTAGTTTACAAGTGTAAGTTTTCTACAGTCTAAGGGAAAAGATTCTCTTAGTTCTCATTTGTCTTTTATAGCTTGCCCAGAGATCAAGAATATAAAGAGAAAGAAATAATCTCTTGGAAAACAGAGAATTTCCCAGAGAAATTCACATTCTTCTCTTTCTTTTCTTTTCTTTTTTTTTTTTTTTTGAAAAAGTCAGTTAATGAGACATACAGAGATAGATTTACTGACTAGATATTTCCTTTTAAGCATCATGTCCACAGTGTTCTGAAAACAATCCTAATAAAATGGCACAGATAAAGATATAGTTATAGACACAGACACACATAAAAACAAAACAAACATAGACACAGAAAAACACACAGAACAACAGGCATTTGTGAGTCAGTGATTCCAAAATTTTCTTATTTGTGAGGCTTTCAGTTACCAGCTTTCTATATATTTACTTTTCTTTACTTGCTAATTTATTTCCCTTCTGTTTGGAGAAGTCCCTAAACTCCACTGACAACCTTATCATCAGAGACCATAGTATCTCACAAAAGAGTTAATTTAATTCACATCGTTTTACTTCATTTCCTTAAAAGATCTCTCACTAGAGGAACTCAATAAAGCACCTCAATTCTAATAAGCTTAAGAAACACTAATGCTGATAAGAATAAGGGCATTCCTCACCTTCCCAAACCATAGATGGTCAACTGGTGCATGTTCAAATTTGTTTCTTATCTTCCTCTTTTAGGAAGTCTTACTTAACTTCTCATTAAAGACCATCCACTGGAAGTGAACCTGGACTTTACATCTCTCTCTCTCTCTCTCTCTCTCTCTCTCTCTCTCTCTCTCTCTCTCTCTCTCTTTATATATATATATATATATATATATATATATATATATATATATATATATATATGTATATATATATGTGCAAATATATTATACAAATAGAGTTAGGTCCAAATCAATAAGTTGTTAATTTTAATGAGAAAAAAAGCATTCAAAACGAACATAAAACATGCAAAATTATTCCCAGTATACTCCTCAGAGAAGACTGGAGTGTTTAATATTCAAGTGGAGAAAAGTATTCCTTTGTATTTTCTTGGGCCAAAGAATAGGAAGAAGTTTTGATAAGTGTCAGGATTTGTATGTGAGGGGGAGGACGGGGGGGGGGGGAGGAGGAGAGAGGAAGGAGGGGGGGAGGTGAGGCAGGGAATCTCTTTCTATGTGAATCCCACTGCTATCAACAAAACTGTCACAAGTGAAATTTAACAAAAAGGTAAATTGAGACATGTTTCTTTGTGCAAGATAGCATTTTATTCACAAGTTGTAAATGTGAGAATAAACTGGAGCAATGGCTATTTCAATTTTCAGCCAAAGACCTCAAGCAAAAACTTTTTTATAACTTTGGGGGACACAGATCAAACAATAGTTCAAGACAGGTGATAAAATGGGGTTTAGGAGAATGTGATTGATTACATAGTTGAGGTATGGGGAACGATGTGATTAGTTGAAAATTGGAAGTGAGTAATTAGCAATGTCCCCTTCTTCCCTCTTGTGATTAATAAGATTGTTTGAATCTACCTGCAAAGCCAATCATACAGGGCCAGATTTATATATTTATATATAATTGGGACAATTAACCAGGCATCTTTGAAAGATAGCATAGAGATATAAAGATACAAGACTAGGCTCCTTTGTGTCCATCCACATCACCCAAGGATAGCAGAATTTCTTGGAACAAGAATAGAACATTGATGAACTAAATCCAGAGACAGAGAATCATGACTTAAGCAATAATGACACTAGTCAATTATTTGTAAATGTTATGAATAAAAACAATACAGAATCAATGTAATCTCACTAATTATTAACATTTTACCGAGTTTTAAACTTAAGGAACAGTTAGATGGCACCACAGTGTACAAAGTCCTAGGCCTGAAGTCAGGAAGACTAATCTTCCTGAGTTCAAGTCTGTTCTTAGAAATTTAGTAGCTGTGTCACCTTAGGTAACTCACTTCATCTAGTTTGCTTCAGTTTCCTTATCTGTAAAATAAATTTGTAGAAGGAAATGCCAAACTACTCCAGTGTCTTTGCTAAGAAAACTCCAAATGGGGTCCCAAAAAGTCAGACACAACTGAAACTCCTAAACAACAACAAATTTAAATTCATATTAATAGAATCCAGTTATTACTTTACATTATACCACCATCCCTTACATTTGTAATGATAAAAATAAGAACTCAAAGATTTAATTTACTCTTGAAGTAATCTTCATTGTTTTTCAATTAACTTTTGAATAATAAATTCTATAAAATATTTCTTTCAACTTTCTGTTTCTATCCTCAACTGAGGAAGAAAAAAATTCTAAAATTACTATTACAAACATGTAATAAACAAAACACATTTCACACTGGTCACTTTTTTTTAAAAAGAATCTCTTTCTGCCTTCCTACTCCTTATATTATCTTTGCTTTGTTTAGGACTAATATTTTCCTTAATCTAACCTTTGTTTTATTTTCTCTTGTCCATTTTCTCTCTTATTTTCCTATTAAAACTTCTGGAATTATGAAATACATTTCTGTACCTAATTCTCTCTCCATCTGTCTCTCTCACTGTCTCTATGTCTCTCTGCCCTTGTGTCTGTCTGTGATTGTCTGTCTGTCTCTCTGTCTCTCTCTCTGAGTGTATTCTTCCCGTTAAGCAGCTTAGATTAAAGTAAGATTCAAGTGTCACCTGTAACACCATTCCCTCTTGTTATATAAACTTCTACTTGCACACCCAGACTATGTAAGATCATTTCTCTCTGCCTTGACCATTCTTTTGTAATCTTTTGAGTTCATAAAGATATGATAGGACCACTCAGAGGTACAGCTAAGATTGCAGAGTAAAGTCAGTCACCTGAGTTCTCCCCTAAATATCTTCAAATACCTTTAAATAATAACTCTAAACAAATTCTAGAGTGGAGTAACCTTGGAAAGATAAAGTGAAACAAATTTCCAGCCCATAACTTAGAAAATTAGCAGGAAAGGTCTGTTGTACTTGGAGGAGAATAGAACACAGTCCAGCATAAGCAGCTTTCAAACCTTTTACAGGCTAAATATAATATAGGTCAGCAGGAAAGATCTGTCTTACCAGGATGAGAGTGGATCATGGTCCAATTTAGGCTGCACAAGGACAACTCTGGTCCCAGCAAACCAGGAGCAGGCTTTGGGAGCCACTGAATCAGCAGTATAGTGACTGTTTCTGGAGCTCTCAGCTCACAGAGAGTAAGAGTGCTGAACAACTAGTTAAAAAAAGATTACATGGGTTTCTTTGCTAGACCTGAGTCAGGACTCTGACTTTGCTCATCCTCAGATCTGGTTCACAGTCCTCGTGGGAGTCCCAAGGCATAGAGGAACACTGGCATACCAGACCTTTAGATCACTGGAGAAGAACCCTCCTCACAATTCCGGGGCAGAAAGAAGTGTTTGTAATCACTCTAAGCCTAGAGCACTAGGATAAAAATGAAGACACTTCTCTTTAGATTGTATCACTTTAGAAGAACTGAAAACTTATAGGTATCTAGAAATATCTCTGAAGACATCTGTACAAAGCACTTGAAACTTGGGGACTTGAAACTCCACACTGCAAGCAGAGTTCTACTTTAAGAAAAATTCAAAAGTCAAGTAATAGGAGAAAATGAACAAACAAAAAAATTCTAACTATAGGAAGTTACCATGGTGACAAGGATAACCAAAACACACAGAAGAAGATGCCGAAGTCAAAGATCTTATAGCCAAAGCCTCCAAGAAAATTATGAATTAGTCTCAGGCCATGGAAGAGTTCAAAAAGGATTTTGAAAATCAAATAAAAGAAGCAGAGGAAGGTTTGGAAAATACTAGAACTATTTTTGGGATTTCTAATTAGATTCTCTCTGTAACCCCTGATGATGATAAGAGTCCTAGAAGAGTATAAGTATCATTTTCTGACTTCAAAAAAGTAAGAATTCTTGCCCTAATTATTCAGCTTCAGACCCCAACCTTGGCTGATGACTGCGAGTGAGACCTCGTAAGTCTCATGAGATCAAGTTATACAGCTGCCACTGCTTGCTTCTGAATTTTATCCTTCCTTGATAAATAGCCTAGAGCCCACAATTACTCCTCACTCTAGAACACCACTTCTAGAGGTATAGATACCTTCTTCCATGTGTCCAGCATCTGTCAAAGAATTTACTAGTGAGTGACACAGCTGTCAGTTGACACTTGCTCTGTAGAATCTTGTGTTTGAAATAATGAAGGAGATGGCTTCAGAGAAACCTGGGAAGTTCTGATGTACTAATGAAGAGTAAAGTGAACAGAACCAAGGAAAGAATTTATACAATGACAACCATATGGTAAACAACTTTTGAAAAACTTAAGAACTTTGATAAGTATAACGTCCAAACAAGATTTCAAAGGAGTCATGATGAAAAAAAAATGCTAGCTATTTCCTATAGAGAGGTGAAGGAAGAGAAGGGCAGAATGAAAAGTCACAAGTTTGGGCCCCTCTCTGCTAGATATGGAACTTCAAGTCTCTCCCTGTACTGGAATGATCCTTTGTGCATGCTTCTGGACAAACCTCATTCCCAGTGTCCACAGAGCTCTCTGTTTTCCTATGTCACCCTGGGCTAGGAAAATGACTCAATGTGAATTAATTTTCTTAATTAGGATTTCCTAATCAGGATTTGTTCTAGTGCATTTTCTAGATCTTTTTGAAGGAGTTGTGATAATGGTAGGAAAAGTCCTTGTACTTCTTTACATTACTCTTCTATCTTTTCAATGTTATTTACAACTTTTAAAAAAATATTATTTGTATAGTCTTCTGTTGTATGTTGGCATTTTACCAAATGTAGTATTTACTACTAGTTTTGGGTTTCATTTGCAAACAGTGGAGAAAACTCAGTCTGTTAAACAGGAGGTCACTACCTGTAGATTCACATGTCCCACAGGATGTTTACATGCCCTACATTTATATCTCAAGGTTTACAGCAACTTGATAGAATATAGAGAGCTAGATTTTAAGTCTAGAAGATCTGGGGGATCAGATCCTTCTTGGATACATATTAGTTGTATGACTCTTGTGAAGTCACCTAATCCCTCAATATACTAGATAACTCTCTCAGACTCTAAGTTGCAGAGGTGTCAATCTATACTGCCAAAGAAACTTTCTTCATGTGGGACTAGAATTCTATTTACCAATGAAATTACAGGTGCAGTTATCTGGACCCCCTACCTTGTAAGTATAATCAAATCCTCTGATATCAGAACTGCACAATCTCCTTACTATGGGCTTCACTATTTTTATTTCTTTCATTGTTGTATATGCAGAGTACAATTAAAAATAAAATGAGTGAGTGAAAAAAATAAATAAAATGAGTGGTATGAATTTTTTAAGTACATGCATTAGTATAAAGTCTTTCAATTTAAGCATATTGGATATTGTCTCTCCAGGACTCTCTGAAATCAGCCTGCTGGTCATTTCTTACAGAAAAATAATATTCCATAACACTCATATACCATAATTTACTCAGCCATTCTCCAATTGATGGGCATCCATTCAATTTCTAGTTTCTAGCCACTATTAAAAGGGCTGCCGCAAACATTTTTGCACATATAAGTCTCTTTCCCTTCCTTAAGATCTCTTTGGGATATAAGCCCAGTAGTAACACTGCTACAAAGGGTATGCACAGTTTGATAACTTTTTGAGCATAGTTCCAGATTGCTCATTAGAATGGTTGGATTTGTTCACAATTCCACCAATAATGTATCAATGTCTCAATTTTCCCACATCCCCTTCAACATTCATCATTATCTTTTCTTGTCACCTTAGCCAATCTGACAGGTGTGTAGTGGAATCTTAAAGTTGTCTTAATTTGCATTTCTCTGATTAATAATGATTTGGAGCACCTTTTCATACGAATAGAAATAGTTTCAATTTTTTCATCTGAAAATTGTCTGTTCATTTCCTTTGACCACTTATCAATTGGATAATGGCTTGATTTCTTATAAATTTGAGTCAATTTTCTATATACTTTGGAAATGAGACCTTTATCAGATCCTCTGAGTGTAAAAATGTTTTCCCAGTTTATTGCTTCCCTTCTAATCTTGTCTGTATTAGTTTTGTTTATACAAAACCTTTTTAACTTAATATAATTAAAATTTTCTATTTTGTGGTCAATAATGATCTCTTGTTTTTCTGTGGTCACAAATTCCTTCCTCCTCCACAGGTCTAAGAGGTAAACTATGCTATGTTCTTCTAATTTATTTATAATCTCATTCTTTATGTCTACATCATGAACCCATTTTGACCTTATCTTAGTATACAGTATTAAGTGTGGGTCAATGCCTAGTTTCTGCCATATTAATTTCCAATTTTCCCAGAAGTTTTTGTCAAATAGTGAATTCTTATCCCAAAAGCTGGGGTCTTTGGGTTTTACAAACACTACATTGCAATAGTTATTGACTCCTTTGTCTTGTGAACCTAACCTATTCCACTGGTCAACTAGTCTATTTCTTAGCCAGTACCAAATGATTTTGATGACCACTGCTTTATAATATAGTTTTAGATCTGGTACAGTTAGGCTACCTTCATTTTTTTTCATTAGTTCCCTTGAAATTCTTGACCTTTTGTTCTTCCAGATGAATTTCGTTATTTTTTCTAGGTCAGTAAAATAGTTTCTTGGAAATTTGATTGGTATAGCACTAAACAAATAGATTAATTTAGGTAGTATTGCCATCTTTATTATATTTGCTAAACCTATCCAAGAGCACTTAATATTTTCCCAATTGTTTAGATCTGACTTTATTTGTGTAGTTTGTAGTTTTGCTCATATAGTTCCTGACTTTCCCTTGGCAGATAAATTCCCAAATATTTTATACTATTGACAGTTATTTTAAATGGAATTTCTCTTTGTATCTCTTGCTGTTGCATTTTGTTAGTAATGTATAAAAATGCTGATGATTTATGTGGATTTATTTTATATCCTGCAACTTTTTAGTAGATTCTGAGGTTCTCTAAGTATACTATCATTTCAACTGTAAATAGTGATAATTTGGTTTCCTTATTACCTACTCTAATTTCTTCAATCTCTTTTTCATCTCTTATTGCCAAAACTAGCATTTCGAATACACTATTGAATAGTAATGGTGATAGTGGGCAACCTTGTTTCACTCTTTTATCTTATTGGGAATGGTTCCAGTTTGTCCCTATTACATATAATGCTTACTGATGATTTTAAATAGATGCTACTGACTATTTTAAGGAAAAGCCAATTTATTCCTATACTCTCTAATTTTTTTTAATATGAATGGGTGTTAGATTTTATCAAATGCTTTTTCTTCATCTATTGAGATGATCATATGTTTCTTGTTAATTTGGTTATTGATATGTCAAGTATGCTAATAATTTTCCTAATATTGAACCACCCTGCATTCCTGGATAAATCCTACTTGATCATGGTATATTATCCTGGTAAGGATTTTCTGTAATCTCTTTGCTAATATTTTATTTAAGATTTTTGCATCAATATTCATTAGGGGGATTGGTCTATAATTTTCTTTCTCTGTTTTCAACCTACCTGGTTTAGGTATTAGTACCATATCTATGCCATAAAAGGAATTTGGTAGGAGTCCTTTGTTCCCTATTTTTTCCAAATAGTTTATATAGTATTGGGATTAATTGTTCTTTAAATGTTTGGTAGAATTCACATATAAATCCATCTGGTCCTGGGGATTTTTTCTTAGGAAGTTGATGTATAGCTTGTTCTATTTCTTTTTCTGAAAAGCAATTTCAGACTATTTAAGCAATTTACTTCCTCCTCTGTTAATCGAGGTAACCTATTTTTTTTTTTTTTTTGGTATTTATTTCACTTAGGTTATCAAATTTATTGGCATAAAGTTGAGCAAAGTAACTCCTAATTATTACTCTAATTTCCTCTTCATTAGTGAAATGTTCTCCCTTTTCATTTTTCAGACTATCAATTTGATTTTCCTCTTTCCTTTTTCTAATCAAATTTACCAAAGGTTTATCTATTTTGTTGCTTTTTAAAAAAATAAAACTAACTTTTAGTTTTATTAATTAATTCAATTTTTTTTACTTTCAATTTTATTAATCTCTCCTTTTATTTTTAGAATTTCAAGTTTAGTATTTGATTGGGGGGTTTTAATTTCCTCTTTTTTGCACTTTTTTAGTAGCAAATCCAATTCATTGATCTTCTCTTTCTCTATTTTATGCAAGTAAGCTTCTAGAGAGATAAAATTTCCCCTTATTACCACTTTGGCTGCATCCCACGAATTTTGGTATGTTGTCTCATTATTGTCATTCTCTTGGATGAATTTATTGATTGTGTCTATGATTTTCTGTTTCACCCATTCGTTCTTTAGGATGAGATGATTTAGTTTCCAATTATTTTTTGGTCTATTTTCCCCTGGCTTTTTATTGAATGTAGTTTTTATTGCAGCATGATCTCAAAAGAAAGCATTTACTATTTCTGCCTTTTTGCAATTGATTTTAAGGTCTTTATGTCCTAATATATGGTCAATTTTTGTATAGGTTCCATGAACTGAGGAGAAAAAAATGTACTCCTTTCTGTCTCCGTTCAGTTTTATCCAAAAATCTGTCATACCTAACTTTTCTAGTATTCTATTTACCCTTTTAACTTCTGTCTTATTTATTTTGTGGTTTGATTTATCTAGTTCTGAGAGTGCAAGGTTGAATCTCCCACTGTTATAGTTTTGCTGTGTATTTCTTCTTGCCACTCTCTTAACTTTTCCTTTAGGAATTTAAATGCTATACTATTTGGTACATATATATTTAGTATTGATATTGCTTCATTATCTATGGTACCCTTTAGCAAGACATAATCTCCTTCCTTATCTCTTTTGATTAGATCAATTTTTGCTTTTGTTTAATCTGAGATCAGAATGGCTACCCCTTTTTTTTTTTTTTTTTTACTTTACCTGATGTGAAGTCCAGACTAGCTCCCTGGAGGTCTCAGGGTCAGCCAGAGTCAGGATAAACAAAAGTCCTTGGTCTTTAGCGGGAGGAGTAAAAGACATAGACAAAACTGCCAGGAGTTTTGTCAAGGATCTAAAGTTCAGAATCTCCACACTTTTCTCCTCTCTGTCCTGCATCCAAGTGAGTCTGACTTGTCTCACTCCACCCTCTAATCCCTCCTATGATTATCTGTATACACCAAAAAATCAAGCCAGCACAGAATAGTGAGAAGGGCCATTTCCCCAAGCATATGCTAATAGAGTTATTGCCCAATAGGTAATTAGCCTTAAGTGCTTGGTTGTCTGATTCAAACACATCTTTTAAGAGTTTCAGTCCTTTACAACCTGAGGCATAACAGATTCTGTTCCAGTCATTTACCTTTACTCTGCATGAATCACCCTGCTTTAAATGTGTTTCCTGTAAACAACATATTATAGAATTCCAACTTTTAATCCATTCTGCTATCTGCCTCTGTTTTATGGGAGAGTTCACCCCATTCACATTTACAGTTAAAACTACTAATTCTGTATTTCTTGCCATCTTATTATCCCCAGATTATACTTTGCTCTTTCCTTTTCCCCTTGCCCCATCCTCAGTATTTAACTTGCTGGCCATTTGCCTCAAGCAGCCCTTCCCATTTAGATTCCCTCCCCTTTAAAGGCCCTCCCCCTTTCTTATCCTTTTCCTTACTATTTCTATATTCCCTTTTATTTAGCCTACCCTTTCCCTTTTCACTTTTCCCCTCCTGCTTTTCAATAATGTGAGAGAAGTTTTTCTGTAAATTAAATATGTCTGAGAGTAAGATTCACACAATATTCATTCCTCTCCCTTCTTTCCCTCAGATACACTAGATTTCCTTTGTCTCTTAGTGAGATGTAATTTCCACTAAAGAATTTTCCTTCTTTTGACCTCCACTTTTACCTTTTTCTGGTACAATCCCCTTTCCACCTCTAGTTTCTTTTTTATATTATAGCAGTAAAATCAAATTATACATGCTCTCTATGTATACCCCATAACAGAAATACAGTTCTCAAGACTTCTTTTTACCTTATTATGCTTCTTTTGAGTCCTATATTTGGAGGTCAAATTTTTTGTTTAGTTCTGATTTTTTCATCAGAAATAAATGAAACTCACCTGTTTCACTGAAACTTCTTCCCTGGAAGAAAATGTTCAATTTATTGGGTAGTTTATTCTTGGCTGCATTCCAAGTTCCTAAGGCTTTTGGAATATAAGATTCCTGGCCCTTTGATCATTTAATGTAGAAGCTGCTAGATCCTGAGTAAAATTTATTGTGGCTCCTCAGTATTTGAATTGGTTTTTTCTGGATGCTTGTATTATTTTTTCCTTGGTCTGATAGTTCTGAAATTCAGCCATAATATTCCTTGGAGTTTTAGTTTGGAGGTCTCTTTCAGGAGGTGTTTGATGAATTTTTTTCTGTGGCTATTTTACCTTCTGATTCTATGACATATGGGCAGTTCTCTTTGATGATTTCTTGAAAAATAGTGTCTAGGCTCTTTTTTTCATCATGATTTTCAGGGAGTCCAATAAGCCTTAGATTATCTTTTCTAGATCTGTTTTCCAGATCTGTTGTTCTCCCAAGTAGGTATTTAACATTTTTTCTTTCTTTCTTTTTTTTTTTTTTTTGGTTCAGTTCTGATTTTTAAAGAATTATTTTCTTCATTTACTTTTTTTTTTTTTACTTCTTTTTGTACTTGTCCAATTGAGTTTTTAAATGAGTTGTTTTGTTCAATGGAGTTTTTTTTTCCATTTCACCATTTTTTAAAGTAGTTATTTTCTTTTTCCAATTCACAAATTCTGTTTTCCTGGGAGTTCTTTACCTTTTCCAGTTCATAAATTCTGTTTTTCAGGGAGTTGTTTTCTTTTTCCACTCTATCTTTTAATGAGTTATATCTCTTCTCCAAACCTTTTTTCAAAGTTTTTCTTTCCTTTCCCAATTCTTCTTCTAGCTCTCTTTTAAGATCCTTTTTAATTTCTTCTAGGAGAGCCTTGTGTGGTGGGGACCAGGCTATATCACCCTTTGGGGCTTCATCTGGAGACAATCTGCTTTTAGTCTCCTCAGGGTTTGAAATGTATCCTTCTCTTTCACTATAAGAGGCTGTCTATAGTTAGAGCTCACTTGCCTTTTTACTCAATTTTTTTTTTTTTAAGTTGGGCTTTGCTTTTAAGGAACGAAAATTCCTAACTTCCTCTACGGACAGGGTGAAGTGGCAATGGCTGTGCTGAGATCGTGCTAAGTCACTCTTGGTGCTGGGTAAGTGTGGCCAGGTTCTATGAGACCCCGGAGCTTTGGGGTTCCCTTCCTTTTCAGGAGAATTGTGACATCCATATATTAGGGACTGAACTTGTCCCAGAGATAATAGAGATGGGGCAATTTCCAGAAGGGAAAAAAAAACATACTACCATGTTTTTTCCTGACAAATCTGAAACTTGACTAGCCTCATATTACCTTTTACAATACTTGCAATATTGCTTAAGAAACAATTTGGCATTTTAGAGTCTTGGACTAATTGTACAATACATTCTGGTCTCATTGTCTCAGGCCTATACTTGCTCCATCTCCCACTCAATGTAATCATTATTAGGCAACCAAGTGGGTAGATACAGCAGGAAGCTTTGGCAGTAGGTCTATATGTGAAGTCACAAGGGGTGTGATAAGGTCAGAGTAGAGATGGAAACATGGATAGATAAATAAATAAATGAATGAAGAATAAAAGGGATGTTAGGAGAGGGAGAAGGATTGGGTGGAATGATGAGTTAAGTTTTAAATGTTTGAAATTTAAGATGTTGGCTAGACATCCATTTTGCATTATTTGAAAGGCAATCAGAGATGTAAGACTGGAAATCAATAAAGAGGATAAGGCCAAATAGATAGATTTGAGAATCAACAACATAACAATGATCTTGGGAACTGAGATTACCAAGGAAAGTAGATCAGAGGGAGAAGTGAAGAGGGCCCAGGACACAGCCATGTGGGACAGTGATGGTTAAAGAGCATGATCTAAATGAGGATCCAGTGAAGAAGACTAAGAAAGAGCAGTCAAATAGATAGGATGAGAACCAGAAGAGAGTGGTATCCCAAAATCCTACAGAGAAGAGAGTATTGAGGAGAAAAGAGTGATCAACAAAATCCTAGGCTGAAGAAAGATCAGGAAGAAAAAGGATTGAGAAGAGGTAATTGGATTTTGACAAGTAGAAGGTCACTGATAACTTTGGAATGGGGAGTTTCTGTTCAATGATGAGATGGAAAGCTGGTTTATAAAGATTCTAAAAAACATGAGAGGAGAAGATATAGTGGTATCGAAATTAACTTTCTCTCTCTTTTTTAAAATAACTTTTTATTGATAGAACCCATGCCAGGGTAATTTTTTTTTACAGCATTATCCCTTGCATTTACTTCTGTTCTGATTTTTCCCCTCCCTTCCTCCATCTCCTCCCCTAGATGGCAAGCAGTCCTTTACATGTTGAATAGGTTACAGTATATCCTAGATACATATATGTGTGCAGAACTGAACAGTTTTCTTGTTGCACAGGGAGAATTGAATTCAGAAGATAAAAATAACTCGGGAAGAAAAACAAAAATGCAAGCAGTTTATATTCATTTCCCAGTGTTCTTTCTTTGGGTATAGCTGCTTCTGTCCATCCTTGATCAATTGAAACTGAATTAGCTCTCTTTATCGAAGAGATCCACTTCCATCAGAATACATCCTCAAACAATATCGTTGTTGAGGTATATAATGATCTCCAGGTTCTGCTCATTTCACTTAGCATCAATTCATGTAAGTCTCTCCAGGCTTCTCTAAAATCATCCTGCTGGTCATTCCTTATAGAACAATAATATTCCATAACATTCATATACCACAATTTACTCAACCATTCTCCAATTGATGAGCATCCATTCATTTTCCAGCTTCTAGCCACTACAAATAGGGCTGCCACAAACATTTTGGCACATACAGGTCCCTTTCCCTTCTTTAGTATCTCTTTGGGGTATAAGCCCAGTAGAAACACTGCTGGATCAAAGAGTATGCACAGTTTGATAACTTTTTGAGCATAGTTCCAAATTGCTCTCCAGAATGGCTGGATGTCTTCACAATTCCACCAACAATGATCAGTGTCCCTGTTTTCCCACATCCCCTCCAACATTCCGCATTATCTTTCCCTGTCATTCTAGTCAATCTGACAGGTGTGTAGTGGTATCTCAGAGTTGTCTTAATTTGCATTTCTCTGATTAATAATGATTTGGAGCATATTTTCATATGGCTATAAATAGTTTCAATTTCTTCATCTGAGAATTGTCTGTTCATATCCTTTGACCATTTATCAATTGGATATCTTATAAATTAGAGTCAATTCTCTATATATTTTGGAAATGAGGCCTTTATCAGAACCTTTGATTGTAAAAATGTTTTCCCAGTTTATTGTTTCCCTTCTAATCTTTTCTGCATTTGTTTTGTTTGTACAAAAACTTTTCAATTTGATATAATCAAAATTTTCTATTTTGTGGTCAATAGTGATCTCTAGTTCTTCTTTGGTCATAAATTCCTCCCTCTTCCACAGGTCTGTGAGGTAAACTATCCTATGCTCTTCCAATTTATTTATGACTCATTCTTTATGCCTAGGTCATGAACCCATTTTGATCTTATCTTGGTGTACGGTGTTAAGTGTGGGTCAATGCCTAGTTTCTGCCATACTAATTTCTAATTTTCCCAGCAATTTTTGTCAAATAATGCATTCTTATTCCAGAAACTGGTGTCTTTGGGTTTGTCAAACACTATATTATTAAAGTTATTGGCTGTTTTGTCCTTTGAACCTAACCTATTCCATTGATCAATTAGTCTATTTCTTAGCCAATACCAGATGATTTTAGTAACTGCTGCTGAAATTAACTTTCTCAAAGAGTTTAGCCACAAATGGCAGGACAGATATGGATGATAGTTATTGGAGATAAAAGGATCAAGTGAGGACTTTTTTGAGGGGGAGACATGGGTATGTGTATAGACAGTAGAGAAGGAACCAATAGACAAGAATAAATTGAAAAAATATGAAAATGTAAGGATGACAGATGGAAATCTGCTGAAAGTGACAAAATGGAATGGGATTGCTTATTGCAAGGTACCTTATAGCTAAAACAACTGATCTAGAAAATAGATCAAGGAAAAAATATAAATCTAGAAGGTGAAAATTTTTAAAATTAAAAATCTTAAACATTTAAAATGAATAATTTGGGAAATTGGTAAAATTAGAAAAATTAAATCCATGGCCAAAAGTATGAGCTTAAATTTCATATTTCTGGGTATCTTTTTTATTATCATTATAGCTTTTTATCTACAAGATATATGCATGGGTGATTTTTCAGCATTGACCCTTGCAAAACCTTTTGTTCCAATTTTTCCCCTCCTTCCCTTCTCTTCTTCCCCTTCTCCTCCTCCCACATATGTATACATACATACATACATACATATATATATATATATATGTATATATATATATATTTTTTCTGCACAAGAATATTTAGGATATCTTAAAGGAAAATGACAGATTTCTTAGAACAGGAGGTGGAGGAAGTAAACATTGAAATAATTCAGCCATTATTCCTGGAAAAAAAGAAGAAAACCACCAAGAGTATTATTGGAAAAATTTAGAGCTTTTAAGTCAAGGAAAAGAGACTTCAAAGATTCAGAAAGAAAGAATTCAAATACCAAAGAGGTATAGCCAGGCTCATACATGATTTAGAAGCTACTACTATGCAGGAGCAGAGTTTGGAAGAAAATATTAGAAAAAGCAAAAAACATAAGCTTACAGCCAAGAATAACTTATCCAAAGAAATAAATAATCATGCAGCAGAAAATGGACTTTTAATGAAATAAAAGCTGTCCAAATATTCCTGATGAAAAGACCAAAACTGCATATAAACTTTCAAGTATAAATATGGATTAAGAGAAACACAAAAAGGTAAATATATATGAAAAGTGATAAATAACTAAACAAGGACAAACTGCATACATTCTAATTTGATTGGATAATAAATGTGTCCTCTATAAATCTTATCATGATCATCATGAAGGATCATAGACCATACTTGGACCACTTGGACCATGAAAGAACACTGAATGGTTTTGTCATGTCTTAAAGATATTGAAAGGAGAGTGAAAAGGGAAGGGAAGAAGAATTCACTGGAAAGAGAAAAAAAAGAAAAGAAATCTAGGGAAGACTATTTGACAAAAGTCTGAGAAGGGGGGAGATGTGAGGATACTAGGTGACACTTGATTCTTAATTTCACTTGAAATGGTCAGAGGAAGAGAGAAAGGGTATGCACACATAGCGTTGTGTATAAACATATATTTCACTTAACAGAGAAATAGCAAAGAAAGGGAAGAAAGAAGAGGGGGGGAAAGTAAGAGTATACATTAATGGAGGAACCAATTCTAAGTGAAGCAAACCCTAGCTAAGGATGGACAAAAAAATCTTTTTGAGGTGACAAAGAATCTGAGAAGGTGCACATCAGTTTGGGAATGGCTAAGTTTGTGCTATTGAAATGTAATGTAGTGTTGTGCTGTAAGAAACTATAAAGGAGTTGGTTTTAGAAAATCAGAGAAGAATTATATGAAGTGATGCAGAGTGAAGTGAATAGAACCAGGAGAACAATTTGTATAATGACAACAACATTGTAGAAACAAACAAGTTACAAAGACTTAAGAACCCAAATGGTTAGTAATGACAATCCATGATTCCACAGTACAAATGATGAAATATGCTATCTACTTCTTGATAGATGAAAGATAAGGGGTACAAAATGACACACACATATGTATGTATTTTTATTTTAAATATAATCAATGTGAAATTGTTTTGACTATGCATGTTTGTAACAGGGATTTTGCTTTTCTTTCATTTTCAATGTTGGGGGTAATGTAGATGAAAGGAAGACAAGGTGGAATAATTACAAAAACCCATGACATGTAAGACTAGAAGGGTGATTGAAACAGAATATCAGAGATGGAAGGGTCCTTAGAAGCTGTACTCATGCTTGGATTGGAGGGAAGAGGCATTTATCTCAGGTAATGTAAATCAGGGTGTCTCTCTAAAAGTTAAATGATCTAGCCCCCAAGGAAAGAGCCAGATGGATCTCTTTCCTGACTGCATCGCTCCCTTCTATTTGGCAAAAATTGTCATTTAGGAGAAGAAGGCACCTATATGGACACTGTGATCCCAAGAAGATGATGACACAAAGCTCATCTCCCAGCCCTTCTTTAGGAGTAGGTTCTTAGAAGAATAAGGAGGGATCACTGGGCAAATATTGGGAGATATTGGGAATTCCCTAAGAGGAAGCCTAGAGGGACAAAGCTGAAAGGGCTTTCAGACAGTGTCTGGTCCAACCCTCATATAAAGCAAGAAATTCCTTCTACATCATCATGGAATGGTTCATGCCTCAGCCTAAACACTCATATAGATGGAGATTTCACTATCTGTTGGAGATATTTGATTCTTCTGATTAATTAGCATCTTAATTAATTAGAATGCAGTATTAGCCTGAGAAAAGGGATTGAAGACACAGTTCAAGTGCAAAAAGGCATTTATTGGATAGTTCTTCTTGGCCTCCTCAGATCACGCTCTCTCCAATCCAACACCATCCTTCCCCCATTGAGTTATTCCTTGTTATCCAGAGGGAGAGTTCTAGTTGCACTTCCACTCCTTCCTTCTTAGCAGATATCCCATCTAAGATGAAACTGTCCTCAAGGCTAGCCAATGATGTATGTGAGCTTCTCTACTTTGAGGGGAAAGATAGTCTTTATAGATGAACAGTCAAATAATCTCAGTGCGGAAGGCATCTTCCAGACATATTAATTGGTACAATATAAGCTATCTGGGGCTTGAACAAAAGGCAGAGGGAATGCCCAAAAAAGATATTCCTTTCCTTTAGTCTAGCTCAATGAGAAACTAAAGAGGGTAGAGGCTAGCACTGATGAGGTGAATAGGTGCCAATGAAATATTATGTCACTGGCAGCAACCCAGTCTTTTTTGAGTGGATTCTACGGAATACCTAGCTAACCCTATGGAGTTCTCTTGTACAGACAGAGCTATCCTATACTGATGCCCACTGTTATCTTACACAATCGAGGTTAAGCTGTAGGTATCAAGCCCTGAGACTATTTGAATAAATAAGATGACTCAAAAACCAGTTGATTTACTAGTGCACACAATTAGCAAAGTTAGCACACCTTATTCTGGATCCTTTCCCATAAAAGGTGCCACTTTTCCCCTTGTTAATTGCACATTCATTAAGAACTTTGCCTAATTACTTAGTGTCACAATAAAGCTTTGCCCCTTAACCTGGAGACCCGAACCTGTGAATTTATTCCAGTTGACTCCCCCACCTTCCTAGATTTCTATCCAAGATATCTAGATTTCTGTTTTTTTTTTTTTTTTAAATTAAATGATAGCTTCACAACTGATTGCTATCATTTAATGATCATGGACTTGGGTGGATGGATGGAATTTGGCAAGAGGTTTGCTCTTATAATGACAGGGGACATTTTTACCCTTTAGTAAGAGTCAGAGTGGAGATGAGGAGAAGAGAGACTTCACCCACTCTTTTTCACAAGAAAGTATATAAAATTATGTCTTAAACTAGTGAGATGAACCAATGAGACCATACTCCACAACTCCTGCCTCATGGAATCTCAAAATCATGAAGTGATATAGGTAAGACTCAGAAAAAGGATATGACTTCCCTGACATCCCTCAGCTAGGGAATTCTGTCAAGAGAGACCCTTCCTATCACTCTAATTCTGCTTCTCATGCTCATTGGAAGACCACATTCTCCCTACCCTTAAGAGTGCACCACTGGCTCCAATCCAAACTTTCCTGGCAGTCAGAAGGCTACCTAACCCAGTCCTACACCCCGCCACACACACCTTCCTACAGTCATTTTTGCCAGAGTGGAAAGAAAATCTAATTTGAAGTCAAGGGAGCTGGATTTAATCCCAGGCTTTGCTAATTTTTAGCTTAGGCTAAATCATTAAACTTCAATTTCCTCCTTTGTAAAAGGAAAACATTGAATATGTCCTATGACATGCTATCTCCCACTCTTCTTCCATGCAATCTGCATTCCCTTCTTTCCACCAATCTACATCCCTTCCTCTCTACCAAGAAATCCTCCATGATTATCAGTACCCTATTCTGTCTCTTTTGAGGCAGCCTAGCATAGTAGATAAAGTGCTGAGCTTGGAATCAAGAAGATCTGGGTTCAGGTTCTACCCAAGATAACATTCTCACTGTGCCACTCTGGATGTTTCATTAGCTGTAAAACAGTGGATAATAACTGTGACCCTTACTGCCTAGGGTGAATAGTTGTGACTTAAGGACTTTGCACACCTTTAAAAAAGCCAGATAATAATTCCTGTTATCAGATTATAGAAGGCTGCTTTATGGTGGTTCTTAAGACATTTCCTATCTAGACAGCCTGGGGGCACAAATGCTATCCTAGAAGGGTAGGGCTCATAGATAGGCAAATTCCTTTGATATTCAGCCCCAACAACTTAACTGGTATTAGCAATATTTCATCATCACAGTCAACATTTACTAAGTGCCTATTATATGAAATTTCTTTTGGATACTTTCCAGAAAACTTGATAATTCTCTCAGTCTCTCTGCCTCTGTCTCTGTCTCTGTCTCTGTCTCTGTCTCTGTCTCTGTCTGTCTCTGTCTCCCCTTCCCCTCCAACCTTCTCCTCCTCCCCCTCACTCCTGCCTCTGTCTCTTTCTTTATCTTTGTCTGTCTCTGTCTTTCTGTTTCTCTCTCTGTTTCTGTTTTTCTCTTTCTTTCTTTCTTTGTCTCTCTCTATCACTCTGTCTCTGTCTTTTTCTTTGTTTCTCATATACACACATTCTCTCTAACAACAGTAGTAGGAATTGGAGAATAGGACAGAGGGAGAGGAAAATGGAGAGACACATACACATACTTTCCTTAGCTTCAGAGGTAGAAAAGGGGAAGGTAAGAGCGACATAACTCATCTGGGGGGGGGGTCTAGAAACCTCTATCTGCACCTAACCATGGGAAATCTCACCAGCCTCGAAAGTACTACTTCCCCAAGAGGGCAACTGATGTTCAAACCCTTTTTCCTGACTTGGTACCTAAGTAATCATGAACAAGTCACTTCCTTCTCTGGGTGTCACACAAGGGTGACAAAGTATAATTGTGACATTGGAGATGTGACACTCATTTTGTACTGTGTTGTATTGTGTGGGTATTTATGTGTGATTTAGAAATTTAAGAATAAGACGGAGAAAGAATAAATAACTTGGGAGGCTAGTGAGAGGGGCAGTGTGTGTGTATATGAGAGGGGATATTATGTGGTTGGGAGAACTACAGACTTTTATCCCCAACAGAAATAGAACAGGACCAAGCTAAATAACCTTATAGTATCAGAACTTACTTGCTTTGGGGCAGCCTCATAAGGAGAGGTTTTGGAGTAATAAAACCCAGGGCCAAATATGGGGGTGAAGCTCAGACCTTTCCTGTGGTCATCCTGTTCAGGTTGGGCAAATCTGGGAGTCTTTGCTGTCTAGGCAGAAAGATGCTTCCTCCTAAAAAAAAAGGCAGGCTACGTTATATGAAACCTTCCTTTCTTTCTCACTGAGGGGCAGTGCCTGGATAGGAAGGGAGGAGACAGGTAGGCTCTAGCAGCGAGTCAGTGTCTGGGGTAGCACAGTGTTAAGGGCCAGAGGGAAGAGGAAAGAAGACTTGAGATGGGATTCTGGAAAGGGATGAGAGGAAGAAGTTGGGCTAGTGAAAGGAATACAAAAGAAAGATCGTCAGGACCCTGGTCAGAGGGCAGTCAGCAATGTTAGAAAGGGAGACCACTTAGACAAGTGAGATACTCTAAAAAGGGGATGGAGCTTGATGAGTACAGGCAAGGAAACAACCTAGGTAGGATTCTAAGTCAGAATCTAGAATTGAAGGGGTTAGAGTGAACCCTGAGAAGGAGGAGGGTAAGGCACAAGGGGCCAAGATTGGAGGAGGGAGGTGAAAGATAGGATTTAGTCAGAGGTTGTTTTGGGCTCAGGGTCCATTCCTTCTATCTTTTCCTTTCTCTCTTTTCATTTTTGATCAAATGATGGAGTGTCTGAAGTACTACCTGCCTTTTTGGTGACAGATCAAGAACAGAAAGAATATCTCTACTTTTCTAATCATCTCTTTTATTTTATTCATGGGGGCCCCTTTTCTTCCCTCTTCCAACTGTTTGGGACAAAAAGACCTACCCAAATTGACTACTACAGAGATCATTCATAGAAAGCAGAATTATTTATTAGAATCTCGAGAAGCAGACCCCATCCTGGTCTGTGAGCCAAATTCACAGCAGGATAGGGCCACTCCCTTGAAAATATTCACAGCTTTTATACATTTCAGACAAAGTACGTCCAAAATCCCACCCTCTATATGTTGTGATTGGTCACATAAACCTTTATTCCCCTATTTGGTCAGTGGAATGTAGTAGACAAAGTGATATACAGCTTCTTCAGCCACATATATGTTTTTAATCCCTTCTTTGGACAATGGAATGTAATCCAGGCCTTATCTAAAATCCCATGACTCCAGAGAAGCCGAAAATGAGGCTTGATCTACTTTAGCTAACAGTCTCTGATCAATATGTGCTTAATCTGTTAAGTTCTTCACCTTTCCATACAATCCCCCCTATTATTCATAAATATGTATATATATCCTCATGATGAACTTACATTGTTGTCAAATTCGATTAGCATCTCTACACATTGCTTGTTAATCTCCTCATCTGATTCATCCCCTGCTACTTCCTCCCATCCCTCTTTTTGAAAAATCATCATTTTAATGGCATCCCCTGCATGTAAGATTCTTGACCATGATCTTTTAACTATTCTTGTTACCAATGTTATTATACAGGGTAAACATAGTGGCAACAGAATAATACCACTGATTGCAATAAGTTCATATCATAAGAGCTGTTTCCACCAGTTACCATCAAACTAAGATCATCAGCTATTTGTGAAGGGAGATTTCCAAACTTGTACAGGCACATGAACTATACTGTGAATGCCCTTAGTAATTTCTTTTACTACTTGTCCTTTGTCATCAATTTGCGTACAACAGGTGGATAAGTTTTGTTTCTCACAGACTCCTTCTTCTTCTGCTAACAGATAATCTAAAACTGATCTATGTTATAAAACCACTTCTCTTATCTGGGTGGCTTGATCAGCTAATAGATCAAGGGCCTGAGCAGTTTGGATAGTTATTACCTCTAAGACTCCTTGCAGTTGAATTAATTTGTTTTATATATATATATATATATATATATATATGTATATATATATAGATATATCTATCTATATAGCTATATATCTATCTATATCTATCTATATCTATCTATATCTATATCTATATCTATATCTATATCTATATCTATATATATATATATATATATAGGTGTCCAATATCCCCAACCACCATCTTGGGCCCATGTCACCGATCCATATTCCTTGATAATCTGTGCTGGGGGCCAGGCATCTCCCCACCCATTAGCATCACCAGTTTGAATAAATTACAGGGTGTTTGACAAATAGTCTTCTTTCTAAATTCCTTCAAACATCCCTCATTACCCTCTAATGGATGCTGATGGACACACTGATCCATCATTTGACTTGTTCAATCTGTTTCTATACTCACCACAATCTATGATATCTATTCTCTCTGGTTGATGAGTAAAGGTCCATTCACACTTACACCCTCCCTTCCATGGCCCTGTACCTGTTTGATTTAGGTAATGCCCCAATAAGGTACCCCAGATCAATACCACTATCAAGATTTTACATGCATGTTTGTCTCAGCTTGTCCTCTGGATTCAGTTTGGGAGTCCACACCCCTCGGAGTGTCCACTGGTCCTTTAATTCTGGTATGCCGGGTCCACTCTCTTTCCTGTGTAGCACTGCTGTATCTGATATCAAGAGGATCTGGACGGTCTTTCCCAAGTCAGGGTCAGCTTGTCCTCCTTCCACATCTGAACCAGGACCCAGTCTCCAAGCTAGAACTCATACTGTGAATCCTGAAGGAGGAGTCTGAGCAATAAGCCCTTTTAGTTGTAAAGTTTTCAGATGTTATAGTAAAGACATGACATATTTTCTTAAGAACAAATCCTTGGTCTCAAATATTGGATCCAAGGAAGAATTTTGAATCCCTTTTGGATAAGGGTGACCATACAATAATTCATAAAGTGATAACCCCACATTCCTTTGGGGTTTTGTTCTAATTCTTAATAAGGCAAGGGGAAGGCATTTGGTGCAGGGCAATTTTGTCTCAGCCAATTTAGTTAGTTTCTGTTTAATTTCCTTATCCATCCTTTCCACTTTACCTGATGAGGACAGATGCCATGGGATGTGTAAGTCCCATGATACTTCTAGATCTTGGGCCACAGATTGGAGGATCTCAGCTGTGAAATGGGTGCTTTAGTCTGAATCTATCTGCTCCACCAATCCATACCCCAGAATGATATGCTCAAGGAGGACTTTTACGACTGTTGAGGCAGTTGCCCGGGCAAGAGGGAAAGCCTCTACCCATGAGGTCAGATTGTCCATTACAACCAACAAGTATTTGAGACACCCCACTGATGGCAGCTCGATAAAGTTCACCTGTATGCTTTGGAAAAGCCTGATAGCAGGAGGCCTTCCTCCTTTTTGGACTTGTCATTGGGCCACCCTATTCGTCCTCTGACAAACAGTACACCCGCTGACCAGTTGCCTGCTATTGTGTACAAGCCAGTGCCACCAACTTAGCACCACATCACACAGGTCTCAGACACCTCAAAGACTGCCCTGTGTAAATGTGGGAGTAAATGTCTCATACCTGCTATGGTCAGTACCTCTCTGCTGTCAGGGAGGAGCCAGTGTCCCTCTTTATCTTCCTGAGTGTCAAGGTTTTGGGTTTTCTGTTTCTCTTCTGGGGTAATGGAAAATGGAGGCATAAGAGGCAGAAATTCCAGAATTAGCACCATCATTTCCTCCATACTTACAGATTTCTCTTCTCCAGCCTGTTTCTCCTTCTCATCCACAAGGCAGTTTCCCCTTGTCTCAAATGAATCTCCCTTTGGGGCCCCTGCACATGAATCACTGCAATGTTCTTAAGTAACATAAGATTAGTCAAAATTTTAGTGACCAATGCCCTGTGTGCCAATACCTCACCTTTACTCTTTCCATTCTTTCCCTCAAGTAATTTATAGGACCTAATTTCTTTTTTCCTTCACTTACGCAATGACCTAAATATTTTACCTCACATTTCACAAATTGCAATTTGTCTTAAGAAATTCTTACTCCTCCCAATCCCTCTATTTTTGTCCACCTTCATTTTTTATTTCCTTCACAGGCTAATTGTACATTATTTCAGAGTCCAATTCTTTTTGTACAGCAAAATAACTGTTTTGACATGTATATTTATTTTGTATTTAATTTATACTTTAACATATTTAACATGTATTGGTCAACCTGCCATCTAGGGGAGAGGGTGGAGGGAAGGAGGGGAAAAACTGGAACAAAAGGTTTGGCAATTGTCAATGCTATAAAATTACCCATGCATATAACTACTAAAAAAAGCTATAATAATAAAAAAATTAATGAAATTCAATTTAATAAATTAAAAAAACAAAACAAATAAACAAAAAAGAAATTCTCAGTCCCTGTGCTCCTAAATAATTTAACAAACTGATAGTGACTTGGACAAGGTCATTCTTTTTCCTCCCTGCCACAAGAGGATCATCTACATATTGTAAGACTTTTAACAGTAAGAAATTTATCCCAGAATGTTCATGCAATTCTTACATACCCAAGTAGATGTTCCATAAATTGAATATTATACCAATCATTTTGCTTTTAAAATCCCCTATACACAGAAAAATCCCAAACTACATATTGTCCTTAACAAAAAACATTTTCAAAAGGATGAAGGAAAAAACTATTATCCTTGGAGTCCCTTTAAATAATTGGCATCAATACAGTTAATTAACACTTCCTATTTTCATATAAAAGAATCTGAAAAGTTCTTAAAAACATCAATTAAACTTTTTGAAATAACCCTTTCAAACTATAGATCACATTTATGATCATATTCCTTAAACAAGAAAACCATTATGTTTCAAAGAAATAAACATTCAGTAGATTAACACTCTATGAGAGCAGCCTGTCCCTTTAAAAGATTAGAGTGCTTTCTTCAGCAGTTCTGCTGCAGCATGAACAAAGACCCCTTTTCACTGCTGCCTTCCTTTCCCCCTCTTCCCCACTTAATTTCCTACACAGGAATCCTTCTCAAGATTTAGGCAATCAATTTATTTCCTTTCTTTTCTAACTGATTCCTTCTCTATATCATTCAGGCTTTCAATTTACTCCTACAAATCAATCCTTCATAAAACCCTGCATTCTTCTTTCCAGTTCCCTTCAGAACGTTTAAGATTCACAATATATGAATAGCTAGATAACTCCACAAAACATAACTTATAATGTTAACAAATTACCCAATATGTTTCAGAAGGTAACATACTGAATCAAACTAAATACAACTATTTTTAAAAGTTTTTTTTTTTTGCCACTTTTCTTCTCACAGCAATTAGCATCTTATCTCTAGAGCTTTTTATTGCCCAAGCCAGGCTAAGCTTGAATTTTATTCCTCTTTACTCTCTCCTCTAACTAGAGTAGGCTGTTTTTTTTCCCCCAATCTTAAAATAGACAAATTTCTTTCTCTTTCCTCTTTAGTAACAAAGTTATCAATTTTCAAACAAATTCCAAGATCTTACACTCAGAATAAATGAATGTAGCATGCAAAGGAAATAGCAAAATTATTTCCCACTAATTTCAGAATCATCCCAAAGTTCCTAATCAAATGTTTTTCTCCTGCCTGAGTTTTAATCAGATAAGGTTTTATTGCCCTTTCTAGTAGGCTCTGAAAACTCTTCAGCCCAGTTTTTCCTTACTTACAAATTAGTACATCAGGTCAAAAAGTTTAAAATCACAAGCAAATTGTCAAATAACCAATTCCCAAATTTCTTAATCATTGTTCTTAAAACTTAACAAAGCTTAACAACAAAACAGACTAGGGGCTTTTTTCAGGACCCCCCCACCCTCGCCAAGAGAAGTTTGTTTCATCTTGAACATTCTTTCCTCACAGAATCCAAATGGAGCTTCTCTAAACTTCCAAGCCTGTTTAGTGCAATTCTCTTCCTTCACAGAGAATGCTTAGATATTCCATTCAAAATTCTTTCCTTTAAATGTTGGCACACTATTCTTCTATATCTTTTTAAAACTCTCCAAACTTTCAAATCCCTTTCAATCTATGTTTTTATTTCCCCCTTTTCTCCCTCCTCCCCCTTCTCCTCCTTCTCCCCACAAAGCTGAAGCTCTTAGCCAGAAGTAGAGGAGGGAGAGAGAGAGAGATTTTTCAAACTTCTTTTCTTGAGAAGCCCAAAACTAGTTCCCAAATTATCTTATCATGATCTAAGACCAATATATTCTGAGCCGCTCTGAAAGGATTACTACTCTGAATCAATTCCAATTCCCACAATTCAGCCTAATATTTTTTCTAAGCCTGTAACACAGAGGCTGAATTCTTTTCTCTTATGAGCTTGCTAACTTTTAACACAGAACAAAATGCAAAGCAAACAAACATACACACTCAGACAGATGCAGAGCTCTTATTTTCACCTTTTATATCTGAGAAGTTCATTCCAATCTTGAATTCTCTAGCTAACATCCTGACATTCATTTTTGGGCTGTGTTTTTCTCATACTTAGTTCCCAAATTAAGTTCAACAGTTTCCCAGAAGCTTCCTTCAGCAATTCTTTAATAATGGGGCCTGTCACAGTCCAGCACTCAATAAAATTTAGCAAGGGCTATTCCCTTGGATTTTCTATGACCCCACCAATAGGACCCCCAAACTATTCCGAGAGCTTACTGCGCCACACCTGTAGATTTCTAAACAGCACTGACCAATCAGAACTCTACTTCCTTCAATCTTCAATTCTGCTTTCCACTGAGTATCCTTGGTGGGGTTGTCTAAGAGGGGAGGAAGGCTGCTCACCCTGAGCCAGAGACCATGGAGAAAACTGCTCTGTAGGTTCCTGTCCCTGTTTGGAGTGCACAACTATCTCCCCCAAAAACCCCATCCCAGAGAGCCCCCAACTGTTTGGGACAAAAAGGCCTACCCAAATTGACTACTACAGAGACCACTCATAGAAAGCAGAATTATTTATTAGAATCTCAAGAAGCAGACCCCATCCTGGTCTGTGAGCCAAATTTCACAGTAGGATAGGCCACTCCCTTGAAAATGTTCATAGCTTTTATATATTTCAGACAAAGAACTTCCCAAATCTCACCCTCTATATGTTGTGATTGGTCACATAAACCTTTATTCCCCTATTTGGTCAGTGGAATGTAGCAGACAAAGTGATGTACAGCTTCTTCAGCCACGTATATGTTTTTAATCCCTTCTTTGGACAATGGAATGTAGTCCAGGCCTTATCTAAAATCCCATGACTCCAGAGAGACTGAAACTGAAGCCTATAGGCTTGATCTACTTTAGCTAATAGTCTCTGATCAATATGTGCTTAATCTGTAAGTTCTTCACCTTTCCACACACAATCTTCCAAATTTCTGCAGAATTCAACTTTCCCACCTTCTCCTCAATTTCCCTCTTTTTCACCTCTTGTATACAACCAACTGCCAAATAACAGTTTTTATCTTCTTACCTCTCCTGTCTAGTCCTTCTGTCCACTCATAGATACCAATCTAGTTGAGGCCCTCATCACCTCTTACCTCCTTGAGGTTTCTCTGCCTCAAGTCTTTCCTCATTCAAACCATCCTACACATTATTATCAATAAAATTTTCTATAAACATACACTCGATCATGTAAATCTATTACTTAATCATTATTGTTGTTCAGTGTTTTCTATCATATCCAACTTTGTGACCTTATTTGAAATTTTCTTGGCAAAGATACTGGAGTAATTTTCTATCCTTCTTCAGCTTATTTTATAGTTGAGGAAGCAAACAAGGTTAAATGACAGGGTCACACAGTTAATAAGTGTCTGAGGCCAGATGTGAACTCCAGAAGATAAGTATTCCAGATTCTAGGCCTAGTACACTCCATCCATTGTGCCACCTAACTGCCTTAGCTAATCAACCTAGTGTTTGGCTGTTGCCTCCAATATAAAATAGAAATTATTCTATTTAGCATTTAAAGTTCCACACAACCAAGCCCTAGCCAGCATTTGAAGAGAAGTGGACATTGCCCTAGATGGGCCATCTGTAGCCAACACTTATGGAATCCTCCTACGTGCTACATTGGGGTTGGTGGTTGAAAGGTTAAGGGAGAGAGGAAGATGACCTCTTCCTGTCTGCTATGAGCCAGCTCTCCAATGAGGCAGGAGAGAGTAGGCAGGTAGAGATAAAAGTATCTCTGTAAGATTCATTTCCTCCTTACTACAATGAGGACTTGGACTCTGAGCTCTTTTCTCTTGGGCCACCAGATTGAGTGAGTCTAAGTTTGTCAGGGTCCAAAGGCATGTGCTTACAGACTGCCTCATTAGGAATCTTGAAGACAATGAAGAGCATCAGATGACCAATAGAAACTGATGCAGTATGAAGTGAACAGCAACAGGAAAATAATATATAGCATGACCACAACAATGGAAATGGAAAGAATAGAAAGTAAATTGATGACTTTGTGATTAATGCTCAAGCCAGGTCATAGAAAAAAGGGAGAAAAATGTACATTTCTCCTTTCTTTGCAGCAAGATAGGGATCTACAGTTGTGGAATGCTGCATACACTGTGAGACTGTGGCTGTGTTGATTAATTTTGCTGAACTACCTTTCCCTCTTTCACTTTTTCTTTGATTGTTAAAAGGATTAAGTCTCTGGACCACATTATAATGGATAGGATGGAAGAAAGGAAAGTGCAAATATTTTTAAACACCTAGGAGGTGCCAGGCACTATGCTAAGCATTTACAAATATTATCTGCTTTGATGACGGAGGAAGACAGCTATTGGAAAGGGGCTGAAAAGAGAGGTGGGGTGAAAAATCTCAATTCCAAGGAGGAAGGAATAAATGTTGAAAGAGAAGTGTAAAAATTAAATGTAATGATAAAATTTTTGTTTTAAAAATCCTAAAGATCTTGTGCTGAAAGAAGGACAATGACTAAGAATCAATGATAGGAAAGGGCCTGTGTGGAAATGTTTTTCCTTTTTTTTTTATGGTTGGCAGAAATAGTTCTTTCTCTGCCTTTTCAACCTCTGTCCCCTCTTTTCTTTCTGCCTCCCTGATAGTCCCATGTAGACACTGGGTGTTGGCAAGACAGAGATAACAGTATCTGCCACTTTAGATTGGCTCTCTGTGTATGAAGGTCAGAGATTAGAGTTCTGTTGTGACTAAAGTAGTTCAAAGATCCAGAACCAAGAGGGACCTGAGAGACAGATCATTTATTCTGGTCTTCCTCCTTTTACAATTGTGCAAATCAAGACTAATCAGTTTGCTGAAGGTCACACAGATTGGGTCAGAAGTTGTATTTGAACTCCTCTGACTAGCAAATTGAGGTTCTTTGCACTGAATCAAGCTGTGGGATCCTTGTATACCAAAGAAAACACTCACTGACTTTATTTTTCTGTTCCTGACCTGAAAGGTTTTTTTTTTTTTTAGGTTAAAAAAAAAAACTCAATTTAGCAAAGATACTAGCTTGCCTTATAGTGGAATAGTCCCCAAGCCAAAAATCAGGAGGGTCTAACCTGGAACCATGAGACAAGTTTGTGACCTGGAGTTTTTTTTTCTCCTTTCTCAGAGGTTCAGTTTCCCTGTATGACTGGCAGAGGGCAGAAGAAATAAATCTGTACAGAATATTAGGGAAAGGGGAGAGAGGAAAGGAAGTAAGCATTTATTAAGTATCCACTATATATCAGGCATTATGGTAAACATTTAACAATTATTACCTCACTTTATCTTCACAATTGTAGGAGGTATTATGGTTCCCATTTTATTGTTGAGGAAACAATGTTGAATGATTTGCCCATAGTACACAACTAGTAAGCATCTGAGGCTGGATTTGAAATCATTTCTTCCTAACTCTGGGCCCAGATCTCTATCAACTGTGCCACATTGATGTACTATATTGATACATTCAGATGGTATTTGTATTTGTGACTCTTGACATGTCAAATCCAAAAAGGACTATAACAACTAGAATGTCATAACTAGGAAGGACTTTTAAGATCATGAGATTATAGATTTAAAGGTGGAAGAAACCACAGAAATCATCTAGTCCAACTCTGATCATTTCACAGTTGAGGAAACTGAGGCAAAAAGTTGTTAAGTGTCACAACATCATGCAGATAATAAATAATAGAGATGAAAATTGAATGGAAACCCTTTGACTCTAATCCCGTTATCTTTCCAATGAGTCAAGTGATCATCTATGTACTCAACGTGGCCCTAAGCATTAAAGGGGTATTGATAACAGATTTATCTCATTCCATCTATTTAATTAATAAAGAAGGAGACTAACTTCCAAGGAACAAAAGGGAATTGCCTCAAGTCAAATGTCAGGTGAGTGGTTCTTTGAACCCAGGGTTCCTAACTTCTGGCCCAGAGTCTTTTCTTTAGCACTATTCTTAAGAAATGATACTATAGATTTTTTTTTTCTGCTTTCCAAGGCTAACACTGTTTTTTGGTGACTTATTTAAAGGACTGAACAAAGAAATTTTTAAAAAGAAAAAGGAAAAAAAGATTCTCTGTATTGCATTGAAAGTGTTTTCTTTCCTTAGACTTCCTAGAGCACTGGCTAATCTATCTCCATCATTTTGTCTTTTTTAAAATTATAAGTATTCATGGTACATGGCTCAGAATGGTGAAGGGTCACCATTTAATAAAAAGCTGGAGAGATCTCTAGGAGCAAAGCAAAAGTTTATCATACGTTCTCTGGAGAATCAGCATCCCTCCTGCCAAGCAAGCAATTGAAGGGAGGAGGCACCTTTTGGGACAGGTTTGACACTTTAAATAGTCCCTAACGCAACCACCCAATCCCACCATTGACCCTCATCCT
The DNA here is from genome assembly GCF_016432865.1 of Antechinus flavipes. Lineage (NCBI taxonomy): Eukaryota > Metazoa > Chordata > Mammalia > Dasyuromorphia > Dasyuridae > Antechinus > Antechinus flavipes. The sequence goes on along the minus strand of NC_067398.1, from coordinate 678,876,859 downwards.
CATTGGCTCAGGATCTTACATTCTAAACTCAGGAACTACCCAAGAAATTGAACTTGGCCAATAAGTACATGTTGCCCATATTTGATTGAAGTAGGAGAAAATGATGTCATGGGAGGATAGCAGGAAGGAGACTTAGGGATGTCCTTGAGTCAATGCTCAAGGACCTTCAGACCTTCTTCAACTCTGAAGTAGATGAAGCCTTACTTGATTTTCACAACTGTCTTGAGAGATTTCATCTCGTTCAATGGACATTTTACATCTCTTACCCTACAGAATGGAAGCTTCTCGAGGGCAGATATTATCCCATTTTGATGTTGTTATATCACTCTATGAGATATTATTGGGTTTCTGGAAGTTCATTGCTATTTCAGGTTTCATGGAGAATATCCTGTCTATACTTATACTTAACACTATAACTCATGACTCCCAATGGTATTTGGTTTATTAAACCTCAGACAATAGATACATTAGCTTAGGAAAGTAAAACAACATTTCTCATCATAAACTTAGACTCTTCTCTGTCTCAGTTACAGATAGCATTCATGAGAAAGTAAGCACAAACTTATAATATGATAGAAATTAAGTGAATACATGTGGCCAATGAATTTATAATTGCAAAGTCTGATACCCTTTCTTTTTGTAGAGTCCTCAGACATTTCAATGTAGGGATAGTGCTGCTTTTAAGAAAAGAACTGGGGCTATGGCTGTAAATATCATCTCTAGCAAGGTTAAGCATAATTCTGAACCAAAAAAATGGATATTCAATAAATTGCCAGACTTTCAGGATTTTGTTGCAAAAAGATCTGAACTTAATAGAAATTTGATATATAGGATCCAAAAAATATATAAGTAAACACCAAAGACTAATTACAAGGGACTCAATCAGCTAAACTGTTTACTTTTTATATATAGAAATACAAACAGTATGTCTAAGATTGTCAGTAGTAACTGGGTAGTTTGAAAGAAAGATTGGGGTAGAACTGAATATGATGATTCCAAAAGAGCAAAACTGTATAGGAAAAGATAAAAAGAGTAATTATCTTATACAAATGAGGTGCAAGAGAAAGAACTGACACAGAGGGGGAGGAGGGCTAATAGTTCTGGATTCCTACTCACATCTATAAACCTAGTAATAATATTTCTGGGTCAAAAGGTATGAACTTTTTCAGATAGTTTTTTCATGGATTCTTTAATATTCTCTAAGTATGCTATCGTATCATCTACAAAGTACCATAGTTTGTTGCTCATTATTAATTCTAATTCCTTCAATTTATTTTTCTTCTTTTATTACTATAGCTAGAATATCTAATATAATATTGAATAATAGTAGTAATAATAGGCATCTTTGTTTCTCCCCTTATCTTATTGGGAAAGTTTCTAGCTTATCTTCATTAGAAATCATGTTTGCTAATGAGTTTAGATAGATACTAGTTGTCATTTTAAGGAAAGATCCATTATGCATTCTAATGTTTTAAAAATAGAAATGAGAAATAGGAATGAATATTATATTTTGGCAAAAAAACTTCTGAGAAAATTTTCTTTCTTATTGAGAAAATCACAATTTTTATTAATTTGTTATTGATATGATCAAATATACTGAATTTTGCTAAAGCCAAACCAGGCTTTCATTCCTGGTATAAATCCCACCTGGTCATTTGTGATATATTTCTGTAATCTCATTGACAGTATTTTATTTCAAACTTTTGCATCAATATTCATTAAGGAAATTGGTCTATAATTTTCTTTCTCTGTTTTAGTTCTTCTTGGTTCAGGTATTAGCACCATATTTGTGTTATAAAAAGAATTTGTTAAGACTTCTTCGTTTATTTTTCCAAAGAGTTTATATAGTATTGGAATTAATTGTTCTTTAAATGTTTTGTAGAATTTACTTATAGATCCATCTGGTGAATTTTTTCTTAGGGAGTTGTTGGTGAATTTTCAATTTCTTTCTTTTTTTTCTTTTTATATGAGGTAATTGGGGTTAAGTGACTTGTCCTGTGTTACACACCTAGAAAGGATTAAGTGTCTGAGGTCACTTTTGTACTCAAGTCTTTCTGACTTCAGGGCCAGTACTCAATCCACTGCTTCATCTAGCTGCCCCCAATTTCTTTTTCAAAGATAGAGTTATTTACATACTCTATCCTATCTTCTGTTAATCTGGACAATTTGTATTTTTTGTAAATATTCATTCATTTCATTTAGATTGTTAGAATTATTGGCATATGATTAAGCAAATTAGCTCCTAATAATTGATTTAATATCCTTTTTTTGGTGGTGAATTGATCCTTTTAATTTTTGATACTAATAATTTGGTTTTCTTCTTTTAAAAAATCATATTGACCAATGCTTTTTCTCTTACTCCAATTCTTTTAATCTCTCCTTTGATTTTCAGGATTTTCAATTTGATATTTGAGTGAGGCTTTTAAATTTATTATTTTCCTAGTGTTTTTAGTTGCATGCCCATTTCATTGATCTGCATTTCCTCTATTTTATTAATGTAAATGTTTAGAAATATAAAATTTCCCCTAAGTACTGCCTTGCTTGCATCCAATAAATTTTGATATATTGTCTCATTATAGTCATTGTCTTTACTGAAATGTTTTATTATTTCTATGATTTATGCTTTTATCTAGTAATTCTTTAGGATTAGATTATTCAGTTTCCAATTAATTTTTAATTTATCATACCACAGTGCTTTATTACATGTAATTTTTATTGCATTATTATCTGGAAAGAGTGCTTTTACTATTTCTGCTTTTCTCTATATTGTTATAAAGGTTGTGTGTCCTAATAAATGGTCAGTTTTTGTGTAGATGCCATGTACCATTGAGAAAAATATGTATTTCTTTCTATTATCTTTCATGTTTTTTCCAGAGGTCTATTATATCTAACATTTCTAAAATTCTATAATTTTTCCATAACTTCTTTCTTGTTTGTTGTTGTTGTTGGATTTATCTACTACTGAAGTTCCCATCTAGTATATTTTTATTGCCTATTTCCTCCTGCAACACATTTAATATTCCCTTAAGATTTGGAGGCTATGATATTTAGTATTGATATTACTTCATTGTCTATTGTTATTATTATCATTTTAAAGTCTTCTCTCTTTCTCATTTTGGCATTTTCTTGGCAGAGATAACAAAGTAGTTTGCCATTTTGTTGATTCTGCTATCCCAGAGTTCATTTTGAGGTATTATTTTAAAATTGTTATATTGTCAGAGGGAAATTTGGGAGAGCTTAAACAAGTGTTTGTCTTTAGTTCACCTTGGCCCCACTTCCTCACAAAATTATGAAAAGAAAATTAATAGTTTTGTGAAAGAGGCACAAAAATGCACTGAAGAAAAGAACTCCTTAGAAAGCAGAATTGGATAAATGGAAAGATATAAAAGTTCATTGAAGAAAATAGTTACTCAAAAAATTAGAATTGAGCAAGTGGAAGCAATGATTCCACTAGACACCAAGCAACAATCAAATAAAGTCAACGGAATTTTTTAAAAAATAGAATAAAATGAGAATTATTTCATTAGAAAACAACAGTTCTGGAAACTAGAAATTTTAACACTAATGTTTAAAACTTTGAGTTACAAATTATATCCTTCCTCCCTTTCTAAATCTCTCTCCTCCACTGAAAAGTCAAGAAATTTGATATAGATTATACATGTGTAATCATGTAAAAAATTTCCAGAATAGTCATGTTGTGAAAGAAAACACACAAAAACAACTCAAGAAAAATAAAAATTAAAAGGTATGCTTTGATCTGTATTCAGACACATTCAATTCTTTCTCTGGTGATGAATAGCATTTTTCATCATAAATTCTTCAGAGTGGAGTTGGAGCAATGTATTGCTGAGAATAGTTAAGTAATTCACAACTGAAATTCTTAAACTATTGTTATTTTGTACATGGTTAATTTCACTTTGCATCAACTCATGTAAATCTTTTCAGGTTTTTCTGAGGTCATCCTGCTCATCATTTTCCTGGCACAATAGTATTCCATCATAATGACATACTACAATTATTCAGCTACTACCCAATTGGTGGATCTCCACTCAATTTCAATTTTTTTTCCTGAGAAAAGAGCTGCTATAAATATTTTTATATAGATAGATCCTTTTCATTTTTGTTTTTTCTCTCCTTTGGGATGCAGACTTAGTACTTATATTGCTATATCAAAAGGTATACAGGTGAAGGACAAAATGTTGCAAGAAGCCAAAAAGAAACAATTCAAATATCATAAAGTCAGGATAATACAAAATATAGCAGCTTTCACATCAAAGAAATAAGGATTTGGAATATATTCCAGAAGAAAAGAGAAATACAACCAAAAATCAACTATCTAGTAAAATTGAATATCAGAATTGAATTTTAAAAATTGATATTTGGCCACAAAATCCAAAAGAAGTATGGAACATAAACATGAAAAAGTAATCATAAAGAATTCAATAGAATTTAAATGCCTACATTCCCATATGGGAAGCTGATATATGCAACTTTAAAATATTTTAAAAGGTAGCATGTTTGTGAGTCAATTATGTTGGAATTATTTCCAAAAAAGTGAAGGTGAGAAAAAAAAAGATGCATTGGGAGAAGGGGGAAGAGTAAGATAGAATGGGGAAAATTATCTCTCATAAAAGATGTGTACAAAGAAGAGCTTTTACAGTGGAAGAAAAAATAGGATGGGATGGGCAATGTTTGAATCTTATCTTCATTGTAATTGGTTCAAATAAGGGAGAAAACATACACATATAGATGATTGTTTATAGAAATCTCCTTTGCCTAATAAGGAAATAGAAGGGGAAGGAAAAAAGAAAAAGTAAAAATGACAAAAGGAAGGATAGATTGAGGGAGGCAGTGTTTAAAAGTAAAATAGAGTTTTGAGGAGGGTTGTATAAAAAAAGAAAAGAAGAAATAGAAAAAATTGGGATGGAGGAAGATACACAGTCCTCATAACAGTGAATGTGAATAGGATTAGCTTACTCATAAAATGAAGCAGATAGCAGACTGGATTAGAAATAAGAATCCAATAATATATTGCTAACAAGAGATGCTTGAAGAAGAAAAAACACAGGAAGTAAAGGGCTGTAGGAAAACTTAATCAGCTTCAACTGAATTTAAAAAGGCAGGATTAACAATCACCATCTCAGAAAAAATATTTTAAAAATAGATTGATTTAAAAAGAAATAATCAGGGAATATCCATTTTGCTAAAGAGTATCAAAGACAATGAAGTAACAGCAAAAAAAAAAAAAAAAATTGGAGCAAGACTGATAAAAGTTTCATTTCTCACATATATAGAGAACTGAAATTATTGATTGTATCTATGGTTTATTTTATAAACTACTGAGTCTTTCAGATTAAATTAGTTCCCAATTAATTTTTAATCTATCTTTCCACTGCCCTTTATAGAATGTGACTTTTATTGCATCACCATAAAAAAGGATTTATTTAAATATTTCTGCCTTTTTGCACTTGATTGTGAGATTTTTATGGACTAATACATAGTCACTCTTTTTGAAGGTGCCATGTACCACTGGGGAAAAAAAAGGTATATTTCTTTCTATCCCCATTCAATTTTTTAGAGGTCTATCATATCTAATTTTTCTAAAATTCTGAAATTTATTGTTTATTTTTAGTCAAATTTATTTAGTTCTGAGAGGAACTAAATGAGAGGGAAAGTTGAGGCTTTCTATTAGTATACTTTTTCTATTTCCATCTGTAACTCATTTAACTTCTTAGAAAAATTTGTATGCTGTATCATTCAGTACATATATGTTTAGTATTGATATTACTTCATTGTCTGTGGTATCTTTTGTTATGCCACAGTTTCCTTTAATTGTTCTAAGTTTTCCTGAATTGTTCTGCCTCAATGGCAACCCTCCTTCCTGACCATTAGAACTGATATAAATTCTCAAAGAGATTAAAACTATTTATAGCCATATGAAAATATGCTCCAAATCATTATTAATCAGAGAAATGCAAATTAAGACAACTCTGAGATACCACTACACACCTGTCAGATTGGCTAGAATGACAGGGAAAGATAATGCGGAATGTTGGAGGGGATGTGGAAAAACAGGGACACTGATCATTGTTGGTGGAATTGTGAAGACATCCAGCCATTCTGGAGAGCAATTTGGAACTATGCTCAAAAAGTTATCAAACTGTGCATACCCTTTGATCCAGCAGTGTTTCTACTGGGCTTATACCCCAAAGAGATACTAAAGAAGGGAAAGGGACCTGTATGTGCCAAAATGTTTGTGGCAGCCCTATTTGTAGTGGCTAGAAGCTGGAAAATGAATGGATGCCCATCAATTGGAGAATGGTTGAGTAAATTGTGGTATATGAACATCATGGAATATTATTATTCTGTAAGGAATGACCAGCAGGATGATTTTAGAGAAGCCTGGAGAGACTTACATGAATTGATGCTAAGTGAAATGAGCAGAACCTGGAGATCATTATATACCTCAACAACGATATTGTTTGAGGATGTATTCTGATGGAAGTGGATCTCTTCAATAAAGAGAGCTAATTCAGTTTCAATTGATCAAGGATGGACAGAAGCAGCTATACCCAAAGAAAGAACACTGGGAAATGAATATAAACTGCTTGCATTTTTGTTTTTCTTCCCGAGTTATTTTTACCTTCTGAATTCAATTCTCCCTGTGCAACAAGAAAACTGTTCAGTTCTGCACAAATATATTGTATCTAGGATATACTGTAACCTTTTTAACATGTAAAGGATTGCTTGCCATCTGAGAGAGGGGAGTGAAGGGAGGAAAAATCGGAACAGAAGTGAGTGCAAGGGATAATGCTGTAAAAAATTACCTTGGCATGGGTTCTGTCAATAAAAAGTTATTAAAAAAAAAAAGAACTGATATAAATTAGGGCTGAGAGCCCTGACCATTAGCATTCCATAGAGAAGATGGCTCATCTCAGATACTTAGCTGGAACTTTCATCTCTCTTATTCCAGTTTCTAGCTTGACTACCTTCTTCACTCCCACCTTATCAGAATTTATAATCCTTACTCCCAACCTGTCAGAATTGAATTTATGGTTCCTTCCTGAAAAGTTCCCACTCACCACTGCTCTACCGCCCCCCTCTCCCCCAACTCTGCCTTTATCTCTCCTTATCACTGAAGTCCTATAAAAATCCCTGGAATTTTTCGTTCATTGCTGAATGCTTTAAGACTCAAGTCCCATTCAGTTTGTGGAGGGTCAACATGGATCCTATTTTGCCCCCAGCAAATCTCTCCCTCTCAAATAAAATATTAAAAACTCTCTAATCTCTATCTTGCCTCAGTTTCTCTAATATTACACTTTTAGCAAGACACAGAGGTGTAGGAGAAAAAAAAAGCACAGGGTAATCTGTACAGGGCTGAAACTCTGAATCAGACAAGAGAGCACTTAAGGCTACCTATTTGACATGAGAAGATGGTCTATTAGCATATATTTAGATGATGGCTCTCCTCACAATTGGTGCTTGCTGAATGTTTGGTGGTAAGATAATTGTAGGCAAGGATTGGAGGATGGAGGGAGAGAAGTGAGAGGCACTTGGTAGCAGGACAAGGAGGAAAGAGGCTGGAGACTCTGGACTCCAGAATCCAGGATACATCTTTGGCAAGCCTCCTGACAGCTTGCCTGCCTCCTTCACTTCTCTCCCTGAAGACCAAAGACTTTGATTTATCCTGACTCCGGCAGACCCTGAGGCCCTCCAGGGAGCTATCTCTTATCTACAGTAGTCAAGTCAAGATAGTTGATCTTATTCCTTGAGTAAACTTTCCAGATGAGCCTTACTCTTCTTGAGCTCTTTCCCTCCAGGGATGATTGAATGGGGAGCTCCAGAATTCCCTCAGGGGACAAACAATATCCAAAAAACTGTCCCAAGAAGATTAAACCTAAGAAAGGGAGAGAGAAGGATGCAAGTAGGCTTAGAAATAGAGGATGTAAATTCTGTCAGTTGATTGATAGAATCAATAATATAATCCTATGTTCTTATTAAAGGCTGAGGAACATGATTCATTCCAATGGGAAGTGAACTGGATGCTTGGTTCAGAGGACCTAAGCTCAATTACCCCAGTGCTACCATTGCAACAATTTTGTGCAAGTCACCTTTCGCTGGTGTTGTCTCAAGTTTTTCATCTATAGGATGAAAGGATTAGATAAGATGATCCATAAATTCCTTCTAGCTCCTATGTTGGGTCTGAGAGTCTATCTCTTTCCTTGAGGAGTGGATGACCTTGCAATGAATACACACCCTGCTCTGATCAGCTCAGGCTGTCCTACCTCCCCACCAGAATGACCATATAACAGCTTCCTTCAGTTAAGCTTCTTCACAGATGGCCTAAACAATTTGCTAGGACCCTGCCCACTGAGCATTCTTAGCACCAAATTCCATTTCCCAATAGGGTTCTGCCACTATAGAAGTCAGTTTCTTAGCAAACTGATTACTATCCAACTATACATTTTCATTTCATTTCATAACATTCACTTATTTGGGAATAAGTGAATTCTTTCACTTTTAAACCTGTGATTGAAGGGGATTTTAACAACTCTCTTATTGCCACTAATCTCATCACCACCAGGAATTGAGGGGATTCAAACCTCATCAATATAACACAAGGTAAAGTGTGATGAATGTTCTTATGGTCCGGCCTGACTTGACTAATACCCTATTAGTTTAGGTTTCATGTTGCAATGAAATGAGGCACTTACAGGTCTTTCTACAATTAACTAAGGGAAGTTCACAGACATATAATATAAAAGATATTTACCAATCATCCTTCAGCAACTGCCTTGGGAGAACATGGCACATGAAAATACTTAGCAGAGCAAGTTTTGATGATTGGCACAGTTTTACATTCAATCAGGTGTGGGATGGATACAACTTATTCATTGATAGATAGGGAGAATGGAAATTTGGTGGGGGTGGGGATGGGGGGGTGAAAAGGACGCCAGGGAAATTTGAGGAGGGAGAGAATACTTTATGTAAATTAAACAGCATCTTCTTTACCAAATTATATGTTATTTTAAAATTTCATACCCAACTATTAACCTGTCAAATCAGAGAGGAAACTTATGCACTGTTTTTCAATGTATCATCATTGAGAAGAGCCATGGTATAGAAGTAAAAAAAAAAAAAAATGTATTGGGAAGAAGATTCTGAGAAGATGGAAGAGTAGATTAAAAAACTTTTGGGTCTCCAAATTTTCTCCAGAAATTGCCTCAGGGGGGATGTAGAGTAGTGGAAATAAAGAAAAATCAGAGTAAACCAATTGTTAAGGCAACCTAAGAAGATCCAGAAAAGACCTGACCTCTAGGGACAAAGGTTAGACCAGAGTGAAGTGCAAATACTTTCAGGGTAACTCTTCAGCATCAACAATAATAAAAAAAGACCTAGAGGCAGTTGGGATGGGGAGGCAGCCTCAATCTTGGAAAGTTATCTCACAGATAATGTAGGGGTCTGGAGCATCTTGATGTCTCTGTTTCTCCTCTGTACTATTTCTGTCCTTGAGGATTAAAGAGTATGCCAGTGGGGTGTAGAATCTGATACTGTGCACAAAAGTGTGCAAAATATTTGGAAGTATCTGCAGGTCCATTATCTGTTTTTATTGCTTGTGTCACACCCATAATTGCAAAAGCTTGTATAATAAATTTAGTGACTACTTGGGCTGTCTCTTTTGTTGCTGGTATTGCAAAAGTAAATTTATAATAGGTCACATCCATTTGCCAGATTTCATTGGGTCTCAAACCACAAGGGTTTTTCAATGAAGGGACCGTAGGAGCGTTGAAAGGAAGACAAGCTGTATAGGCTTTTATTATGCTCCCAGCTTCCTCTTTTTTTATCCCAAATTGCAAATGTAAAGCTTGAGCAGCCTTTTGATATTTAGAATGAGATTCTTAGGCTGCCTGGAATAAAGGAGTATTGGTTAACATAGTTAAAAGGCTATCTGCCTTTGAATTTCCATAAAAATAGGCCCTGGAAGCCCACTGTGAGAGTAGACATGCAAGATATAAATCTTACCTTGATGCTTTCTCACTTGCTCTTATAATTCCTTCAAAAGCTGATATATATTAGAAGCTACAAATTTTAATTGGGCTGTGGTAATTCTTTGTACCACACCTACTGAATAGGCTGAATCAGATATTATATTTACCTCTCCTGGAATAATAAGAGGCAGCATGATTGCATACAATTCATTCTGCTGAATGGATTGAAAAGGAGTTCTAACTACTCTCTTTACAATTAAGTCATGAGAGTATACAGCAAAATGTTATGTTTGGATGCATCTGTAAAAATAGTTGATCCTTTAAGAGGAACTTTAGAAACTTTTTCTTCAAAAATTAATGGCTAATTATGTAATAGCTGGATTATCTTTAATGAAGACCCATGTGTAAAATTTGGAGCTGTAGCCAACAAAATTTGCCACTCTGGGATGGTTTCACAGCATACATTAATTTGTGCATTGATATGAAAGGTGTATATCTTGTCAGGTCTTATCCCAGATAATTGTACTGCTCGCTTAATGGCCTTTAATAAGATTCTAGCCACAAGCACTGGGTAAGGAGTAAGACTTTGTTCTGTTTGTCCTGGGAGGTTCACCCAGTCTATCACACTGTCTCTTTGATGAAGGACTGCTGTGGATGCCTCTTTTATAGCAAAAACTGGTATTTTCAAGGGTTTTTAAGTAACTTTTTCAACCACACTGGATAAAGGTAGTTCAACTTCTCTCAAAGCCTCTTGAGCTTCTTTTGCAAGCTGGTGTGGTGAGTTTAAAGTATTGTCTCCCCTTAAAATGTCATATAATGATTGTAATTGATAGGTAGTTAAGCCTAAGACTGGGCACATCCATTGGATATGTTCTATCAATTTCTGAAAGTCATTTAAGGTGTTCAACTTCTCTGTTCTTAAAGCTTTTGTACTGCAAGCACCTTAGGATATACTTCATATCCTAAATATTGAAAAGGAGCATGTCTTTGATTTTTTTTCTGGAGCTATATGCAATTTGTAGTTCCTTAGTGTTTCTATGGTCTTTTATAGATATGCTTCTAACATTTGCTCCTCAGGTGCACACTCCAAGATATCATCCATGTAATGTAACAACATAACTTTTGGAAATGCTTTTCTTACTGGAGTAAAAGTAGCAGCCACATACATTTGACACGTAGTAGGGCTATTTTTCATTCCTTGTGGCAAAAGTGTCCGTTTGAATCTCTTATAAGGCTCAGCTAAATTAATGCTGGACACTGAAAAGGCAAATCTTTTCATATCCTCCTTATCCAGAGGGATAGAATAGAAACAATCTCTAATGTCTATAATCCAAAGAGGCCATTCTCTGGTAATTGAGTAGGAGAGGGAAGTCCAGGCTGAAGAGTTCCCATAGTTTCCATCTGTTCATTTACTTTTCTTAAATCAGTCAGAGTCTGTAGAGAGCTGGAAGGATTGCAGAGGGCTGGAACTCTGAAAAAGGTGTACTTGAATCTAAAACAGCAAAGTACTTAAGGCTAAGTAGCTACTCAATGTGAAATAATAGTTCTATAAACATACTTAGATGATATGGTGATGTGATGGCTCTCCTCATGATTGGCATTTGCTGAATGTGTTGTGGTGAGGTAATGGTAGGGAAGGATTGGAGGGCTGAGGGAGACAGTCATAGTCTCTCTGTCAGCACTCTCAGCAGGGAAAACTTCAGGCTCCAGACTCCAGAGTCCAGGATCCATCTTTGATGACCATATGGCAGCTTGCCTGCCTTCTTCACTTCTCCTCTTAAAGACCAAGGATTTTGACTGATCCTGACTCTGACTAATCCTGAGGTCCTCCAGAGAGCTAACCAGGACAATACAAGCATCCTCCATTTTTCAGATTTCTTTCTTTCTTTCTTTCTTTTTTCTTTCTTTCTTTCTTTCTTTCTTTCTTTCTTTCTTTCTTTCTTTCTTTCTTTCTTTCTTTCTTTCTTTCTTTCTTTCTTTCTTTCTTTTTTTTTTTTAACAACAAATACAGGGGAATTCCAAGTACTTAGAGGAGGATGTAAAAACTTGGTCAAGTTGCTTGGTTGTTGTAGTACAACTACATCTAATAAGGCCTGAATTTTTTCACTTTGTAAGGACCACTGTTCTACCTATATTGGTGTATCAGTTTTCCATTGAATGGGAACCGGTGAGAGTGCAGGCAGGCCTTCAACAGCAGTCCTGCCTAAAAAACCAAAATACTTATTTGTAATCCTAACTATTGTAAGATGTCTCTTCCCCATAGATTGATGAGGATTTTGTCAACTACAAAAGGAGTAAAAACTCTTGTTTCACCTCCAAATATCCATCTCAAAGAGGTAGTACTAACTTCACCTGCCATTGATCCTCCTACGCCAGACATATAGGTGTCTGCCTTAATCTTTGGCCAATGACTGAGCCAGCTGGCACCTTTAATGACTGTATGATCTGCACCTGTGTCTATCAACCCTTCTAATAGTATGCCATTTATATAGATAGTGAGCATAAGTCAGTCAGCTGTAACAGCTGCAGTCTAGAATATTCCTGGATTCTGTTGTTAGGAGTCAAAATCTGGGCAAATATCCCCAGATTGCCTATTAGGAGTCTGTATCAATAAACCTGATGCTACTACTTCTCCTGGTAGTGACTGGGATATTAGCTACATATTCCTCAGTTTTCCAAGTCAGTGTATGGATAAACACTGTTTTGTAAGCACTCTCGGGAGGTGAAATGGTCAAGTCTACTGTGCTTGGAGGCAAAGGATCCATAGGCTGGACAGGGACAGATTTCACCTCTCCAGGGAATATCTCAGTAGTCCCAGCTGCATACAACTCTATTCTCTCTAATTGCAATCCCCTTATCCCATCAGGTTGCTTCTCAGCTGATTCATCATATTGGAGTGCTGAACTTCTAAAGACTCTCTGGGTGTAACATGGGCTGCCATCATGCCCCAAGTGTTTTTGGCCTGGGGCCTTGAAGCTGGGCCCTGCTTGCCATTTCCCTGAGTCATTCTACATCCTGATGCCCAAAAGAAGCCTCTTTTGCATTTTGGACATGGGGTTTTGGGTCTTGTTCTCCCACCTGTCTTCTCTGGCAACATTGAGCTTTCAGATGCCCTACTTTACCACACTGAAAGCATTGATGAGTCTCTCTGGAAGTCTCTTGCCATGAGGGACCCTGTCTTTCCATGTTCAGATCTTGAGAAGTCTACATCATAGCCTGGGTATAAAAGATATTTGTGCCCACTTTGACAGGAGCATCCTTGTGTAGTACTAGTATAATTCTTCTATAAACCTCATTAGCATTTTTTTTTAGCAAGTTGTCTTATGATAATTTCTGTTCTACATTTTCACTAATAGTTTATATGATAGCTGTCTGCAGACATCCCAAGAAATCAGCAAAGGGTTCATTTGGACTTTGTGCTATTTTTGTGAAGGCTTCCCCTCTATCTTGTCTTCCTAGGAGGGTGCCCTATGCTTTGAAAGTGGCAGAAGCAATTTGCTCATATGCTGTCAAAGGGTAATTAATCTGCACTAAAGTGTCTGCATAAGGACCTAAACCTATTAGTCGATCAAAGGTGATTGGTATATTAACTCCAGGTTGCCTCTTTCATTGGACTTGTATTCTACAGAATTCACTATTTTCAGAAAGTCACAAGTTTTGTCAGATTCTAAACATGTCCTTGCTATAGATTTCCAATCATTAGGGGTTAAAACTTCAAAAGCCAAATTATCTATTAACACTATTAACATTTTAACATAAGATGATGTAGACCATAAAGAGTGCAACCCCTTTTCAGGTCTTTGATAATTTCCAAATTAAATGGAGTGCATTTTCTTTTTTCTTGACCTGAAGAGTCAAACTCTTCAATCAGAAGGTATGCTTCTATTTTTAAATCAGATATATCCTATCCTTCATTTTTAGCTTTAATTAGTGCCTTTTGTAATCATATCATAGGGGGTGGAGAAAGTGCTGCATGGGTGGTGCTGATTGAGAAGCACCAAACTCCTTAATTTCATCAGCACTATACTTAACTTTTTTCTTGTCCAATTCTTCATGCTTTTCAGCTGCTTTGTCAGTACCATCCCCCTCCTGCTCTTTCTCCTTTTTCCTTATTTTAGAACTTATGTAATTCCTTATAGCTAATTGTATTATGTTATATATAGAGAATGTTTCCTCAAGAATTGAATTAGGACCATTATCGTTGTAATATTCAATTAGTTGCTCTTTCACCAGTTTTCACTTATTTGGCTCTGATTTTTCTTCCTTAGAGAACCAAGGAGATATGTTTTCTAATGTATCTAAAAGTTCAATGATCTGCTTCCAAGTTACCAACAAACCTTGCTCCTTTATTAACTTAACTATGTTTGTTACACACTTCCCTTGGGATGGGGAAGGCTCTTTTTTTTTTTTTTTTTTTTTTTTTTTTTTTTTTTTTTTTTAGTATTTGCCTTATTTTAGCTGAAAAATGAAAGTGAATAGTTTACTCTCCCTATTTGCTGGTCACTTCTCCACTGAACTTATGATTGCATTAGTCAAGCTGCTTAGTGTGTAGGTCCTTACATCCACATTTGGATGTGTTACATCCACATTACCAAAATGTAATGTTCTGGCTAGCTTTCTGGAGGACATCGGGACCAGCCTTGATCTTAGTGGAGGAGTGCATGAGGCAGAAAAGCCACTAGGAGGATGGTCAAAAATGGAATGTCTCTGGCTGAGAGACTCTTCATTTGAGAGACTCTCAGTTCCTAGTCCTCTCAGCCCTTAAATACCTCAGTACAATTACATCACTACAAGAACTGAGCATATGCCAATTTTCCATTACATCACCATCAGATTATGTTTAGAGGACCATTATCTCACACTATAAGTGCTTAATTACCTACAAAAAAAGATGTCTTACAAGAACTTAAAAAGGACTTTAAAAATCAAATAAGTGAGATCAAGGAAAAATTAGGAAAAAATAGGAACATTTCAAGGAAAACAAATTTATGAAAAGAAAGTCCACCAATTTGAAACATAGAACCAAAAATTTAAGGAAGAAAATAATTCCTTGAAAAGTAGAATTGGGCAAAGGGATGTTAATAGAATTCTAAGATACAAAGAAAGAATAAAACAAAATCAAAAGAATGAAAAAATAAAATAGAATGTGAAATATCTTATCAGAAAAATAACAACAAAAAAGGAAAATAACTACTTTGGAGAATAGCTCAAAGGGAAATAATAAAAGAATATTTGGATTACTTGGAAATTATGAAGAAAAAGATCTTGAAATAATATTACAAGTAATTAGTAGAACAAGAAGGCAAAGCAGAAACCACCTGAAAGGGATTCCAAGAGGAATATGCATAGGAATATCACAGCCAAGTTTCAAAGCTCCCAGATTAAGAAGAAAACATTGAAAGAAACAAGAAAAAGACAATTTAAATGTCATGGAGCTACAATAAGAATTACATAAGACCTAGCAGTATAGAGAACCAGAACTCTGGAGGAATATACTTGAAACAAGGTGTTAACTCAGAGGAATTGATGAGACAATGGTTATCTAGTTTAGCATGGTAATTAATAGTTCTCTACTTCAGTATAATTGATTTAATCTTACAACAAATAATGGTATCCTAATGATATAATGATTGGTTTATACTCAGTATGATGAATTGATTTAACTGTAATAGAATATATAAACTGGGGACAAACTAAACCACAGAGGAGAAGACTTGACCAGCCTCTGATGGCTCTCCTGCCTTCATCACTTCTCCATTAAGACCAAGGACTCAGACTGGTCCCAAAATCATCCAGAGAGCTAGTCTGGACACTATATTTTAATCTAGCATGGTGTGGGGGCTCTAGAAAGCAGGGCATTACATTGAGATATGCAGACTGCTGAAGCAGACTGGAAGACTGAAGGAGAAAATTAAAAACTTTGGACTTTATCCCTGACTATTCTCATGGTAATTATTCTGCTGAAACCAAGACCAAGGTCTTTGACCAAAGACAACTTACCCACAAAGTTAAGTATAATCCTGAATTGGGGAAAATGGATATTTAATGAACTAAAAGATTTTCAAGTATTTGTGACAAAACCAGCAGCAATAACATCCAGAAAAAATATTAAGGACCCATTATAAGGAACTCAATAAGGCCAGATTATTTACTTCTTATATATGTTAATTACTTTATTTATTTGATATTTTCCTCAGTTACAGTTAAAATAGTTTTTTGAACATTTGCTTTGAAAACTTCTGAATTCCCAGTTCTCTCCTTTATCTCCATCCCAACCCCAAATGAGAAACAGCATGTGAAGTTATGCAAACCATTTCCAAAGAAGTCATGTTGTGAAAAAAAAAAAAACATAGATTTCTCACTCCTCCCCCCCAAGAAATTATCAAGAAAAATAAAGGTTAAAAAGAGAGAGAAAGAGTATACTTCAATCTGTATTCAGACTTAATCAATTCTTTCTTTTGGTATGGCTAGGATTTTTCATCATAAATCCTTCAGAACAGTTGTGGATCTTTGTACTGCTGAGAATAGCAAAGTCATTTACAACTGATCATCCCAGAACATCGCTATTACTTGTTCTTGGAGGATTTTCCAGTTTTTTTTTTCCTGAAAGCATCCCGTTCATCATTTCTCATAGAACAATAATATTTTATCATAATCACATACCAGTTTACTTAGCCATTCCCCAACTGATGGGCATCCCCTCAATTTTTTTCTTTCTTTTTTTTTTGCTCCAAGAAGAGAGCTACTATATTTTTGTACATGTAGATTCTTTTCCTTTTAAAAAATCTCTGTTGAGATTCATGCCTAGTAGTGGTATTGTTAGGTCAAAGTTTAAGCATGAATTTAAAACCCTTATATGTAAAAATATTATCAGTTCTTTTATGGTTATCATTTTTTTCTGGATAGTTTAAAAGAAAAATTTGGGATGAACTGAATATGAGAGGGGTGATTCTAAAAAATAAAATTTTGTAGGGAGAGATAAAAAGGAATATTTATCTCATACAAATGAGGCAAAAAAGAAAAAAATAGATAAAAAAGAATCTAATGTAACTGAAATTGTATTCTCATTGGGAATTGGTTAAAGAGGGAATAACATATAGATAGATAGATAGATAGATAGATAGATAGATAGATAGATCGATCTAAAAGTCTTCTAAATTCAGAAAAAATAAGAGAGCAATGGAAATAGTAGAAAGTTAACTGGTAAAGAAAGATAAAGCAGAGGAGTGAAGAGGAACAGTAATAATGAGAAGGATAGTGAGGAAAACAGGAAGAAGTTAAATGAACAAGTTATTATAAGTTAGAATGTGAATTGGAGGAATTTACCCACAAAATGGAAACAGATAGTAGATTTAAAATTTGAATTAAAAATATGTTGCTTTTAGAAAATGTTATAAAAATGACATACATACAACAAATATCAGGAATAGAATTTATATATGTTAAAAAAAAAAAGCAGAGGCAGTGATCATGATCTCAGACAAAAACAAGAGAAAAATAGGCAAGTTACACTGTATGTCAGCCATATTAATTAATATTGTTTTAGCCTTTTAAAAATAGCCAATAGTACAATGTTAGATTATTGCTATGGCATAGGAAATGGCCTAGGGGATTTAGAAAAATATGGAAAGACTTGGACATATGAAGATACTATCTACCTTCAGAGAAACAGAGGACAAATGGAAATAACAGAACATGTCTGCACATGAATAAATGTGCATGATTGTATATATCTATGTATGTGTATGTATATATGTGTGTGTGGAGGTGTGTGTATCTCTCTCCCTGTATATATGTGTATGTATATGTATATGTATATCTATATATATGTATATGTGTATATACTCAAACTTAATTGCAGCTTTCTAGAGAGTGGGGTGAAGGAAGGGGGAAATACATTTTTAAAATGCCCAGCAGTGAACAAAAGAAAACCTATAAGGAAACAAAGATGGACAGCTCTGTATACAAAGTGTAATATTTATAATATAAACTTTCCAAGTCTATATTAGTATAGACTATACTAAATAATGGTATTTATTATATAGACTTATATTCTAAATATTTTGAATCTTATGTTCTTCTGTGTACATGATGATTTCCCCCCCCCCCCTTTCTTATTTCATATTTAAGTTTTAAAAAAATTAAGCTCCTGATGTGCAGGAATTTGTTGTGTGACCTTGAGGTTAGGTCCTACCCTTTCCAGGAACTTCATTTTCTTCTCTGTTGTACATGAAATAGGACAGGAATAGATGAGATCAAGTTCATTCTTAGTAACTATAGTGTCTGTGCCTTGGCATTGTGTCCTAAGGCTCCTCCCAGCTCTGACATTCTGTGTCCTCAGGATGTTCCATGTTCTGATTTTCTGTGTTCTAAGAGCCACCCCAGCTTTCACAATATATGTCCTATAGGCACCTTTGGCTCTGACATTTGTGTTCTAATTCCCTTCTTAGTTCTAATTTTCTGTCTTCTAAGAACCCTCCTTGCTTTGACTTTCTGTGTGCTTAGAATTCTTTCCACTCTAACATCCCCAATTCCACAAAAATTATTTTATATGTGTAACAGAGACTACCTGGCCTCTACCACCTGAAAGCTAGGTAAGTTAATTTTTTTCACTTCTCCCCCAGGGTTCTCTAGCATCCTTAAAGGTAATTTGCAGTGTGTCTATGCTCTCTGCAAACATTCCGGCTCTTATCAATGATGGTTTCCCCCCACAATTATAGTGATCCTAAGTTCCATTAACTACTGATGGTTCAAGTTAACTTTTATACAGAGATATTCCTTCAAGATATAAACCCAAATATTCAAACTTATTGAGGAGCATAATCCTTTTCTCTCCCCCACCTCCTGAGCCACATGGTCTCTGGGTAGGAGGCAGGGATCAGACTCACAGATTGGCTCAGTTCCCATAGGGCACAGTCTTAGTTCCAAGTCCAACCTCACCCCTTCTGGGGCTTGAGTCCCAGGCACTCTGATTTCACAGAGCCTCCATTCCATGTTGGTTTGATTTACCACCCTGACTCCAATCTTGGCTCTAAGGTCCCAGGTAATGGTTTGATATCCCTGCCCCATGAGGATCACCTCCTGTACCTAAAAGTGAAGACAAACAAGATAAAATAGAACCAAATACCCCCACCAGGCCTAATTCTCAGGTAAAAGAAAGAGGGAGGGAAGGAAAATCTTTCTCCTCTCATGGGTTGAGTTCATGGAGTCCATACTGGATAGAGCTGGTAAGTTATCAAATACATTACATGTGAACAACTGATCATTCTTACAGAAAGGAAAAACTAAGAGGGACTGTGTTGGAGCCAGGAAAGCTTTTGTCCCAAACTTTGTGCCTGAGAATGACTTGTATACACACTCAATCAGTCCTCCTGCTTTGGAAAACAGAGGGGAAACTCAGTCAATACACTTTTATTAAGTGCCCTACTATATGTCAGGGACTGTGTTAATCATTGGGGATAGCAATGAAAGAAAAAAAAAAGTTATTGCTTTGAGGAGCTCACAATTTCATGGGGACAAATAATGTTCAAATAAGTTATATACAAGATATATTGGAGGAATATACAACAGAGGAAAGATAGCATTAGGGGGAGAGGAAAAATCTTGAAGAAAATGAGATTTTATCTAGGACTTGAAGGGGAGAAAATTGAGGAAGAAAGGGAACCTGTGTTTGAATACTGTAAGGATGGCTCTTGGAATTGGGCAGCTGAGTCTGAGAGGACACTTGTGGTAGAGAATGCTAAATCTGTGGGGAGCTATTAGTGAGTGTGTTCATTACAAGCTATGAACCTGCCTGTGCCTTTAGGAAACTGTATACCAGTGGGAGTGATTCAACATTTATTAAGTACTTACTAAACCAGTGTTCTAAGTTTAGGGTATGTAAAGAAAGATAAAAAACAGGAGCTTTGAGCTCAAGGAACTCCCATTCTAAGAATAGATATACAAAATAAGTGTAGCTTAAATGGGAGATAATTCAGAGGGAAGGGATGGAGGTAAAGAAGTAAGAGAAAAAGAGGGGGAGGACAGGGAAAGGCCTCCTGCAGGTAGGATATTTGAGCCGAGTTTTGAAGGAAGTTAAGACGTGGAAGTAAGAGAAGAAAAGTACTCCGTCTATAACGGAGAGCCGGAGAAAAGACATGGAGTCGAAAGAGGGAATGTCTTGCGCTGAGAGCAGCAAGGAAGCCAGTATATCTGGATCGCTGAGAATAGGGGGAGGGAACGTGTCCCGGGTAGACAAAGTGTAAAGTGCTCGAATACTGACTGGCAAGGTAGGAAGAGGCCGTATGTCCTTGTGTTCAGTGTGGGAAAGGGGTGTCATGCGCCTGGGAGCACCATAGGTGTCTGAAGAGAGAAGGTACCCCTATTTCTTGAGTGGGGCTGAGTGCCGCAGTATGGGGCAGAACGAGGTTCTGTGGGCAGGGGGGTGAATGAAGGTGAGCTTGTATGGAGGACTGGGTGCAACCTAGAGTTTAGCTGAATTCCTGGAAGCCCATAGGAGGTGGTCGAAAAGGTCACTTACCTTTCCAGTATTGGATTGGAGGAGTGCCGCGACTTAGGCTAGAGAGAAGATTCCGGGATTTTGGGGGCCTCTTTGAAACCTGCCGGGAACCACTAATTCCTTTTCCCGCAACTTTCACCGTCTCCCTACTTTCCTTCTCTCCCTATCCCCAGTTTGCCTCCCCACCCGGATATAATCCTGCTTTCACCTTTTTCTTTCCCAAGCTCTGGCTTCTGGCCAGAGAGCCAGCCGCCTCCCTTCAACCACCCCGCTTTTTCCCTCCCCTCTCTTCCCCCCAACCCGAGCCCGCCTCTGGTCTTTCTATGTTTTCATCACCAAGCTCCCTTTGTCCCGCCCGCTCCGCTCCCTAGGCTTGGGCTCCACCTTACTCCGAGCCTTTTTTTACCTTCCACCCTGCAGGGCTCCTGCAGTTCCCCAAGAGACCCTTCTCTAAGGGTACCTTCTCACCCCCTTGTCTTCTACCTGAGAGGGAGCACAGAACCAAAGAGCCACTTGAGTCAAGACTGCTCCAAAGGAGGGAGAGTGGATCCCGCCTGCTTTCCATCTTTCTACCCTGCAGCAGCAGGTAAGTCCTTTCTTTCCAGCCTTTTATCTGCTATTTTTCCAAATAACAGATCCCTATCCTTAAGGGTTGGACCAACTCATATCCATACTGCTGGTACTCGCTGCACTCAGACCCTGTCCCCAAGTCTGGACCACCCTACCTGTCCAACCAGGGGCCTCTGGGGCTCCTCTAGATCTGTCCTGGTGGTGGCACTCTCTGTTCCGGATGCCTGAAGCACAGTTCTTCCTCAGTTGCTCTTCATTCTATAAGCATATAGCTTTGGTTTCTTTAAGGATCTTATCAAATATCAATTCTTGCCTGAGATTTTTTCCCCCTTCTCTGGCACTCCACACAGTGACAGAGCTTCTCTTTTCCCCATTATCTTGTATCTTTCTGGTATATGGTTATGTATGTAATGTCTCATTAGTACACTGAAAACTCTAGGGGGCAGGGAGTGTTTCACTTTTGCCTTTGCATCTGAGTACTTTGCACAGTTACTGACACGTAGTTGAGCTTTTAAAAAAAAAATGCTTGCTGGTTAATTTGTCTACCACACACTTCTTCCAAACCTCAAGGAAGCCTTCCTGATTTTCCCTCTCTGTCTCTGTCTGTCTCTGTCTCTTTCTCTCTCTGTCTCTGTCTCTGTCTTTCTGTCTCTGTCTCTCTCTGTCTCTCTCTGTCTCTCTCTCTCTCTCTCTCTCTCTGTCTCTGTCTCTCTCTGTCTCTCTCTCTGTCTCTCTCTCTCTCTCTCTCTCTCTTTCTCTCTCTCTCTCTGTCTTTCTCTCTTTTTCCCCTCTTCTTGTAGTTCCTAAAAGATCCCACCTCCTCATGATACAGGCATCCCCTTCTGTATCACTCACAGTCCTGTGATACTCTCATTTTACACACCACACACACACACACACACACACACACACACACACACACTCCAAATGCTATGTACCTATATCATCAATACATACCATGTCAAATATACACATGTACACGAAAGCATCTCTGTCTCTCTTGGGTCACACCCAATTCCCTAGAAGTTCTGTTACACTCAGGTTACACATCTAATTCCTGTTTCATTCCCTCTTGTCTTTCACACATCTGCTTCTAGGAACAGTGGCTGGATCAGGTTTGCTTCCAGATATATAGTCTTAAACCCAGAGCATTTCCTATTTTTTGAGGGTAGAGGGTTAAGGAGCAAGGTGGGCCCCAGCTTGGATTCAGCTTCAAATCTTGCTTGTCTAAGAGGCAGAAGAATGTCCTATTGGCAGAGAAATTGGACAGACTGGTTCTCATTGATGAGTACCACCCATGGCCTGAAAATCTGGTGCTGGGCGATATGGGATAGGGTTAGGCATAGTCCTCAGGCTTAAGAAAGACTGGTTTTCCAAGAACAGTCTCCTGTACTTTCTTGTGAATATTAAAGATAAATGCTGAGCTCAAGGATCCATTTCCAAGGAAGACTTCATTATTTCCTCCACTATCCCCTTCACATTTATTTTCTCTTTGTCCTGTTCTCATGGCTTTCGAGTGACCTCACCTTCCCATTTCATACCCCTTTCTTTGTAATTTACCCTAAATCTTATGCTATTTCTCTATAGGCTGATTAACCATATTACAATCTGATTTCTATTTCCAATTTTATTCCTGACTTTCTGGATTTTGCTATCTTGTCTCAGGATAGGGAATTGGATAATAATATAGTCAACCAGGATGTAGGGTACCCTGCCTGTTTGATTTCCATGATCACTATGCTTTCACGTGAGCTCTCTCAGCTTTTGTTGATAGTAGCCCACAATATGGCATTCCCTTATACTACAGCTTTTGCTTCTATAAATTCTTGGCTCAAAGTCAAGTTTCTCCCATGGTTCTTTTATCTTTGTCTCTCTATTCTTAACTTGATTTCAAAAAAATCCATTTAAACAATTTGAGATACCAAAGTGAAATAGGTTGCCTTGGAGAGGGTTTCCCTTCAAGAAATGATGGCTGTATAGGGATTCTTGTTCATGTATGGATTGGACCTTTCTAGTTCTGCAATGAAGGTGCGTCAGGGCTCTACTCAAGAAAAGGAATTCCCAAAAAGGCAGAGCCAAGAGCCAACATTCCCCTCTAAATAATTTTAAAAGGTTTCAAATTGAATTTTGCATGACAGAGCCAATAAAAGGTCACAGTGAGACATTTTTCCTGTCCAAGACAGCTTAGCAGATCAGCAGTGGAAGTCTGTGACATTAGAGGCATAACCCAAATGCTGTAACAACACCAGCAACAGTCCTTGGAGGCATCTATAACAGTAGCAGTAGCTTCAGGATCTCAGCACACAAATGGCAAGGATGTGGGATAACTGATCAGAAAGCGATTATAGGGGACTTTTTGCTGGCACTAAGTGCATGAATCTTTTGCATGTTTATCTATACTTCTGAATTTCAGTGGATAGACTGGAAGTAAATAGCAGAATGCAATTGAAACAGATTCCAACAATATGTTGTTTATAAGAAAGAGACACATACACACACACAAAAATAAAAAGAATGGGCTAAAGCATGATTTACAAAGCATCAGCTGGGATAAAAAAGGAAAGGGTGGCAATCATGATCTCAAAGAAAGCAAAAACAAAATAGACCTAATTAAAAGAGATAAGCAGGGAACTTCATTTTACTAAATAAGGTATTATGACAGATAATGAAGTAATATCAATACTAGACATATGTGCAGTAGATAACAGAATAAAGATTCTTAAAATAAAAGTTAAATGAATGACAGGAGGGAAATAGACAATAAAACAATACTAGTGGATACCTCAACATTCTTCTCTCAGAAATAGATAAATATAATTATGAACTAAATAAGGAAGATGGTAAGGAGATGAATTGAATTGTAGAAAAATTAAATAATATAATCCATTAAAGAAAATTAAATGAAACTAGAAAGTGACACAATTTTTTATTGGCTATATATGGCAAATTCAGAAAAATTAACCAAGTATTAGGGTCCAAAAACTCCACAACCAAATACAGAAAAGCAAAAATATTAAATGCATCTTTTTAATGACATAATACAATAAAAAATACATTCAATAAAGGATAATGGAAAGATAATTGAAATTAATTTGAAACTAAGTAACCTAATCTTAAAGAATGAATAGGTCAAAGAACAAATTATTGAAATTAATTTGAAACTAAGTAACCTAATCTTAAAGAATGAATAGGTCAAAGAACAAATTATAGAAACAATAATTTCCTTAAAGTTATGGGATACAGCCAAAACAATACTCAGAAGTAAATTTTATATCTAAATACTTCAATATTATAAACAAGGAGCAGATAAATGAATTGAGCTTGCAATTTAAAAGAACCAGAAAAAGAACAAATACAAAAACTCCAAATTAAACACCAAATTGGAAATCCTGAAAACTGAAGGAGAGATTAACAAAATTGAAAATAAGAAAACCATTGAATTAATAAATAAAACTGGATGATTATCTGAAAGCATAAATAAAATTGATAAGCCATTGGTTAATTTGATTTAAAAAGAAGAAAACAAAATTACAAGTATCAAAAATGAAAAAGATAAATTTATCACCAAAGAGGATGAAATTAAAGCAATATTGAGTTATTTTGCCCAAATATACATTGATAAGTCTGACAATCTAAGTGAAATAGATTAACAGAAAATGAAATAGGATAATTATAACTAAGGAAATCCCTAATCCTTATCCTAGAAAAGAAAACTGAACCAGTCATCAGTGAGCTCCCTAAGAAAAAAATCCCCCAGACTAAATAGATTCACAAGTGAATTCTGCCAAACTTAAAAAATAATTCTAGTACTATGTAGTTTGGGAAAATAGGCAAAGAAGGAGTTCTACCCAATTCCTTTTATGATATAAATATTTTACTGATACCTAAACCAGGAAGAGCAAAGAACAGAGAAAAAAAAACCTGTAAACCAATTTCCCTAATGAATATTGATGCAAAAATGTTAAATAAAATATTAGCAAGGAGATTACAGCAATATGTCACAGAGATCATACATTATTAACAGGTAGGATTTATGCCAGGAATGCAAAACAGGTTCAATATTAGGAAAACTGTAGCATAATTGACCATGTTGATACTAAAACCAACAAAAATCATGTGATTATTTCAATAGATGTGGAAAAAACTTTTGAAAAAATGCAACACTCATTCCTATAAGAACACTGGGAATCAGAGGAATAAATAGAGCTTCTCTTAAAATTCTAAGTAATATAAAAATTTCTCAAAATTCCTATTGACTAGAGAAATTCACATTAAATTAACTTTAAGATATCACCTCATACTTCTCAGATGAGCTAATATGACAGAAAAGGAAAATGATATATGTTGGAAGGGATATGGAAAAATTGGGATGCCAATGCATTATTGGTGGTGTTGTAAACTGCCCCAACCATTCTGGAGAACAATTTTAAAATTATGCCCAAAGGACTTTAAAACTGTATATGCTCTTTGATTCAACAATGTTCCTACTATATCTGTATTTCAAAGAGAAAAAAAGAAAAAGGACCTACATGTGCAAAATATTTCCAGCAGCTTTTTATATGGTGCAAAGAATTGGAGATTGAGGGAATGTCCATCAATTGGGGAATGCCTGAAAGAACTATGTTAAATGATTGTGATGGAATACCATTGTGCTATAATAAATACAATATAATAAATAGAAAAACCTGCAAAAACATATAAACTCATTGAAAGTCAAGTGAGAACCAGGAGTACATTATACATGGGAACAATCATATCATATGATGATCAATTGTGAATGACCTAGCTATTCTGATCAATACAGTCATCAAGATAATTCTGAAGGATGATGAAAAATCCTATTCACTTTTGGAGAAAGAACTGATGAAATCTGAATGCAAATTGAAACATAATTTTTGTATTTAATTTTTTTGAAACATGACTAATATGGAAAATGATTTTGCAAGATTTCATATGTATAACTGATACCATATTTTTCCCCTTCAGAATGAGTGGGGGAAGGGTAGGATGGAGAGAATTCAGAACTCATGCTTTAAAATGAAATATTTGAAAAGATAATAGATTTTTAAAAAAAGAAATATGAATTCTATTGAATAAATTTGCAAGATCTAAGGGGGAAATCCCAGAATTTCACAGTTGGGATCCTTTATTTTCTCACAAGAATTTTCTTTTCTATTGGACTGGCTAATGCCAATAAGCCAATATAAATCACAGACATTTTATTGCAATTTGTTCAATTTGTTTACTCTACCAGCTGTTGATAAAAATGTGTTTCATTCACAGTTTGACTAATTTATATTACATGAATATTTATTTATATATTATACGAAATAAAGAAAAAAATTGGGTTCTCATAATGCAGATAATCAAACAAAGAAAATGTGTTTGTTAAGAAGATTGAGAATTGATGTGTGCTTGTTAGGATGGCAAATTGCACTTAAAAAAACCATTCTTCAGGTTAGATAAGGATGGAGAATATTTCTTATATTGTTGAAGTTCTTTTTAATAGCTATTAAGTCTTTTTGTATCAATTGAGGGAACAAAGAGGACATTGAAAAGAACCAACTGTTGCAGCTGTCCCCACACCTGCAGGGATCATACACCATAAAATAAGCATTATAAAACTAAATCAAATTAGTCACACCCTTCCAAAAATTCACTTTCAAGATATTCTAGCTGGTCTCTGCACAAAAGTCCTTTTTACAATAACTAATACCTGATAAGACATATCATCCACTGTTGGCTCAAAGATTCCAGGGAAAGAATCCACTACCTATTGAGGCAGCCCATTCTATTTTGGCTTACCTCTAATTTCATGAAGATGTGCTTGATAAACATGCCCATGTTTGTTTGTAACTTCTACTACCAGGACTGAGCAGAACAAGACTAATCTTTTCCCACATGATAGCCTTTTAAATACTTGTCCAAATTAAATATTCCCAGTTCTTTTAACCAGTCTACATTTTATGTGAACTCATGGCTTTGAATATTCTAATGGATTTACTTTAGCACCTTTCTAGTTTCTCAATGCCCAACTAGAAATGGAATGCTTAGAAGTCAACCCTGTCTAGATCTGACTAGGTTAGTCTAGAGATCATCCTAGTTCAAGGACAATGGGATAATTTTCTCCTGGATCCTAGACTAAAATCAAGGAATTGAGAATCAGAACGTTTGAAAGCTTTGTCCAAGATCACACAGTTGTTATGTGACCAAGTCAGAATTTTTTTTTTATATTTTTTAAAATTTTTTTTATTTAATGATTACTTTATAATGACATTATTCCTTGCACTCGTTTCTTTTCTGATTTTTTCCCCCTCCCTCCCTCTACCCCCTCCCCTAGATGGCAAGCAGTCCTTTATATGTTGGATATGTTGCAGTATATCCTAGATACAATATATGTTTGCAGAACCGAACAGTTCTCTTGTTGCATAGGGAGAATTGGATTCAGAAGGTATAAATAACCCGGGAAGAAAAACTAAAATGCAGATAGTTCACATTCGTTTCCCAGTGTTCGTTCTTTGGGTGTAGCTGCTTATGTCCGTCATTTATCAATTGAAACTTAGTTAGGTCTCTTTGTCAAAGAAATCCACTTCCATCAAAATATGTCCTCATACAATATCGTTGTCGAAGTGTATAATGATCTCCTGGTTCTGCTCATTTCACTTAGCATCAGTTCATGTAAGTCTCGCCAGTCCTCTCTGTATTCATCCTGCTGGTCATTTCTTACAGAACAATAATATTCCATAACATTCATATACCACAATTTACCCAGCCATTCTCCAATTGATGGGCATCCATTCATTTCCAAGTCAGAATTTTTGAACCACATAGCTGCTAGAGTAGCTATGTCATCTCCCCTTTTATAGTTCAGTGACTCTATATTAACTCTAAAATCAAATACAAAGTTCTCTGGTTTTTAGAATTCTTCTCACTCTGGCCATTTTCCTGTGATGTGCTAGTAAATAATTAACAACAACCTCCCCAGGGGAAAAAAAAAAGTTCCCCAACACACTCTAAATTTTAATCTGCTTCATTAATATTACTTTCTTAAACCCAGAAATCAATAAAACAATAAATCAAATCCAGATTTGTACCATTGAGAATTTTCAAGATATTAATAATGTACTCCCTAATTGCGTTCCTTTTCAGTATTTCCATGTACTCACTAAATTAATTTGCTGTACTTTACACACAGGACATTCCTCATTTCTGTGTCTTTGTAGTAGCTATTTCCCATGCCTGAAATACTCTCCCTCATCACTTTTGCCACTTAAAATTCTGGTTTTCCTCCAAAACAGCTCAACTCTGACCTACTAGAAGAAGCCTTTCCCCGCTTCTTTCCCTTCCTGTCTTTGGGACTACCTTCTTTTTTTACTGTATATATGTTCTTATTTGTATGTTGTTTCCTCTACTAAAATGTAAGCTCTTTGAAGGCAATGTTCATCTTTTTATCTTTTTTTGACAGATCAGAACCTGACACATAATAAGCACTTGTTGATATATTGATTTTGTTTCTCTTTTTTTCTTCCAAAGAAAAGAATCTTTCCTAGAAAGCTTTTTGTAGAACCAAGGTCACTGATAGGAACTTGTTTGATAAGCATGGTATCTGGACTGAGATTGTAAGAGAGCACCTGCTTGCTCTGAAAGATTGATCACTCAACCTAGGAGTTCCTCATCTAGGATGCTGAGAGAACTGGGGGATGGGATGCTGAACTATTATAAATTATCTTTGTAAAGTCAGCATAAGGAAGGAGGTGGAGCAGAATTGGAGAAGGGCAAATATCCTGTCATTTCAGGGAAATGAAAACAGCTTATCACAAACCAAAGAGCTTGACTTAGATTTCTGACCAAATCTGGAATGTGTCATTAAACAAATGGTGAATGGCTAGGAAAAGATACTAACATCACAAAGGTGATACAGTGGATAGAGTGCCAAGTCTGCTATCAAGAAGACTGGAGTTCAAATCTGACCAGATACTTTCTGGCTGTGTCACCTCGGATAAGTCACTTGTATCTGCCTTGATTTCCTTAACTCCAAAATGGAGATAACGATAATAAGTTGTTGTGAAGAGCAAATGAGATAATGTTTGTGAAGCATTTTACACAGTGCTTGGTACATGGTAGGTGTTTAATAAATGTTTCCTTCCTTAACATACCTTAACTTTAAGATCATGAGATTATGATAGAGATATTTTACTTAATTTAATTTTTTTTTTGCTATAGAAAATTGCATGATAGTCTTTCAAGTCAAGTCTACAAGAATTTAATAAGAGCTTACTATGTCAGAAACTGTGCTAATCCTAGGAACAGAGAGTTTAAAAAACCCCATACCACCACCAAAGTTCCTTCTCTCAAAGACTTAATCATCTAATCAAGAAGACGATATACAAACACCTATTTACAAGTGATATTGACAGGATAAATTTAAGGTAATTGTAGAGGAAGGCTCTTAATATGAATGGATATTCTGATGGATTTCTTATGAGAAGTTTGATTCTAATTGAAACCTGAAGGAAGCCTGAAAATCTAGGAGGTAGAAGAGAGAAAGCATTCCAGAAATGGGAATAAGCAATCCATTTGTCCACAGATGAGAGATGGAGTATTTGTTCAAGGATGACAGTGGAAAAGATGGAGATGTGGACTAGAAGAGTACAATTAAGTGAATTTAGAATGGATTGTATTGCTAAATAAAAAGAATAATCATTAATAGTTTATGACAGCTTGATATAATACAGTGGATAGACTTGGACTCAGAAAGATCTGAATTCAGATCCTGCTTCAGACATTTAGTGTGACTTTGGGCAAGTCATTCTCAGCCTCAGTTTCTTCATTTTCTATAATGAGAGTAATAGTACCTACCTTTTAGGATTCTTGTAAGCATAAAATGAGTTAATATTTATAAAATGTTTTATAAATCTTAGGTGCCATATAAATATTAGTTATAAAGATGATGATAACAAATTAGACTAAATCTCTGAGGAATCTCCCAAGGTACTTTTCTTACTCTGGGTTAAAAAAAAAAAAAACTGATTTACCAAATAGAAGATGATGGAGTGATGGCTAGACATGTATTCTTTTAGAGATGAATTTGTCTAAGCTAAACTCAACACTATTTTCTGGACCTGGGAAAATTTCTTCCATCTTTATCACCTCTCTTAAAAGAAACAATATATTGAGGAGATCTCTACTTTGGGAGTGCAGTATTTCTGGTTTCTAATCTTAGATATGCCAATCACTTTATTGAATAACCTCAAGCAAGCCTCTCTGTTCTTAATTTATATTGAATGGGAGAGGTCCAAGTTCTATTGACTATCCCCCAACATTTAATAGGCATTGCTCTCAGAGAGAACTGGCCCTGTGCCACTAAAAAGTGAAAGCAAAACTCAATACATGTCCTTTATATAGCAGTACATATAGCTTACATGTACCAGTAAGATTTATTGAAATATCTGAGTCTTTGCAGAGATGAATTATAGCCACCCAGATCTTAAACAGATATTGAGAGCAGAGAGGCAAATGGTATTTTTGGCTGGGTCCCTCAAATACACAGGTGAAAAGAGAAGAAAAACACGTTATCCCTTTGGTTTGTGAATTTTAGAGGTGGTCTTTCTTTTATACATATTT
The DNA here is from genome assembly GCF_016432865.1 of Antechinus flavipes. Taxonomy (NCBI): domain Eukaryota; kingdom Metazoa; phylum Chordata; class Mammalia; order Dasyuromorphia; family Dasyuridae; genus Antechinus; species Antechinus flavipes. The sequence goes on along the minus strand of NC_067398.1, from coordinate 678,846,178 downwards.
TTCTTTTATTTATGAAATAAAACAAGAATTTCTATAACAAAGTAGAAAAGATGATTATACAAGTAACTATCTACTATGTACAATTTGCTATTCTATTCAACTACACAACAAAATTATTCTGTAAATTTCTTTTTCCCCCTTTCCTCCCTGCCCAGGTTGGCTACTAATAGACACAAATATCTATATCTATATATGTGTAAAATTATTCTCTTAGTTTTTTCTCTGGATGCAAATGGTTTCTGTAAAGAGTTAAGATTTTAGGAGAATTCATTATTGAATAAAAATTGTTGCAAAAATTAGAAAGCCCTATGGCAAAAACTAATTGTCTTACACCATTTACTAAGATAAAATCAAATTGAATACCTGACCTAGATACAAAGAGATATTTTATAAGAAAATTAGAACACAAAATATATTGCTTATCAGACTTAAGGATGGTGAACAATTCATGAATAAATAATTGATGGAAAGTAAAGAGTTGTAAAATGGATAATTTTAATATCATTAAATTAAAAAGGTTTTGTAGAAATAAAACAAATATGGCATGTGAATTTATGAAGTTCTAAGTCCCATGATTTAAAAAAAAAAAACAATTAGCTTTTAACCTGAAAGCAAAAGGAATTATAAGAAATGATACTTCATATAATTAATATAATAATATATTATATATTATAATAGATATTATTGTGTTATTATATTATTGTATATAATATAATTATAATAATAGATTATTCTGCCTAGTGGGGTCTCATAATAGGAGCTGCATGTGCAGTTTGAGTAGATTTTATAGTGGTAATTTCTTATCAAATAAGAATAAGAAATAACAACAATGAGAAATAACAATAAGTTCATCCACAGAAAGTAAACAATACTTTACTTTCACTTCTTGATGTAGAAATTCATATATCATTAGCTCAATGAACCATGAGGTAGGTGACAATAGTCAGAAAAAGGCACTGAAAATGAAAATTAATAGGAAAAAAAAGGTTCTTTTCCAGGACTCATTTTTCCCATTTGTAAAACAAAAGGGCTGGACTAATTAAAGGTCCTCTTTCAGTTTTGCCCTCAAGGACCTCACTCCTTGCATGGTTGGATTAGATGGTCTTTGGACCTCTTTCAAGTCTGAAGTTTTCAGTCAGTAAGATTGAGATGTCAGCTACTGTGCAAGGAATTGGGAGCAAGGAATTTAAGGAAAAAAACAGTGAAAAAACACCTCTTCCCCACAAAGAATTTCTATTTTATTTTGGGCAATGCTTCTGGCCCGGATAGATGATGGGTTTCGGTATATAGGAAGGGACTCCCAAGGTGAGCGTGTTTCTCTGGAAATATAATGGCCTGAATAAGTGAATAGCTCCAAAAGCCTTCTTCCATCAATCATTGTCATTTGAGGTATAAGGACATTCAGGGGAAGGAAGCACCTTTGAGGTCTTCCTGAGCTCAGAGATACAAGGCCACATAGCCTATCTCATAAGCACTCTTCACTAGAAGAAGCTTGTAGAGGGATCACTGGCAAAGATGACTCATGGGGGAAGGAGTCTAAGGAAACTCTCGCAGGGGTCCTCAAACTTTTTAAATAGGCGGCCAGTTCACTGTCCTTCAGACTGTTGGAGGATGGGACTGTAGTAAAAAACAAAAACTTTGTTTTGTGGGCCTTTAAATAAACTTCATAGCCCTGGGCGAGGGGAATAAACGTCCTCAGAGGCCTCATCTGGCCCATGGGCCGTATTTGAGGACCCCTGCATGGGAAACTTAAAAGAGTAACAGAGCTGGACGGTGTCCACATGAAGCAAGAATCCTCTCCTACACTTCGCCACTAGAGGTCATCATCTAGCCTCTCCCTGAATACTCTTAGTGATGGGGAGCTCACTCTTCTTGCTAGAAATGAATGGTTGCTCAAACACTGTCATTCTCTTTTTTCTTCTAAGAACCTGCTCAGCTCTAACACCCGCCTCTGGCATTTTCAGTTCTAAGCGTCCTTAAGTTCTTTGGCTCTAGGATCTGTTTCCCTCCTTGGCAAGATACGTTCCCTAACCTCTGCCACCTTTTCAATCCATGGTCACAGAAACAGGACTGGGCTGAGCTAATCTGTTTAAGGCAGGGATTGGTCAGATTGAGATACTTTTGTCTCACGTCAAGGAAGATTTAGGCAGATAAGATGAGAATCTCCTGGCCTTTGTGTTCTCACCCATTCCCTATCACCCAACTTCCAGGATGTCTGGGTGGCAATTGTAGTGGAAATAATCTCAGAGACTCTGGAAACCTGGAAAACTGAGTTTTAGGCTCAGCTCTGTCATTTACTTACCATGTGACTTTGGGGAAATCTATTTGGGGGCCTCAGTTTCTCTATTTGTAAGATGAAGTGTATAAACTTAAAGTCTCTAATAGTTATTCTCTCCATTTCTAAAATTGATGATATGTTAACTTGTTTTTGAATAATCAAATCCACAAATGCTTTTGCATGCTTTTCCCTCTTGATATGTTTAATGTCTTATCCCCAGGATGCTGGATACCCTGTATGAATCATTTTGGAGAACTGAATACTGGATCCCCCCTGGGTACACATGGGCTGATTTGGAAGATTCAGATGGCATCACATACCCTCATCCCAAAGACCTCCTGGCAGTCATTCCCCTGACATTTGTTTTAATAATCATTAGATGTGGCACTGAGAGGTGAGTCAATTGTTTTGTTTTCTATGGTTCTTTCAGGATATACCCTCCCCTCTTCCTAACCCATCCAATATAAACTTCCCTTGCAACAAAGAAAAAAAAGTTAATCAAGACCAACTAATGCAGCAATCATATCTGACAATGTATGTAGCATTCTGCATCAATAAGACCCACATCTATAAAAATAGCAGGGACCATTAATTTCTTCATCTTTTCAAGAGAAAAGGAAGGCAAGATTTCTCATAAAATTAATATTCAATTCCATCTACATCATTGTAGTCACTGTGTATATTGTATTGTTCTTAGGCATTTAATTTCACTCTGCATTAGTTCAGTGAAGTTTTGTTTTCAAGTTTTCTATTTTCCTCATATGCATCATTTTTAGTCAGCAATATGTCATTAAATTCATGTGCCACAATTTATTTAGCTATTCCCTAATCAATTGAAACCTATTATATACCCAGGTTTGTTTTGTTCTGTTTTTTGTTTGCTCCCACAAAATGTGGTGTTATTAAAATTTTGTTCCCTGTGAGACCTTTCCTATTCTTACTGACACCACTGGGACACTATATATACCTAGTATTAAGTTGTTTTAGTCAGATGGTATCAACAGTTTAGTGATTTTTATAGTATTAATCCAAATTTCTTCTTAGAATGATTGGACTACCAAAGCTCCATCAATCTTGTAATATTATGCTTATCTTTCCATACTCCCTCCAGCATTAACAATTTCTATTTTTTGTCATTTTGCTATTTTGCGGGGTATGAGATATTTGGGCTTTTTTTGCTCTGTATTTCTCTATTATTACTGACAAGGAACGATATTCTTTTTGGCTATTGCCAATTTGTACTTTTGTTTTTTTGCAAATTGGGGTTGTGTGACTCGTCCAGGGTCACACAGCTAGTAAGTGTTAAATGTCTAAGGCTAGATTTGAACTCAATCCTCCTGACTTCTCTGATAATCTATCTACCATGCCATCTAGCTGCTCCTGGAATTCTTTTTTTTTTATCTGTCATCAAACTGTTTTGGCTTTCAACATCTGTATTAGTTCTTGATATATCTTGCATAGAAAACTCTTATCAAAGATATTTAATGGAAAGATTTTTTTCATAGTTAAAGTTATAATTGTTAGGTTCTCATTTTCATCCATTTATTTCTTTGCTATCAATTATCATGCCTTTCTTTTGGGTCTATGGTATGTCCTTGAGCTTAGTATTGCTTACACCAATTTCATCCTGTTGTGTTTCAACAAGCTATATCTTGACTTATTAATATGAATTCCTTTTAGTCTAGTCATCTTATTTTTCAGAAGAGAAAACTGAGGCCTCAAAAAGTAAGATGTCTTGAGTAGAATCATAGAACAGATAACCAAGTCTAACATGGATTCTCTAATTCCAAATCCAACATTTTTTTCTACCATATCACACCATTCAAAACAACTTTACAAAGTGTTTTCCTCTCAAATAGTGTGAGATGGTAATATTTCAATATTTAATTCCTTTGGGCAGTCCCTCAACTCCGAAGGGAATGGATGGATATCACAGGTTCAAGGAACTCTATTCATTCATTCTCCTAACACATTTAGTTCATGAGCCCCTACTGATGTGTTCATTTTTAATAGTCAGCCAGAAGATATAATTAGTTCAAACCAAAAACATTTAATAAGATGTTAGGTTGAGAAAAGTAGCCCCACCTATCTAGGGCCTAGTCTTCCCAAAGTACAACCTATCAGTGCAAAGAATGGACACATGTGGAAAATACATGGCGGATTACACATGTAGGTTATTTGTGTGGAAAGACAACTTTTATGTTTGGTGTTGCTGGGTTGCAAATGTCTTCTCCTCACATAGGTCTCATAGACTACTGAATAGCCCTGTTACATGCTAGTCTTACAGTCCCTGTCACATGTTTATCTTTTGCTCTGATTCCCTGGTCTCCATGGGACTGTGGTCTGCTAGCTTGGCTGTAGTCTCTAACACTTCCAGTTTCTGTCTAGCTTTCTCAGCTACTGTTTTGCCAAGATACATATTTTTAATCTAGCACTTTTAGAGAAAGCAGAAGGATCCTAATTTAGGACCAGAAAAAACCTCTTGTTTTATTCCCAATAGAAGCTTTTCATCTCCCCCAAGAACATTTTCTTTTTTTTAATTTTGTTTTTGTTTTTGAAATTTTCAATCCTAGAGGCCAGATTCTTTAGAAAACAAACAAGCAAACTACAGTGTTCTTGCCCAGATCATGTCGTCTTATTAAACAACTTATAGTATCTAACTTGGTCCCTTATGTCAGTAACTTCATGTTTGCTTAGAGTGAATATTGGTAACAATTATCATCTATTTAAAGATTTGAGCATAAAACATACAAATATGATCAGATTTAATTGAGCCATAAGAAATTAGCATTTTTCTGCTTTATGTATTTAGTTCCAGCTAAGTTGTAGAACATTGCTTGCCTGAAAATCTTGCACATGTGTTTGATTTCTTCCCTCACCAACCTTTGGAGTCCATAACTAATGCCATCTTCTCCAGGAAGACTTCCTTGATTTTTTTCTTCCCTTGTTCCTAATTAGTAATGGTCTTTACCTTAGATGGTACCCTTTCATTATTTTGAAGCACTTACTGTATAATATTACTGTATAGTATTATTGATGTGTGGTGTGTGCCTTTTCCCCCGACCAGACCATAAGCTTCTTAAGGAAAAAGATATACATGGGCACTTAGCTTGGTACACGATAGATGCTTGCCAAATTCTTAGTGAATTTCAAGGGAACACAATATTTGCTCTTTGGCTATGGCCCAGAATCTTGGCTAAATCATCTGATCCATTGAAAGGGATATTCCTACCCCCTTTCCTGATAACTCAGAAGTTCCTCCCATAAGGAAAATATGTGATGCTCTTTTTCCCCCAAGCTAAGCATCTAATAGTGTTCCAAGGCACCCCTTGCCCTTCATAATCCTCTTCCCAAGTTCCATCTCCCCCAAGCTATGCCAACTTAATTGTGGTAGGTTATGTTGGGGGGGGCAAGATTTGGCAGAGAGCTCCCTAAAGGTCCCTAAATGGGAGGATTTATGCCTACTCAGCTCCTCCTGTCTCCTCTCATAGGTTCATAGGGCTGCCCTTGTGTAGAGCCTTGGGTGTGCGTGACCCCATCAGGATGAAGGTTACTCCCAACCCCATACTGGAGTCATTTTTCCAGAGCCGGAGTAAGAATCCCCAAAAGGTGAGTGGGCCCTAAATTTGAGTTCCATTAAGGATCTTGTGAGGTTTAAATCTCTTTAACAAAGCAGTATCTGACATTCAATGGTCCTCAAATAAGAAGTGTGGAAGGTGAGAGATGTTGTGTGCCCGGGGCTCACCCCAACACCTATTTTCTGTATTCCTGTTTCTTCTAAAGAGGGTGATATTCTGAGCATCAGGTTCTACTGATCAGAAAGGGTTCACAAGAACTAGGTTCTACTCTCACCTCTGCCATGACTTGATTTATAAACTTAGTGAAGTCACTTTATCTTTTTTTGGAACCTTAGCTTTCTCACCTGAAAAATGAGGGGATGATCTCTAAAGTCATTTCTAGCTTTCCCATTCTATGTTCTATTGACACGGTTTTCTCCCTGAGTCATTCTCAATACCTCTGTCTCCACATTCAATTGGTTGGCAAAGCTTATTGATTCTGCTTCCATTCCATGTTTTGAAACCATCCCCTTTTCTCTACTTCTCCCACAGACACTTTAGTTCAGGTTCCCACCCCCTCTGGGCACCATGCCCACTAGTCCAATGGCATCCTAATTTGTTCCATTGCTCCATTGTCTTTCTGTCTACTGATCCATGCTCCTCACAACTATCCATCAGTCATTTCTAAGGCTCCTGACTGACTGTGTTACCCCTGACTGACTCTCTATTGATCCCAAGTTAAATACAAACAGTTCTTTTTGAACTGAAAAGCCCTTTCCAACTGGGTTCCAAACTACCTTTCCAGACTTATTTCACATCCTTATTTTTACTCTCTCTGTTCTAGCCATTCACCTACATGCTGATATTTGTATCTAACAGTCCATTTTCCACTCCCATGCCACTGTATAGTCTAGCTCTTATATCTGGCATGCTCTTTTTGTCTAGCAACACTTTTGCTTCTTCATTGTGGAAATCACTTCAAGGAAATCACTTCTCCTTCAAGAAACTTTTCCCAGTTACTAATATTCTTCTGAAACTACTTTGTATTTGTTTATATCTATTTTGTATTTAGTCACATGTATATGTGATGTCACCCTCTAGTAGAACATGAAGGCAGACAATGTTTAGTTTTCATCTTTTCATTGTGCTTAGCACATTGGTTTCAGAGACTTTCCCCTAGTGGACTTCCTTTAATCACAGAAGTAAAAAGGCTATGTCAGAGGTCAGGATGTGGCTTGGGAAATGTTTTTATTGGGTGGTTCACACCCTGACTCAAGAGGAATGGACAATCACCTGGCGCTAAGGTCATCCCTTTGTCTTCCCTAATCTTTTCCTATTGTCTTCAGGATGAGCTGAGTAACCTGGCCAGTCAGTCTAGCCTCTCTGTGAGGCAAGCTGAGTGCTGGTTTCGACGTCGCAGAAATCAAGAGCGACCATTAATAAGCAAGAAATTCTCTGAAGCCTGGTGAGCTGGTGGGATCTGGTGGAAGACTGACTCCAAGGTATCCAGACTTGGGTCAGTGAGTCCAGTGGGAACAAGCCTGACTTGGAAAGCCCCATTTGTTTGTCTTTTCACTCACTCCTCTGACCCCGCTCCCCAGCCATATGACTTTATCCATTCACCTCTACCCCTGTTCTGTATTTTCAGTTGGAAATTTTTATTTTACTCCATTTCTTTCTCCGACGGCTTCTTCATCTTCTACAATGTGAGTATGTCCTGTTCCATTTCTGCCACATAACCATCCCTCTTCATTTGATTCCTCATCCTCTCTATTTCCATTGTTTTTGTCCTGTCTTTTTCTTCCTATTCACTGCCTTCCATTTTCCTAAATCCCTTCTATCCCCTTATCTTTGCTCTCCCTATCTTAGTTTTCTGTTCCCACATGGTTTACCACCTCTCTTTTTGCTTTCACCATCCTTTCTGTCCCCTACCATCTTGTCCATTGCTATGTTCCCACACACATCATCACTCTCTTTTAACCCCTTGTGACTTTTTTGTCTTCTCCATGATTCATTCTTTTCATCTTTCCTCCTCCTCCATCTCGTCATTTCTGTTGTTTCTCTATCCCCTAATCCTTTCCACTCCTTTGATTACTTCTTGATTCTGTTCCTCCATTCTGTTCTTTTAAACTTTCCACATACACATTATCCCCACTGATTTCTCTCTCATCCTGTTCCTTTGTTTTCTTCTCTATTTTATTGTTACTCTACCCCTACTTTGCTCCCCCCATCAATTGTCCTATATTCTCTTATATTATCCTACTTTACAGTTCTGTGATATTAGGAATGGGGAAGACAAGGTCACAAAATCTTTAAGGGTGATATAACCAGATTGGCCAGTCTGACCTATAGACAGGGTGAGTCATATAGGTACTGAAACAAAATTTGTGCCCCTCAATCATAGAAATGATGATTTCAGAGGGAGCAAGGGAAGGGAAGGAGGCAGGACTGGATTACAAAACCTCAGGAGTTGAGAATGAGAAGGGAAATCAGCAGCCATCTTGTCCAATCCAGATAGGAGAGGAATCCTCACTATAACATACTGACTGACATATACTAACATATAACTGATAAATGGTCATCCTCCCAGAGTAGCCCATTCCATTTTGGGATAGCTCTTATTATTAAGAAGTTTTCCTGAGATCAAGGCAATATTGGCCTCTTTGTAATTTCCACTCATTACTCCTGGTTCTGCTTTCTGGGGCCAAGCAGAACAAGATGAATTCATCCTCCTTATGACAACTAATTTGGGAGAATTATCTCATTTCTTTTGAGTTTTCTCTGAGCTTAACTTGCTCAATTTCTCTACTACATCCTCATAGGATGTAAATTCAAATCCAATCAATTGCCAAGTCCGCTGATATTATTTCTATAATATCTTTTGATATCTTTTGAAATCATCTCCTCTCCACTCCCACCACAAACTCCTTAAATTCAAGCCCTCATCATCACTGTTTCCCACTATTGCAATAGCCTCCTCATTTGTTCTATGGCCCCTTTTGACTCCTTTTTAACAGTTCATCCTCCTCATAGATATTCCTAAATCTCCTTTATGACTGTATCACTAAGAAACTTAAACGATTCTCTATTGCCTCTAAGACAAAATACAAACTGTTCTCTTTGACCTGTAAAACTCTTCACAATTTGTCTTTAATCTATCTTTTGAGGCCTACCACATAGAAACCATAAACACCATATTCTAGACTAATACAGCTACTTCTTGTTACTGGTTGCCCTTCTCTGAACACTCCCAAGATTATCCATTCCTTCTTAAACCATGGTACATAGAGATGTACTCCAAAATCCAGACCAAGTCTGAAGAGGACAGAATACAACAGGACTTTAGATTCCTTTTTCTGGAAGCTTTAGCCCTCTTAAAGTAGTCCAATGTCCAATTAACTCATTTAGCTGCCAAATTATAGTGAGAGAGGGAGATGAAGAGAGAGAGAAGAAGGAGGGGAGAGAGAAATCAGATGTTAATAGCCCAGGAGGATGTAGAAAGGAACAAAGGTCAAGCCTCTCATCTCACCAGGGGCTGTACCTCATAGACTTGATTTTGTCTTGTCCTGAACCTAGAAAAGAGGAAGAAAGGGGAAGTCTGGAGAAGGAGAGGAGATGATGTAAGGTGGTAATGCAATCATTCCTTTTGATTACTTGGAATTCTCTGGAAGAAGGCTTGAAGCTGTGGAGAGGAGCCATTACCTTTGGGAACTAGTGATTCTGAGAGCAATGGCTAGAACATGTCCCTTGTTTCTTTCAGAAAACCTGGTTTGGCCAGCCAGAGACAGTCTGGATTGGATACCCTAAGCAGGTGAGCAGTCCCTGGACAAGGGCAAGTGCCATATTTGTCCATTCAAACAAGTCCTAACAACAATGGTGGTGGTGGTGGTGGTGAAAGCTAGCATTTATATAGTATTTTAAGGTTTGCAAAGTATTTTATAAATATTATCTCATTTGGCCCTAGCAACAACTCTGAGGGAAGTGCTATGATTATTTTCATTTTATAGATGAGGAACCTGAGACTAGCCTAAGATCACACAGATAGCGAATAAGTGTGTGAGATTGGGTTTGAACTAAGGTCTTCTTGATTCCAGGTCCAGTACACTATCCATTATCCCCTTCCCCCCTAGTTGCCAATAATGAATGTGACCTCTTCTTATCCCTCCAAATCTTCAGAATCACAGAATCTCAACAATGGAAAGAACCAGAGAGGCTGACTGGTGTAGCTCCTAACTGAACAAAATTCTCCTCCATAATTACTTGAAAATGGTTTCCCCCTACTTGAAGTTCTCCAGGGAGGGCAGACTAGTTCCAAGACATACTAGTCTACTTTGGGACAACTCTCTTATAGTAAACCTTAATCTGGCCCTCAGTAGCTTTCTTTCATTGAGCCTAGTTCTTCTCTCTGGGGTTATCTTCCATATGATGGTCCTTCAAATATCTGAAGATACTAAGCATGCCTTTATTGTGTTTTCTCCAAGGTAACCATACTCAATTTAAAAAATCCTCATTGTGATTGATCTCAAGACCCATAATCATCCTGATTATTCTCCTTTGAAACCTCCTTCAGTTTTTCAACATCTTTTCCAAAGTATGCACTCAGAACATAAGCACAGTAGCTAACTGACTGACTATAATTCCTTCCCATCTGACAATTAGTCATCTTGGGAATTCCCTATAAAAGTTTTCTCAATTCTTTTTTTCTTTCTACATCAGAGATATATAGAAAGGATGAGGTCAAAGGATTTTGAGATTTGAATAAGGGGAAAAGAGGCAAATGACCTCTTTTCTCAAGTAAATATGGGACAAAGTCTTCAGTTGAGTTAGGTTATGTGAAGGGATTGTTGTGAACAGAGAGAAAAGAGAATTTGTAGAGTGATTGGTCATTTGCCATGACATTCCTCTTTTTCTTTGGTCCATATCTCAGAATCTCTAGACAATATTCCCCCTTTCCTTCTCTGTATGCCTCTGATAAAGAAGTGACTCTTTCACCAAGACCAACCCCTCTTCGGATTCTTTTGATTTCATTCCCTCCTATCTTCTTCAACAAAGTGTTTTATAATTATGTACAAAAGGACTTGCTTAATGCTAAATATTATTCCTCTCATAATTTAGACTAATATTGAATTAATTCTTTTGGTTGCCTCCTTACATTGTTAACTTGAGTTTATAGTCCACTAAAACCTTCAGATTTTTTTTCAGATTGATACCTATTGACACTTAACCATTTCTATCTTATATTGTTCTAGTGAAATTGGTTTTTAAAACTTTCATGTTTAGCTTTTAAAACTTTGTGGTTATTTCTCATAAATGTCATCTTATTAATTTTATTTAGACATCCTAGACTATCAAGATTTTTTTGGACCCTGTCATAAAGTTGACTAGCTATTCATCTGGTTTGATGTCATCTGAAATTTTTTCAGCCTGTTTTCTATGCCTTTATTCAAGTCATTGATTAAAAAATGTTATGCTAAATAGCACAGAGCCAAGCATTGATCCTGAAATATCTCACTGGAAATCTCCTTGCAAGTATAACAGTCAAACTGTGACTGTGAATGACCATTCTTAGAGAATGGCCACTCAACCATCTCAGAATCTACCTAATGGTACCATTTAGTATAACATCTCTTATCTTTTCTACAAGAATATTTTGAGAGATTTCGACAAATGTTTGGCTAACCTTTAGGTCAACTGCCACATTTCCTTAGCTTTCCATTTTGTTAACCTCTTCAGGGGAAAAATGTAGTTGCTATGATCTGTAACTTCAGGTTTTCCGTTACTGCAATCTCCTTCTTGTAATTGATTGTCTTGCATATTCTTCACAACAGCTGTCCAAATTCTTTTCTTCTCTCTTTGAGCTGCCCATACCACTCTATCTGCATATTCTGACTCAGAGGATGACTTTTTCACATATTTTACTGATTTTAATCATCTCTTTATGCTGATGACTCCTCTCTCTCTCTCTCTCTCTCTCACTCTGGTCTCTCTTTCCTGAACTTGAATCACATTTCTCCAACTGCACTTTAGATTTTTCATCTTGGATCACATCTCAGACTCAATATGTCTATAACATAACTCCTTATCTTTCCCTTGCAACCAGTCTGTCTTCCAAACTTCCTTGCTCTGTTGATGATAGCTCTATCTTTCCAACTGAGGTTTCCAATTTCACACAGTAATCATTCTCAACACTTTTCCTTCTCTCATATCCAATCAGTTCCAAAATCTTGTTTCTACCTCCTCGACTTCTAACACTTTATCTCCACTCCATAGCCACAGGCCCTCATCACCTGTCATCTAGATTATTACATTAGCCTCCTCATTGAGCTTCTTGCTTTGAGTCTTTCCCCATTCCTACATGCAGCTGTCAGAGTGATTTGTCTGACTACATCACATCCTAATTAAATAAACTGAATGAGTTCCCTTATACTTTAAAGGTCAAAAATGAATTACTGTGCTTACTATTTAAGGCTAACAATCTCATCCCAACCTACCTTTCCAGCCTTATTACATATTCCTCATAATGTGTATTATGATTCAGCCAAACTTAACTTATTTTTCTTTTCTTTTTTCTTTCTTTTTTTTTTTTCCTGAGGCAATGTGATTAAGTGACTTGCCCAGGGTCACACAGCTAGGAAGTATTAAGTGTCTAAGGCCAGAATTTGAACCCAGGTTTTTCTGACTGCAGGGCTGGTGCTCTATCCACTGTGCCATCTAGCTGCCTCCGAACTTATTTTTTTAATACATGATTCTTCCTTTCCCATTTCAATGTCTGTTCCCCATAGACATGTAGTCCTTCTTCACCTTCACATTGGGAAATCACTATAATTCAAGATTATTATCCAAATGTCACTTTCTTTGTGAAGTTTTCCTTAATTATCCAGTTGCTAATATCTTCCCCCCACATTAATTTTTATTCATTTTGATTGTATGTACATACATATGTGTGTTATAAATGTTCATGTACATCTAATTTCCCCAACAGAATGTAAACTTTTGGGGGACAGAAACTTTTTCATTTTTGCCTTTTTATTTTCTTTGTTTAGCCCAGAGCCTAATATATGATGGTAAATTTAAAAGCTGCTTTTCAATTGCTTGATTAGTGTAATCAGTGGGGTAATGCAAGGTGCTTGCTGCCATGGTATTGGAGCTAAGTTTCCCTGTTGAACTATGTCTTTCTATGGGCAATATCAATGACCAAGTATCTGCTTCTACACTCAGCCTCTGCAACCTGCCATATACTGGTGGTATCTCTTGGAAATCAGCTTCTACTTCTCCTTGCTACTCACTTTGACCAATGATGTGAAGAGGAAGGTGAGTCTGGAGAGAATCTGGGTTTTGAGGTAAGCTCTTATCTTCCAAATCAAGAGGAAAGAACAGAAGGAAGAAAACCCTGGTTTCTAGCGTAAGCTCCCATGAGAAATGTGTCGTGTTTGGTCTGATCCTAAAGGCCATTTCCTGTTATAAGCACAGGGTCTTGTCCCATAGAAACAGTAAGGGCAGACTTAGGGCAGACCTAGTCCACTTGAGTTTGGTGGATTCAGTGGAAGACTTCCAGAAACTAAGGCTCTAATTCCATTCTATTTAATTCAATAGTCAAGGTGCTCTCTCTGGGATTCCTACTATATTCAATCCAATCACTAGCTCTCTTTTTACCATATTTTCAGTTTCTTGACCTTCCTTCATCTCTTCCTTGTATCTCACCTCAATTTCTGCCTTCCTTTGAAATATATGAGCCTTCCCCAAGTGAATTGCCATGTATCAGAAAAGAAATGGTGGGAGGAAAGATGTATCTAGATAGTGGATCAGAGTTTAATCCTGAGCATGGTCAAAACCAACTATATACTCTGGGAAGAAAGCAACATCCTAGCCTCATGACTGCCCTCTTCTTTCCAGGACTTCAAGGAGCAAGTTATACACCATGTTGTTACTATCACATTGCTCTTCTTCTCCTATTCTGCCAACTTTATGCACATTGGTGCCTTGGTGCTGTTGCTACATGATGTTTCAGATATCTTCATGGAGGTGAGTGAACCCAGACTGTAGGAGTAAAACTGGGATCTACCCAAGTGGCTAAAAGTCTCATGTGCACAGGGTCCACTGTCCCAGAGAAGGGAACAAAACTGTGTCTAAATTCCCTCACCATTTCTGTAGTCCATTATGGCTGGTCAACCAGGAGTCCCTAACACAAGTAGAAATTCAGAGCTTGTGTGACCTGACTCTATTCCTGGGAGAATGGGAATGATCCCACAGGTAGATGAGATTTTATCTTTCCCTGGCTCTGCTCCTACCAGAGAGTAAAAGTTAAGGGAAATCTAGATGGCTAGGTAGTGCAGTGATAGAGCACCAACCTGAAGTCAAGAGGACCTGAGTTCAAATCTGCTCTCAAACACGTAACACTTCCTAGTTATGTGACCCTGGGCAAGTCACTTTAACCCCAATTGCCTCAGCAAAAAAAAAAAAATAAATAAAGTTAAGAGAAATCTCTAAAACAAAACTTGCCTATAATTCTTATCTAAGGTCTTCCACAAAATAAAGAAGAGGGACTATAATCACATCCCTTATTTTTAAAAAGTTCTCATTATTTAATATGGATATTAAGTATAGGACAGCTCTTTATTTCCTCTATTATAGGGTATGTCTGATGCAAAAGCCTCCCAAGTATGCATTAACAAATACAGTTAGTGCTGGTATAATATATCATAAGCACTCCCAAGAAATACCATGCCATTAAAATCACTCAGTAAAAACATAGAGCTTTTGAGGAGGGTGAAGTTAAAGGTCCAACATTCAAAAACTTCATCAGTGACACATAAAAAGATAGGAAAGTAATAAAAAAGATTTAATCCATATTAAGTGGTTAAGAAGTTTGTAAATAGTATAAAAATAGTGGCTATGTCCTTGATCTTGGGCTGCTGTTCTATTTACAACCTTATTGGCCATGTATTAAGAAAAAAATCTCACAATCAAATGCAGAAAGATGGAAATATTAAATGTATCCTTCCAGATCATGAGGTAATAAAAATTATATTCAATAAAAGACAATGGAAACATAGGTTAAAAATCAATTAGAAACTAAGTAATCTACTCATAAAGGATGAGTAGATCAAAGAACAAATCCTACAAACAATAATTTTATCTAAGAAAATGACAACAATGAAGCAATATATCAAAATTCATGGGATGTAGCCAAAACAGAAATTAGGGGAAATTTTGTGTCTCTGAATGGTTACATCAATAAAATAGAGAAAGATCAGATCAATAAATTGAGCATACAATTTTAAAAAATAGGAAAAAATAAAATTTGAAATCTCCAATTAAACAACAAATTGGAAAACCTAAGGATCTCTTGTAAGGAAAGATTAAGAAACTTTAAAGTAATTGAACTAATAAATAAAACTAAAAGCTGGTTTGGGGAAGGGGGAAGAACCCCACAATAAAACAGATAAACCATTGTTTAATTTGATTTTTTAAAAAGAAAACTAATATTGACAATGAAAAAGGTGAATGTAAGACCAATGAAAATGAAATTAAATCAATTTCTAGAAGCTATTTTGCCAAACTGTCAATAAATCTGACAACCTAAATGAAATGGATGAATATTTACAAAATTTTAAATAACCCAAATTAACAGAAGTGGAAATAGAATATTTAAATAAATAATCCTGTATTAGAAAAAGAAATTGAACAGGTCATCAATGAGCTTCTTAAAAAATTCCCAGGGCTCAATGATTCACCAATGAATTCTACCAAAGATTTTAAAAAATGATTGCAATTACAATGTAAATTACTTGGGAAAATGGGCAAAGAATGAGTTTTTCCAATTTCTTTTATGGCACAATTATGATTAAATAAAAAAGAGCAAAAATAGAGAAAGAAAACTAATTGCCAATTTCCTTAATTTAAGTAAATTTAAATAAAATACTAAGAAGGAGGTCACAGTAAAATGTCACACAAATCACTTATTATGACCATATGAGATTTATATCAGGCTTGTAGTGCTGATTCAATTTTTTGAAAACTATTGCTATAATTGGCCCTATAAATAATGAGCCCAAGAAAAATCATATGATTATCTCATAGCATGCAGGAAAAAAAAAACAATTTTTGATCAGATACAACATTTATTACTATTACAAAGGCTAGGAAATATATAGAGAAATGATATCTAAAACCATCAGCAAGCATTATTTGTAATGGTAATAAGCTAAAAATTCTTCCAAATAAGATGAAGAGTGAAGTAAGGATACCCATTGTCACTACTAATATTCACTGATCTACTAGAAATGTTAGCCACAACAATAAGAAAAAAAAAAAAAACTGAAGGAATTAGAGTAAGTAATGAGAAAAAAAAAACTTATCACTCTTTGCAGAGGATATAATTATATATCTGGAGAATTCTAGAAAATGAATTAAAAGATTAAATAATTGGCAACTTTAGCAAAGTAGTAAAATATAAAACAAACCTTCTTTTAATCATCAGCATTTCTATATCTTACCAACAAAATCCAGCAGGAAGAGATAAGAAGAGAAATTCCATCTAAAATAACCATAGGCAATATAAAATACTTTGACTACTATGACAAGCCCAAGGAACTAACACTCCTTGAACACAATTACAAAACACTTTTCACACAAATAAAGACAAGTCTAAACAACTGGAGAAATATTAATTGATAAGCTGAATCAATATGATAAAAATGGCAATTTTATTTAAATTCATTTACTTATTTAGTGTCATACCAATGAAATTACTAAAAATTATTTTATATCCAGAAAAAATAGCAAAATTAATCTGAAAGAGCAAAAGGTCAAGAATATCAAAGGAAACAGTGGGGGAAATGTGAAGAAAGATGATCTAGTACTAGCAAATCTCAAACTTTGTTAAAAAGGAGTAATTAAACCTTTTTTTTGGCAAACAAATAGAGTGGGATAGCAGTCAAATAAAGTAGGCACACAATACAAAATAGTAAATTATCATAATAATCTAATATTTGATAAACACAAAGATTCAATCTTTTGGAACAGGAACTTAACTATTTCACAAAAATTGGCTACATGATTTTAGGCACAAAGACTGATCTCATAAGAACATTAGAGGAGCATAGAAAATTTGCCTATCAAATCTAAGGACAAGGAAAGAATTTATGACCAAAAAAGAGGATCCTGGAATGTAAAATAGAAAATTTTCAATACAATAAATTTAAAGGGAGTTGCACAAATAAAATAAATGCAGCCAAGATTAGAAAGAAAGCAGAAAACTTGGGAGAGAATTTACAGCAAGTTTCTCTAAGGTCTCATTTCTCAAATATGTAAAGAATAGAGTCAAATTTGTAAGAATTCAAGTCATTTCTCTATTGATAAATGATCAAAGGCTATGAAGAGGCAGTTTTTTAGAAGAGAAACTTAAGAACATGTAACACAGAAGTCATTAAGTTCTTATGAGCTCATAAGCCTCTCAGTACTTTTTGAATTTGCATCTCTTCCGACTATGTGGTTATTTATAAATTATTTGCATGTCCTTTTGTACTCATGAACACATTGCACAACACACAAATATAAATTTTGAAAGGAAGAAAAAATTAAATAAAAATTTAAAAACTATTTTTCAATGTACAAAAATCATTCTTGAGAGCAATGTGATTGTATATGCTTCATTTGTACAGAAAATCCTGTATATGCTTTGTTTATGAGTAAGAAAGAACTGAACCAAAATCCAGGCTGGACTCTCAATATTTCAGTACTTTACACCAGAGGTGGCAGTGAGCAACACAATGCAGTGGAAACCAGATTAAATGTAATTGAGAAATAGTTAACAAAATAAATAAAAACACTATAGAACATAGCCAATGTTGAGATATGATTTTCTAATCAACATGCAAGGAATCCTGATGTCAGATTTAGTGATTCTTGACACTTGGGTTTGTGTAAAGGGCTAAAGCTATGAACCGGTATACTTGAATCAGACAACTAAGTACTTAAGGTTAATATTCATTATGAGACAATGACTCTATTAGCATTTGTTTGGAAAAATGGCTCTTCTCACCGTTGGTGCTGGCTCAATGTTTGATGTTAAGATAATTATAGGCAAGGGATTAGAGGGTGGGGTGAGAGAGGTGAGAACGCACTTGGCAGCAGGACAAGAAGGAGAAAGGTGGAGCTTCTGTACTCCAGAATGGAGAAGAGATCTTTAGCAAAACTACTGGCACTTTGCCTGTGTCCTTCACTCATCCCCCTAAAGACCAAGGACTTTTATTTATCCTGACTCTGATTGATCCTGAGGCCTCCAGGGAGTTAGCTTGGACTTAACAGATTTGTGTACCTACTTTATTCTACTCTACTTCTTTGCCAATACTAAACTCTTGAGTTTGACACTAGCATGCTAGGCAAACATGCCAACCATAATTAATAGGGGCAATTTTCTTATCTCAGAGCTATCCACCCTATCCCTGTGCCTGTTTAGCAATTAATTGCTTAACTAGATGACTGTAGTTAGTCAAACAAGTTTTGGTTTTTTAAATTAAATGTAATTCTTTATTAAAGAATCCAACCTATAACAATAAGTCATAACTATCAGTGAGCAAAGCAATGTCAAGGCAAAAATAATGAGCAAAAGTGAATTTCCTATGATTTCAACACTGCAGAGTACTTGATTTATGATGTCTTCATACCTTAAATTAACTAGCCCAGTGGCTAGCATATTCAATCTGGAGTCAGGAAGATCTGAGTTCTAATCCTGCCTTGGACACAAATCATGTGTCATGGGACAAGTCATTAACTTCTATTTGCCTCAATTTCTTCATTTGTAAAAGAGGAATAACAATAGCACTTATTTCCCAGGGGGATTATGAAGATTAAATTAAATTTTATTTGTAAAGTGCTATATATTCATATATGCTAACTATTATTTTTTGGTACATTTTAATATATATTTTTGTATGCATTTGAGGAACAGAAAATAGGCTGACTTGGCTAGAGAGTAAAATGCAAGAAGGTGAGTAATAAGGTTGGAAAAGTAAGTTGGGGGAAGTCATGAAGACTTTGAATGCTTAACACAGAATTTATATTTATAGGGAACCATTGGGGTTTTCTGAGTAAGGAAATGAATTGGTCAAATCTATGCATTAGTAATATTACTTTGTCAGATGAGTCAAGAATGGCCTAAACTGGGGAGAGTTTTGAGAATGGGAATCCAATTAGGAGATTGTTTACAGTAATCTGGGCAAAAGGAGCTAACCCTAATTCTCTCTGCTGTGTACCTAGAGATAAGAAGATGTAGATAAGAAATGTGGCAACTGCTTGGAGGGGTGGCAAAAGTTAGGAGTCCAGGATAATGGTGAAGTTTCAAATCTGATTGACAAGGAATGTGATATCTTTGAGAAAATGGAATTGTGAAGAGGGATGGATTTGAGAGTGATAGACCTATAATGAACATGCATGAGTGACTATAATGAACATACCCTGTAACTATCGCTGACTTACCCAAAATAAAAAGAATGGGTTAGTGCTCTTTCTCACTGGTCAATGCCTTGAAACTCAGTTTACCTTCCAAGGAACATCTTTAGGATGCATATAAGGAAAACCTGCCTAAGGATCAGAGCATTCTGAAAGCAGAAGGAATTGTCTGTGAGATGTAATGAATAGCACTTCATCATTGTAACACTTCAAGTGAAACGATTATCTAGATTGTAACACTTCAAGTGAAACAAGTATCTAGATGCACTCTTCAAGTGTAGGTTGGACTAGATACTGTCTGAGATTACTTCCAATTCTGGGTTTATGTGTTACCAAAATTCCCTCTGTCATTTCCTTTCAGGCTTGTAAAATGTTAATTTACGCAAACTGGAGTCAAGCTCGGGACATAATGTTTGTCCTCTTTGCCGTGGTGTTCTTCATCAGCAGACTCATTTTCTTCCCAATCAAGTGAGTCTGGTTCTAAGAGGTGGGTCCCTAAGGGCAGGGAAGAGGAAAACAACCTGAGTCCTAGGGACCTTGGGCTTCTAAGAGCTGCCTTCTAAAATGAGAAATGAGCCCCCTACCTGACAAGTTCTTCTGAGAAAAGTGAGATGAGATCAGACCAGGGGATTCTAGGGATCCTTTTAGATCTTCTATCACAAAGGCTTTTCACCCTGCCCTTCCATTATGTTGGGGTAAAGGGGTTGGTTCTGGTGACCAATATGTCTGAGCCTGTGTAGCCTGCCCACTGTGACTCTCAGTTCTCCCTTCTCTTTTGCAGAGTTCTCTACAATACTTACTATACTTTCCTGACCAACTACAAGTATTTCTTTGGATACTATTTTGCCAATACTCTCTTGACGGTCCTGCAGATTCTCAACATCTTCTGGTTTTTCCTTATCCTACGAATGTTCTACAAGCTTTTATCAATGGGCCAGGTAGGTACAAATCTTTCCCTGGTCCACTCATCTTTCCCCAAATCCACGACCATCAGCAGTAGAGAAGGGGGAGAAAGTAGAGAGATATTGAAGATGAAAAGGGGCCTGGAATTCTAGTGCCAATAGCACCCAAGTAGTATCTGTAAAGAATACTATTAGTATTCTTGTTTTTCCTAGTTGCTCTTCTCAATTCTCTCCTTCTCTCTGTGTATTCTCATTCTCTCTCTCTCTCTCTCTCTCTCTCTCTCTCTCTCTCTCTCCCTCCCCCTTCCCTTTATTTACTTTTTCCTTTCCTTCACTCTGTTCCCCCTCCTTCCCTTTCCCTTTCCATCTTCTTCCCATCCCTTCTCTTCTGTCTTTCTTTTCATTTCTCTTCCCTTTACTTCTTTCTTTTCTTCTCTTCTTTATCTCTGTCTCTGTCTTTATCTCACTGTCACTGTCTCTTTCTCTTTCTGTCTCTGTCTCTTTTCTTTCACTCCATTTCTTTCCATCCTTTTTCATTCTGTCTCACTCTGCATGTTTAATCAAGTGCCAAATATTGTCACTTCTACCTCTATTTTTAACCCCTTCTGCTCTATCCATGAACCTATCATCCTAGGCTAGAACCTCACTATCTTTCACCTTGCTACCAAATTCATCCTTCATGAAGCTGAAAATTGGTTTTTCCAAAAAAGGGATTAGCCAGAAAGAAAGATGATAAAGAGGACAATATATGGAGATGAGACAGAATGGGATAAAGGGTGTATATTAAAGAATTTATCTTTACAAGGATAAAGGCTAACTATTTTTATGTGAGAGAATGATGAAGAAAGAGATAGTAGGAAAAAATGCCTCAGTGATATGAGGAAAAAGGCAGATGAGAGGACTCTAATTGAATGAACTTAGTTATTTCAATGAAGTAGGAGTTCTTAAATAAGAGAATACAGTGAGGAGTACTATGGGAATATTGAAGATGGATTAAAAAGTTTAGAGTTTCTATTGGCGAGTAGTCCAGCAAATCTATTAGCAAAGTACAAAAGGATTCCCTTGCTTCAGGGAGAGCTCAGTTGAGGATGTATAATGTAAATTTATGAGGGAATATGATTTATTATGTTCTTATAATTCTCAATCTCCATTCAGTAGCATGTAAATAAGAACAAAGGAGATAGTTGGTAGGAATAATCTTAAGATTAGGGTTTGGCAAAGTATAATATCTAATAGGAAGAGGAGGTAAGAGATTCAGGATATTATCCAGTTGGCCTTATTGATCAAGAGGACAAGATAGGAAAGGGAGGAGTATAGCCAGTGCAATAGTGATGACTTGATGAGTAACTAGGAGGTGAGGGGAATTGGAGGTCACAGTGAAATAGAACAAGGTTGGGGGTTGTAAAGCAGAGAGAAAGATGGAATGATAAATGATCATGAGAAACTCAGGGTTTATGTACCTTGAAGTAGAATATTTGTGGGTGATGGCAAGATCAAGGGTATGATTATTTCTCTGTGCATTTGGGGTGAGGAGGAGTAGATCATGAGAATGGATAGTTGATTTGGAAAGTTTCTAAGGATAAGAGTTTGGGGGAGAGAGAAACACAACACTGAACTCATGGAGTAGAAGGAAGGAGAATGCTCTGACTGGTTATTGATTTGGTGATAAGTCCAATTCCTAGATTTGGTGATAAGTCATTGATTAAAGAATAAACTCAACAAATGAATAAAAAAATAGTTATTAGAGCCTTACTGCTTTGCTACGTTCCTTAGATACTGATACAAATTTGAGTGTTCCTATTCCTAAGGAAAGGGAGATAACACATAAAAGAATGTTTTGGTTTAATAATGGTAGCTAGTTAGCATTTATGTGGTAAGGTTTGCAAAGCACTTTATAAACATTATCTCATTTGGGAAGTCATTGGAATTGTATATGGAGTCATGATAGACACCGTCTTTGCTGGAGCAATGGAATGTTGCTGCATGTTCTAAAGGTAGAAATCAGAGAAGGCAAGTTTTAGGGTTTACACAGTGTTAGACCAAATGCAAGGTTCAGTGGTTTAGAGAGTGAAACAGCAAGCAAGATCAATGACAAGGTAACAGTTACTATTCCAATAGCTTCCTATTACTAGCTCTACTAGTCATTTGGCCCCAGTATACTTTTCCAGTGTCACTATACATTGCTCCCATTGCTCCATTCACAATTCTATCTGACCAAACTAGCCTTCTTGCTGTTCCTAATTCTATCTTCATCTTTTTGTCTTTTCACATGTCCCCTCATGCCTAATATGTGATTTCCCTTCGTGTCCACTTTTTAGAATTCCTTATTTCTTCTAAGACTCAGCTCAAGAATCACTTAAATTAAGCATTTCTTAATTTTCTTCCACCCCAACTTCTATTGCCACCTATCTCAAAATTTCCCTATTTACCTTATATATATATATTAATGCATATAATTTTTTGAGTGCAGGCTAATTCTCCTTATAGAATGGAAATTCCTTGAAGGCAGGAATTGTTATATTTCTCTCTTGGTTTCTCCATTGTTTTCCATAATGATGGGTGCACGGTAGGAGCTTACTGGATGCTTATTGATTAATTGTTCCTCTGGTTTTCAGGTGAAGAATGATGTGAGGAGTGACATAGAGGAGGATGACATGAGTGATGAGCAGTTGACAATGAGACAGCAGAGCAATGGGAAACCCCAGTCCAATGATGTCACAGATCTTCGGGCTCGAGGGGTTCGAGGGTCTGCTCAATTTGCCACTGAGCCTATACCAGTGGCATAATATAGTCCAGCCCAGTGAACCATCAGCCCTTGGATGATTGGGCTCCTAAGTACTTGAAAAGTGATCCACCCTGGGAAATGTCTCAGATTATGATTGAACATGGACTCCATAGAACTGTCTCCCTGTGTCTGTCCCTGTCAGAGAACCTTTACTGGTTCTCCTGGTGGAGGAGGAAGAATGGAATATCTCTGCTAAATATTTTATGGTAAATTTAGTGATCTTTCTTTTGATCGGCCTTTTCTCCTGAACCATTGTCCTTGGTCTTGGCTACTGATGCCTGTCACTTAGAAGCACAGAGTGAAGGGGAGAGGTATGAAGAAAGAGCAGGGAGATCCCCTCAGAAGAATCCCCTGGGGACTGCCCAACATCCTTAAGGAGATCTTGAAGGAGATGGCTGCTCCCTGAGCCAATGAGAGACTTGTAGGCCTGGGACTGGAGTGGGCTAACTAGCCTCAGACTTGTCTTCCTAGCCCAGCAGGGAGTTGTCCCTGACAAATCCTAAGGAAAAGAGAAGTCTATTCAAGGTAGGGATGAATGTGTAGAACCTGGGTTCACCAGACCCAGAAAGTAAGCAATAAAATTTGAATGGTGCAGGACTTACTGTCTTTGAATCCCTGAACCCCATCTTTTCTAGTTTATTTCCTATTTAGTTTTTATCTTTAACATTCTTCCTATTTCCTCCATGATTATCCTAGAATCTCAGAACTGAGAGGGAACTTGTTGGGCATTTAGTTGAAACACTGTTTGAGTGGATGAGGACCCTTAGCAACCCCGATAAGTAGTCTTTCAACTTTTTCTTGAACACAAAGATACCTTCTACGTTAACAGCCCATTCTGAAGTTAGCAAATCCATTCCTATATTGAGGCCAAATGTGCCTTTCTGAGCTTCTCATCACTACTCTTCACCTTTATGAGTAGTAATGGGGAAGGATAAGGAGCTAAAGTTAGGAATAAGAAAGATGATTTGGGGAGATCACTTTTAGTCAGATCAACCTTAGGATGAACCAAAAACTGATTCCCCCAAGGCTCTGAAAGAGATCATACCAACGTGTCTGAAGCAGAATTTCCATAAATTCTCACTTCTTAATCCCTCCATCCCTTATACACAAATAGATTGATACACTCCATGATATGGATATTCCCTCCAGTGTAACAGATTGCCTTCCATCTAATCGGCTCATCTGGCACAACTTTTGTCAAAATGGACTGAGATAAGAAACTGGGGAAAAAATAAATTTCCAGGGAAATCCTGTTAGAAACAACATTCTGAACCCCCAAATGGGCACAATGAATGAACAAACTCAGGATAAGTGAAGCAGTTTTAAACTTTTAATACACTTCTGCAGGAAGTGGGTATGGAAACCCCATGACTTTACACTCAGAATTCACAGATACCAGAGCCAATAGTTATACCTTGTAATCCTGCCCTCCTCCTCCTCCTCTTTCTCCTCTTCCTCTGAGTTCCCATTGAAGGAAACACTTCAGAAGTCTAACATGTCCCACCCATCCTACTACATACACTCTTTAATATGTTTCCCTCTTTTTGATCAGATGCTATATGTTATGTTAATGAAGCTTAAACTCCTCCTGGGGAAGATTTGTTAATATTAGTAGTTAATTAAGCATGCACAGTAGCAAGGGCACTGTGACCAAAGTTTGATCCTGGGAGAAGGGGGGTTTGAATGTCTGTCATATATCCCGGAATCTTTGAATTATTGACAGGTCATAGCTTGGGGTCCACTACAAACTACATGTCCAGTTGATGGATGTGGAGCAATAAAAACTCTTTATCTGTTACTCCTTATCTGCCCCCTGCAAAATCCTCATCCTAACTCTGTGTCTGAATAAATTATTTTGTAACCACAAGCATTACCGCTGGCCAAGATAGTATAGATCACTGGTTTGACACCTCCTCCCCCTCCCCCCGGGCCAATTCCTTTTTAGCCAAGGTACAACATCTGTAGAAATAGAACAAACCCAACTCTATCCAGCATTAATTCTCTAGGCATTCAGTCACTAACTTGGTTGGATAATCTGGGGGCAGGAAACTACTGGGGAGGGGTTGAGTCTCTAAAAAGGGAGTGAAAGAAGAGACCCCCAGGGTGGAAATGAGAAGCTGGATTTATCTTCTCTTCCTGCAAAAACCTCCAGGGACACTTCATAAAGCCATTCAGATTCAAAACTACAAAGGACCTTAGAAGTCATTTAAATCAGCCTCTTCATTTTCCAGATGGAGAAATAGGCTCAGAGACGAGATTAGTAAATAGTCTTTGGGTAAGAAAAGAAAGGTAGTTCTATCAGCTGCCAGATCTCTTGCTGGTTCTTTTCTCTTCAGAAGAAGCAGAGAAACACTATTTCTTCAGCTCCTTAAATTGACCCTTCACCTAATCTGCTCAAGGTCTTGAGAGGATTCCACCTTGAGGATAAATTCCCAGAGAGGTTGACAATCTCTTAGTCATACCTTCCCTATTCCAGTAATTTTGAATCCCCAGCCTTCAGCATTCAAACTATATTCTCTTTCCCAATGCCTAAGGACTTCTTTAATTTCTCTCATCCAAACCCCCAACCTCTATGTCTTACTTTAAGGTTGGTTATCGCTTCCTCTGTGCTCCCTGAAATGACTGCTCCATAGGCAACAAACTTGCCTTAAATTTTTTGCTTTTCTATTGTTTTCATCATTTGATTCTTGTGGAAATCTTGTTCTCTTCTGATGATACAGCCTCCTTGGCCAACTTTTCCATCACTGGTTGAATTTTCACCCATTTCTCCTCTTTCCATGGTCAAGATGGAAGAATTTGTATACTCTTTACCTCCACTGATACTTCTAGACTCTCCCTCTCCCTCCATCACTCAATCAAAATTCTGCTAATTATTGTCTACAACTCGTACATACTGCCTTTCTTTCCTCAATTAGTTCATGCCTAGCACTCAGTTTTTCTCTCCAAATCCTGCTCTTATTTCAAGGGACTTCAATATAGATAGATATTGATATTCCTTCAAATATTTCAATATTTTTAATATTGAAATAATATTTCAATATTAAATTTAATATTGAAATAATATTTCAATAAATTTAATTTGCTTATTTCACAATACCATCTCCTCTACCCCATCTCAACTACACAGAGATGGTCATATTCTTGATCTTGTCATTACCCACAAATATACACCTCCATGTTCTTTGAGTCTGAAATCTTATTATCTGATCACAATCTGCTTTTATTCTATATTTTTACAATGAAGTCTCAAACCTTGCTTTTAATTCTCATGGTGACCTCCAATCCCTTTGAATGGGATTGACTGGATGAAGTTTTCTCAATTTATGAGGTTAGGCCTAAATCACATAATCCCTATTCCTAGAACAGGAAGATGAGGTTTTGAACTCTGGGACCAAGTAGGACCTAGGAAGTCATGTGATCTCTAAAAGATCAGACCCTAAGTTGCAGGAAGTGACAGGAAGTTATAGGAAGTGATGGGACCTGTGGGAAACAGACAGCATTGGTCAAGGATGGTTACATCCTTTTAGTCTATCCAGTGAAAAGGCTCGGGTCTTTTGCTTTTTAAATCTCGACAAGCTGGAAGCTGGTCAGATTCCACAAGCACATGGTGGGAGTTGGGATGGCTCCCCATTTGTGACTGGGCCTCTCCCTTCAGGGACTAAATAATTGCTTTCTCTTTGTTCCTGAAGATGTGTCTGATTAGTTAATTTGAGAAAGAGGATCTAGCACCTGTTCCACATATCTTGATCTCTTAGTTCTCAAGCCATCACCCTTGCACTGACTACACTCTATTCCTTTCCATACTTAACCTCTTGGTAAACAAATTCAACTTTACACCTGTCCTCTTCAGTCCCTTTTCCAATATCCTATCTTTCTTCTGATCCTGGCAATCCTCCTCCTTGGAATACTACAACTATACATCATGTCACAATTTGGTGAGTAAGCCAGGATGGGCCATTCACTAGTGTGACTATCACTGAATAAGTCTTATTTTGATTGCACAGCTGTCATTTGGATCTTTGATCAATCATAAGCCAGAGTGGACTCTCCTGAAGATTAATCAGCCATTAAATAGTTGGATAATTAACTTCTCCAAGCTAAGAAAGGATAAGGATAAATAGTTCCTGAACCCAAATCCTGATTTTTTCCCCCTTATTTATGCATGAAGAAAAGGAAATACAAGCACATGGAAACAGGACAGTGTTGAGTCAACGGTCTGCTCAAACTTTTAAGTTGCAAGATGATAATCAAAATCAAATTAAAATAGGGTATAAAGTTCTTACTTATTCCTACTTAGGCAAGCTATTAAAATTTTGGGATAGGGGAATACTTCCCATTCAACCAAAAATGTCTAAAGTGGGTGACTGGACTCAGTACAATAACTGTGGAAGTCAAAATTTGTGGAAGCCAAATAGTTTAGGGGTACATTATTATTATTATTATTACTATGTTGCAATTATGCATAGTTAACAATAAGAATATTTTATTTATATATTTTTAGAATTGTTACTTTCTGGCACATTATATTGATTCACACAAAATTGCTGACTGGGATAGGCTTTCAATCTATATTGCCTGTTCACCATTAAGGCAAGACTAAAATTTTTGAATCTAAGATCTATTTTCATTTTTTTGTGGTTTAGTCATTTTATAATTCTGTTCAACTCTTTGTGATCCTATTTGGTTTTGTTTATTTTTTTCAAAGATATAGTCATTTCCTTCTCCTGCTTATTTTATAAATGAGGAACTGAGGCAAACAGGGTGTCAGGATCCTCATGCTAGACCACCCCTCCCTTTTTATTATTAGGAGAGAGAAATCCTGTTTTTTAGACATAAGGTCCAGTAAGCAAGCTGTGCCTTGAACTTGACATAACAGTCCTTCACATTTACTCTCTGGAAGAACTCCACTGCAACAAAATCACAGAACTGTTTCACATCAGCCATAGGTGATACCTGAGCTTGGACAAGCACCTATAGAAACCATGTTCTAGTCATGAAGCCCTGATATGAATCAAAGGTTCATTCTTGTTATTGTGCTTGTGTTATTGTTATTATGTCCTCATTGGCACAGCTATAACTCACTATATAGCCACTACTCTATGTAGGCTTTGCCTTACTAAAGTGAGCATCTCCTAGAAGAGACCCCAGTATATAGGGTTAGTTTCTCTTCTCCAGTAGAATAACCATTTCAGTTATAACCTCTGTCAACTATTTGGTTTATTTTATTTTTCAGAGTTAACTGTTGGGTTATTATCTCTGAAAACCCTGGTATTTTTCAGAGTTAATAGTAACTGCATAACCTTTGTGACTCTCTGGTAATTTATTTTCAGGGTTTGACAAGGATTAAGTGAGTTGCCTAGGTTTCACAGATAATAAGTATCTGAGGCCAGATATGAATTGTGGAAGATGAGTCTTGCTTACTACAAATCCAGCATATTATCTACTGGTACCACAGTATCTACTGTGGTACCTACTGCATTAATTTTACCAGGTCAGCTCAAAGATGTAATTCCAACATGTACCATTCTTTAACATATATAATTTCATAATTTCCTAAGCAACAACCAAATAATCCTAGATGAAAATTTGTAAAATTTCCTACTTTCACGGAGAGATCCTAGTTCTCAAACTTCAGTACTTAAGAATTTCATAATACCTATCAATAGGGCTGAGATGTTTTTATTTTGACCAAGAACTATCCTAAGAAACCTGACACCTTAAAGAAGACTTTATTACTTTTTCTCCAAACAGCAAGTTTTGATTACTATCCAATTTAAAGCAAAATAAACCTCATAAAATATTTGACAATTTTAAAACAATTTGAGAACATTTTTATAACCACTCAATTTATAATCTTCCTGCTTTTAGAGTAAAAAGAAAAGTTACAGTGTGTTTCACAATATTAGAAAATTTTCACATATACAATATCATGTATCAAAAATATAAAAAAAATAAAAATATAAAAAATTAGGTTACTTTAATAAAATTTATTTACAATAATCTTACATATCAAATCATTTCTCACTTTTGGCATTTAATATTGATTGCATTCAAGACCAATATAGAGTATTTACAATAACTTTTATATAGTATCTACTACCTACTAAGTCTTTTTTGGTTTTTAAAAGCTTAATTTAAAGAGTTTCAGAGCCCTATTTTCAATAGTGATTTAAAACATATAATTTTTGATTTCCCAATTGTTATTTGAATTTCTTACGTGTTATCAGCATAACAAATTGCTAACTTACATCATGGAGCAGTTATAGTCAATGTCAACTTAGAAAAGCACTCTTAGCTTGAGGTCTTCCAATTTCCTTCAAAAACCACATGAAACCAAGTCTCTGAACAGTCTTACAGGACGAAACCACTCTGTAGCTCAAGATAAATTAAAAGGATTTCAAAAAAGGTCAGTTTCACTGCAGTGAAAGGGGTGTTCAACCCAACTCAGACAGAGTCTGGGAAAACCAGTGAGAGGACCTTAAGCAGATAGCAACTAAGACCCTCATTCCTAGCTCAGTAGCAAAGCAGACCACTGAGCAACCATCAGTTCAACCTCAGAAAGCAAATTGTCAGACCAGGAACTTAGGCTGTTTCCTGGAAAGAGCAAGTGGGACTATCCCCAATGTGAGCAAGACACCCAACACAAGGGGCTCCTGTGCTCAAAGCCAAGATTCAGAGCTGCACAGGAAGCTTGGAATACTGCCTCTTTTATCCCAGGAGCAGAGCTCAAACATAAAAGCCACCAAAGAGGAAATACAAAAAGGAACGAAAATGAGTAAGAAACAAAAAAGAACTTTAGCCATAGAAAGCTACTATGATAACAGGGAATACAAAAACTCCAACTCAGAAAAGAACAAAATGTTCACAGAGGAAATCTCAAAGAGTGATATGAATTGGTCTGAAGCCCAAAGAGCCGCCTTGGAAGTGTTCATAAAAGATTTTTTTAAAGCAAATAAGAGAGATAAAAGAAAAACTGAGAAAAAAAAATGAGAGGTATTCAGGAGAGAGTCAATAGCTTGGAACAGGAAGGAAAAAATTGAAAACAATTCCTTAAAAAATACAGTTTGCTAAATGCAAAATAGTCCATTGAAGACATCAATTTCTTAAAAACACAATAGGCCAATGCAAAAAAACACAAAACACAAAACTTTGAAAAGTAAATTATTCAAATGGAAAAAGAGATATAAAAGCTAATTGGAGAAAATCACACATTAAAAACTCACACAGGTCAAATGGAAGCTAATGATTCTATGAACATAAAGAATCAGTCAAACTAAAAAGAATGAAAAAAAGGAAATGTAAAATACTTCATTGGAAAAAAATAAATTCAGGAGAGAGAATTTAAAAATTATTGGTCTACCTGAAAGCCATGACCAAAAAAGAGTCTGGATATCATTCTTCAGGAGATCAAGGAAAACTGCCTTGATATACTAGGACCAGTGGAGGAAATTGTCATTGAAAGAATCCATCAGTTACCTTCAGAAAGAGATCTCATATGGAAAACCCCAAGGAACAATGTTGCAAAATTCCAGAACTAAAGTCTCAAGGAAAAAATACTTCAAACTGCCAGACAAAACAATTCAACTATCAAGAAGCAACAGCCTAGATTATTCAGATTCTGGCAGCTTCTACAGTAAAAGATTGGAGAGTCTGGATCACCATATTTTGGAAGGCAAAGGAACTGGAATTACATCCAAGCATTAACTTGTCCAAGAGATTGAAAGATGGATCTTCAATGAATTAAGAGACTTTCAATAATTTCTATTGAAAAAAAAAACAGAACTAAACAGAAAATCTGATTTTCAAACATAGGACTCAATAGAAGCATAAAAAGATTAACAGGTGAAATATATATATATATTATTTAAAGTTTAAACTGTTTACATTCCCAGATAGGGAAATTATATCTATAATTCTTGGGAACTGTATCTGTTATTGGAACAGTTAGAGAGGGCATCATATGGATGGAAGGTATGGGTATGAATGGACTCTGATGTGATGATATGAAAGATAAAGACATTAAGAGGGTAGGAAAAGGATTGTACTAATGAAGAGGAGAGGGGAGGCAAAATGGGACGAATTAGATCACACAAAGAAGCACAAAAGATCTATTACACTAGAGGAAAAGAAGAGAGGGAGATGAGCACTGTCTGAAGATTAATCCCATCAGTTTTGGCCCAAAGAGAGAATAATTTTTTCATACAGTTAGGTATAGAAATTTATCTTATCTTATAAAGAAGTATGAGGAGTAAGGGGCAAGAAGAGAGAGGGGCTGAATAGAAGGGAGGGCAGAAACACTTGGAGAAAAGGGAAAGAGAAGGGAGGAGGAGTGGTAAAAGATAGGGCAGGTAGAGAACACTATTAAAAAGGAACAAGGTGGAAAGAGAGAACAAAAGTATATATAGGGAGAAAATAAAATGAAGAGAAATATAACAGTCATCATAACTATGAATGTGAATGGGATGAACCTCTCCCATGAAATAGAAGCAAATAGCAGAATGGATTAAAAAACAGAATCCTACAATATGTTGTTTAGGAGAAACATATCTGAAACAGAGTGATACATTCAGAAAAAAGTAAAAGGCTGGAACAGAACTGGGAATGTAAATAAAAAAGCTTTTAAAAAAAGAATAAATTTAAACTTCCCTTTAAATACTAAATTAGAAATTCAGAAACTCAAAGGAGAGATGAATAAAACTAAGAAAACTATAGAACTAAATAAAACTAAGAGTTAAATTAGAAATATCAAAAATGAAAAGGGTGAATTTACGACCATTGTAAAAAAAAAGTAAAGTAATAATTAGGAGCTATTTTACAAGTGAATTTTACCAAAAATTTAAAAACAATTAATTCCAATATGATGTAGATTACTTGGAAAAACAGGTAAAGAAGGAATCCTGCCAAATTTCTTCTATGACATAAATATGGTACTAATAACTAAATCAGGAAGAGCCAAAACAGAGAAAGAAAATTACAGATGAATTTTCCTAATAAATATTTATGAAATTAAAAAAATAATAGTCTTTTATTTTCAAAATACATACAGAGATAGTTTCCAATATTCACCCTTGCAAAACATTGTGTTTCAAATTTTTCTCCCTTCCTTAGTCCCATTTCCCTCTAGACACCAAGTCAAGTTAAGCATGTGTAATTATTGTTCTATAAGAAATGATCAGCAGGATGAATACAGAGAGGTTTGGAGAGACTTACATGAACTGATGCTGAGTGAAATGAGCAGAATCAGGAAATCATTATACACTTCAACAACAATACTATACAAGGATCAATTCTGATGGAAGTGGCTATCTTCAACAATGAGAGGATCCAATCAGTTCCAATTGATCAGTAATGAACAGAACCAGCTACACCCAGTGAAAGAACACTGGGAAATGAGTGGGTACCACAACATGGCATTTATACACATTACACAAAAATGTAAGTAAACAATAACACACCCTTTCTATTATTATTTGCTTACATTTTTGTTTTTCTTTCCAAGTTATTTTTACCTTCTTTCTAAATCTGATTTTCCTTGTTCAGCAAGATAACTGTATAAATATGTATACATAGATTGTATTTAACATATATTTAAATATTTAATGTATATGGAACTATCTGCCATCTAGGGGAGGGGATGGAGGGAAGAAGGGGAAAAGTTGGAACAGAAGTTTTTACAAGGATTAATGTTGAAAAATTATCCATGTATATGTTTTGTCAATAAAAACTATTTTAAAAAGGCCAAAAAAGTATAATTCTTCTAAATATATTTCCATATCTATCATGCTGCAGAAAATAGATCAAAAAGAAAAAAGATGAGAAAGAAAAAAAATGCAAACATCACCAAAAAGATAAAAATATTATGTTAATGATCCACATTCAATTCCCATAGTCCTCTTTCTGGATACAGATGGCTCTCTCTATCATAAGTCTATTGGAACTGGACTAAATCAACTCCTTGCTGAAAAAAGCCAAGTCCATCATAGTTGATCATCACATTATCTTGCTGTTGCTGTGTACAATGTTCTTGTGCTTCTACTACCTTCACTTAGTATAAGTTCATGATGTAAAATTTTTAAATAAAATATTAACAAACAGATTACAACAATTTATCAGTAGGTTAATACATTATGACCATGTGGGATTTATATCAGGAATGTAGGGTTGGTTCATTATCAGGAAAACCATTGCCATAATTGACTGTATGAGTAACAAAACCAACAAAAAAGCCAAGTCCATCACAGTTGATCATCACATAATCTTGTTGTTGCTGTGTACAATGTTCTTGTGGTTCTACTCCCTTCACTTAGTATCAGTTCATGATGTAAAAATTTTAAATAAAATATTAACAAACAGATTACAACAATTTATCAGTAGGTTAATACATTATGACCATGTGGGATTTATATCAGGAATGCGGGGTTGGTTCATTATCAGGAAAACCATTGCCATAATTGACTATCAGTAACAAAACCAACAGAAACCATATGATAGTCTCAATAAATGCAGAAAAAGCATTTGACAAAATACAGCACACATTCCTATTAAAAACACTAGAGAGCATAGGATTAAAGGGAATTTTCCTTAAAATAATAAGCAACATTTATCTAAAATCATCAGCAAGCATTATTTGTAATGGAGAGAAGATGTATGCATTCCTAATAAGATCAGGGGTGAAACAAGGTTGCCCATTATCACACTATTCAATATTGTACTAGAAATGTTGGTTTTAGCAATAAGAAAAAAAAAAAAAACTAAGGGAATTAGAATAAGGTGATGAGGAGATAAAACTATCACTCTTTGCAAATGATATGTTGATAAAACTTAGAGGATCCTAGAAAATCATCCAAAACATCTGAAACAACTAACAGCTTTAGAAGAGTTGCAAAATATAAAATAAACTCAGATAAATCATCAACATTTCTATATGTTACTAATAAAGCCCAGAAGCAAGAAATAGAGAAATTCCTTTTAACATAAATATAGATAAAATAAAATATTTGGGTATCTACCTGCCAAGACAAATCCAGGAATTATATGAACACAATTACAAAAACACTTCTCACAAAAATAAAGTCATATCTAAACTATTACAAAAATATCAATTGCTCATGGGTAGGCTGAGATAATATAACAACAACAATTCTACCTAAATTGGTATACTTGTTCAGTACCATACCAATAAAACTGCCAAAAAATTATTTTATAAAGCTAGGAAAAAAAATTCTTCTGGAAGAACAAAAGGTCAAGAACATCAAAGGAATTGATGAAAAAATAAATATAAAGGATAATGGCCTACCAGTACCAAATCTAAAACTCTGTCATAAAGCATCAATCATCAAAATGGCGAAGAAATAGAGTGGTAGATCAGTGGAATAGATTAGATACACATAACACAATAATTACTGACCATAGTAATCTAGTATTTGATAAACTTCTGAACTCCAGCTTCTGGGATAAGAATCCATTATTTCACAAAAATTGTTGGGAAAACTGGAAAATAATGTGTTGGAAACTTGGCAGAGATCTATACCTCACACCCCATACCAAAATAAGGTCAAAAGGGGTACATAATTTGGGCAAAAAGGGTGATATCATAAGCAAATTAGGAGAGCAAAAGATAGTTTTACCTGTCAGATCATTGGAGAAGGGAGGAATTTATGGCCAAAGAACTAGAAAACATTAGGAAATGCAAAATGGACAATTTTGATTATATAAGATTAAAATTTTGCAGAAAAAAAGAAAAGAAACAAGATTAAAAGGGAACTATAAAGCTGGGAAAAAATTTCAAGTCAGTGTTTCTGATAAAGGTCTCATTTCTAAAATATATAAAGAATTTTGTCAAATTTATAAGACTACAAGTCATTCTCCAATTGATAAATGGTCAAAGGATGTGAATAGATAATTTTCAGACAAAAAAAATTAAAGCCATTACTAATCATATGAAAAAAATGCTCTAAATCACTATTGATTAGAGAAATGCAAATTAAAGCAACTTTGAGGTACCACCTCATATCTCTCAGATTGACTAAGATGACAGGAAAAGATAATGATAAATGTTATAGGGAATGTGGGAAAACTGGGATATTAATTCATTTTTAGTGGAGTTGTGAACTGATTCAACCATTCTGGAGAACAATTTGGAAGTATACACAAAGGGCTATAAAACTGTACATATCTTTTGAACCAGCAATGTCACTACTAGATCTGTGTAGCCCAAAGAGATCTTAAAGGAGGGAAAGGAACCCACATGTGCTCTTTTGTGGTAGCTCTTTTTGTGTTGGCAAGAAACTGGAAACTGAGTGGATGCCCATCAGTTGGAAAATGGGTGAATAAATTATGGTATGTGGATGTTATGGAATATTATTGTTCTATAAGAAATGATCATCAGGATGATTTTAGAGAAGCCTGGAGAGACTTACTTGACATGATGCTATGTGAAGTGAGTAGAATCAGGAAATCATTGTATATGGGAACAGCAAGATTATATGATGATCAATTCTGATGGATGTAGCTCTTTTTTTTTTTTGAAGCTTTTTATTTTCAAAACCTATTCAAGGATAATTTTTCAACATTGACCTTTGCAAACCTTGTGTTCCAATTCCCCACTTCCTTCCACCTCCTCCCCTAAGTGGCAACAAATTCAATATATGTTAAACGTGGTAAAAATATATGTAAATCAAATATAGACATACATATTTATACAATTATCTTGCTGCACAAGAAAAATCAGATCAAAAAATAGGAAAAATGAGAAAAAATGAAATTCAAGCAAAAACAACAACAACAACAAAAAAGAGTGAAAATAGTATGTTGTGATTAACACTCAGTTCCCACACTCCTCTCTCAGGGTACAAACAAGACCATTGCAACTGGCCTAGAGGAGAGGGTGGTAGGAATGGAGGGAGAAAAAACTTGGAACACAAAGTTTTGCAGGGGTGAATGTTGAAAATTATCTATGCATATGTTTTGAAAATAAAAAGCTTTGGGGCAACTAGGTGTACAGTGGGTAGAGCACCAGCCTTGAAGTGAGGAAGACCTGAGTTCAAATCTGACCTCAGACACTTAACTCTTCCTAGCTGTGTGACTCCGGGTAAGTCATTTAACCTCAATTACCTCAGCAATAAATAAATAAATAAATTATACATACATATATAATTTGATAACAATAATAAGAGTTCACTTTTGATAAATTTTCTTATTTCAATGGGATCAAAACCCTTCAAATTTTTTTCTAAATTTCAAAATCTTTTATATTCAAATCCTCTATTCATAGTCAGCACAGATTACAATTTCCTTTATTTCTCCAATATTGTTTCTTTCATGTTCTGATCTAACATTTGTATTATTTTTCTCTATTTGTTTAATTTCTCTAATCTTTATTTCCCAAACATATTCCTTATTATCTATAGAATTAATCTTCATTTTTTTTCCTTTATAAGTTAGCACAAATTTTTATTACACAATACCAGTACAGTTGCCTTTGGGGTTCTTAAACTTTACAAATTCATGATCTATTCAACTATCTTATAATATCTTTATTTCTAATTTGTTCCAATCAGTCAAGCAAAGTTATATTATTCACAATACTTAATTGCTTTGGCAATTACAAATATTATTCCAGATAAAAATAATACTTACATTTTAAGTTGCTCCTTAATTTAAATAACTTTTTCTCTCTTCATTTTGGAAATTCAGTTCTTCTTTTTGATTTCTTCTAAAATAAAACCACAAACTTATTAGATTGGGAATTTAATTTCTTTATTAGTGAAATTGCCTTGCTGCCTTGCACTAAAATGAGTTTTAAAAATAAAATTTAATAAAATATTGTTTTATTTTAAAAATTGGAAATTTATAATGGAGAATTTAGATTTCTGTCACAAATGTAATTTCTCTTTTTCAATGCCATAAATTTCTACAAACTGAGAAGAAAGATTCTCTTTTTTTCTTGACTGAATCTCTTGCCTGTTTTTCCAATTTGGCCAGAGTTAAGAGAGAGACAGACAGATAGAGACAGAGAGACAGAGAGAAAGAGAGAGGGGGAGAGAGAGAGAGAGAGAGAGAGAGAGAGAAAGAGAGAGAGAGAGAGAGGGAGAGAGAGAGAGAAAGAGGAGGAGGAGAGAGAGAGGGAGGAGAGAGACAGATAGAGAGGCAGACAGAGACTTTCTTAGAACAAATCACAGACAATATAAGAGACACAGTGATATATGTCAGCAAAATCTTTTCTTCTAAGTTTAATTTAAAAAGACAAATGCATAATTTTGAACTGTAAATTTTCCTTGGGCCACTCTAGAAGCTCTTTGTATTTATTCCATACATCTTACCTTTTCTTAAAACATTTCCTGGATAACTCACTTTGTTCCAATAAAGACTTACTTGTAGCTCAAAAGGAAGTAAAAGCCAAAAATGTTTAAAGGTTTGGCTTAAGTTTTATTTTCTCCTTCCCCATTTTTTCAAAACAAATCAAGTGTTCCAATGATCTTGTGATGAAGAGAGTCATCTATACCCAGACTGTGGGAACTAAATGTGGATCACAACATAACATTCTCATTCTTTTTGATGTTATTCACTTGCATTTTGTTTTCTTACTCATTTTCTTTCCTTTTGATCTGATTTTTCTTGTGCAACAAGAGAATTGTATAAATATGTTTACACATATTAGATTTAACATATATAACATATATTGGATTGCTTTCCATCTCGGGGAGGGGGTAGGAAGGAGGGAAAAATCTGAAACACAAGACTATGCAAGGGTCAATGTTGAAAAATTAACCATGCATATGTTTTGAAAATAAAAAGCTTTAAAAAAATAAAAACATATTGAGCAATATTCAAGCTTATTAATGTTCTTTTCATGCCATTTGGGACAATTTGTATAGAAATAATTATGTATATCTGATATGGATCAAACAACAAAGGCAGAATTAATGCTTCTAGCAACTTTCTGATTAGTTAGATCTAACCCTGCACTTTAAATGATGGGCTCTGATATAGTTTACCAAAAGAAATTCCCCAAGAAATTTCTCATATATTGGGACCAGAGAAAATTCCCAGTTTAACCAGGAGTGAAAAGAAAACATGCTATCAAATTATGTGAAATTTAGGCTAACATGCAATAGATTCATCTGAGTTTGGCACTTTTACACAACCTGTTCTTAAAACAATAAGGAGTTTCATATTCTTCCTGAATAATTTTTTGAAATTAATCTAATTTTCAGGGTGAATGGCATATGCTTTCATTCACTTGATTAAGAATCTCCTCACTTGTAATAATTGGCAATTAAATGGCTCAGTGGATAGAGCACTGGCCTTGAAGTTAGAAAGTTCTGAATTCAAATTTAGTCTCATATTAGTTATGTGACCTTAAGTAATTGACTTAATCTTTGCTTGCCTTAATCCACTGCAGAAGAAAATACCAAATCACTCTGGTATACTTGTCAAGAATACATGGATGTTCATGATGTCATGAAGATTCAGGCATGATTGAACAGCTTAATGACAATAAAACAACAACAACTAGAAGAAGCTTGTGAAAGACTGGTATAATAAGTTATAAGACTTTATAAGAATAAAAGCCAGTTAGAAAGTTCCCTTGGGTCAGCAGGAGGGCCTGAGTAATGTCTATTAGTTGCCTCTATGATGGCAGTTTTCTCAGAGAGAGCAAGGTTTCCATTCATTATTTACATTTCCCCAGGTAGCATTATAACCTCTAAATATGACCTGAAATTGGGTCATAACAGCCACAAGAGTCTTCATCAAATTTAGGAGTGTCTCCCCTTGATATAGAGAGGGACAAAAATGTTGATAAAGCCTTAAAAGTACCAAATTTCCTGGCTAGCTAACATCATATATAAATCTTTCATGAAATGAAATATATTAGTATTCTTTCTTTTTTTCTTTCTTTCTTTCTTTCTTTCTTTCTTTCTTTCTTTCTTTCTTTCTTTCTTTCTTTCTTTCTTTCTTTCTTTCTTTTTTTTTGCTGAGGCAATTTGAGTTAAGTGACTTGCCCAGGGTTACACAGTTAGGAAATGTTAAGTGTCTGAGGGCAGATTTGAACTCAGGTCCTCCTAACTTCAAGGCTGGTGCTCTAGCCACTGCATCACCTAGCTGTCCCCAGTCATTCATTTTTAAAAGAAATCATATCACCTTCCATAGTAGAAAGAGAATAAGTTGGAGGAACAGAAGGATGAGACAGAACAGGATAAAGAGAGGAGAGTCTATTAAGAGGCTCCAGGTATGACATCAGACAAGACTGCTCAGCAAAACCAATAGTTAATTGGTTGTTCAATAGCCAATCTTAACTTTTTTTATTAAAAAAAATTAAAAGTGCCAACCTTAGACCAGAATATGTTATGAGATGAATCTATTGCATTTTAGATCAATTTCACATAATTTGATGGCATGCTTTTTTATCACTCCAGATTAAACTAGGAATTTCCCCTGGTCCCAACATATGAGAAATTTCTTGGGAGGCGGGATATATTTCTTTTCACAAGTGACATTAGAGCCCATCATTTAAAAGTGGATTCCATTATAGATGAGACAGATTTCCCATAAACAGGACATATTCCTTTGCAAAGGACTTGGATATCCTATTTGGGCTTGATTCTTCCTCAGAAAAGATACCAGGACTTACTTAGACTCAGAAGAATTGAGATTAAGACCAAGGGGGAATCTGATTCCTGAGGCAGTCCTCCATGGAGAAATCCCTTGATGAAAACTTGAGTAGGGTAAATGTTAGGACCTTACTCAAAGAGGGCTGTCTCAGGGGCTCTGAAACTTCCTGGATGGCTCACCAATTGTTATAATGGAACTTAGAAATAAAGGGCAACATTTCAGAGCAAATCAATTTCTTAGTAAGGCTACAATAACATAGCAAATAAGGTCCAAGATCTCCTTGGTAGGTACAAGGATACCATTCAATGGCTAACAGGATTGTTTATTTTTTATAATCAATACTATGGAATCAATAATTTGAATAACATGGGCTTTCTCTTTTTTGATTGTGCAGAGATTTACACAATTTGTTATTATTTCCAGTAGATATTGGAACATTTTACAAATATCCTGGAATGTTCTATAGTTATTAAAAGAAGTATTACAAGATGTACAAAATGTTTTGTGGATCAATGTCTATTCTCTGAATTTCTGAGAATTGTCTCAACAACTTAATTCCCTATAATCATGATTTTATATATATTTTTTATTTTATCAAACTTTTTATTTTTAAAAACATATGCATGGATAATTCTTCAACATTAACCCCTGCAAAACCTTGTGTTCCAGTTTTCTCCTCCTTTCA
The DNA here is from genome assembly GCF_016432865.1 of Antechinus flavipes. Taxonomy (NCBI): domain Eukaryota; kingdom Metazoa; phylum Chordata; class Mammalia; order Dasyuromorphia; family Dasyuridae; genus Antechinus; species Antechinus flavipes. Next base: position 678,805,905 of record NC_067398.1, on the reverse strand, counting down.
CCACCTCCTCTCCTAAATGACAAGTAGTTCAATATATGTTAAACATGATAGAAATATGTTAAATCCAATATGCATGCATATTTATACAATTATCTTGCTGCACAAGAAAAATCAAATCAAAACAGAAAAAAATATATAAGAAAATAAAATGCAAGTAAACAACAACAAAAAAAATGGAAATGCTATATTGTAAACCACACTCAATTTCCACACTCCTCTCTCTGGGTGTAGATGGCTCTCTTCATCACAAAATCATGAAACTGGCCTGAATCATATGATTTTATATTAAAGCAAGACATAACTCACAAAATGAAGGACAATTGATATTTGAAAGTGCCAAACAAGATGGAGTTAAATTTGAATTTCAAAGTACTCAGCCTGGCATTGTACAGGATGTAGAAGGCAAGGGACTTGGTTTCAGGGCACATGACTCACTGATCAGATTCAATTTTCCCATAACTCCTGTGTTTTTCTTTAATACCATCAGATCAAGGAGCTGTCTTGACTCTCAGCCTTTGTAGCTAGCTGTGTGCTGGTGGTGACTCCTGGTGCTTGACTTTTACCTCTTCTTGTGATTTACTCTGCTTTCTGATGTGAAGAGAAAAGTAAGAACTCCGAAGGATAATTGCATTATCTTCCCAATGAAAGATAAGAGGACAAGAGGGAAGATCCTCTTTTCAACTCCTGATCTCTAGAGGGAAAAGTATTAATCTTGGCCCCTTCTCTCATGTCCAGTTGCCAGGGCCATGTACAAAGTCCAGTCCCATGTAAATAGCAAAGGAATTTTAGGATCAGCATGCTCTACTGAACATTGAAAGGGATCCAAATTACTTCAGGCTAATTCAACAAACAGTACAAACTTTTAAAGCTAATCTGAGTAGGTCCATATTTGATCTGGTCTCTAGTGCTACCATTTGTTTTCTCCTCTTCCCAACATATTCCATCCCACCTATCCCCATCCCCCATATTCTTATCTTGCTTCTGCTCATGTCTCATCTCAAGAGTTTCTTCATTCCCTTGATAGAGCCAGACCTCCCTTCAGACTATCCTCACAGGGTAATGGGTAGGGTCATGTGGCTAAACCATAGGTCACAATCTAACTCTTAACATAGACTAGGCCAGCTTCAAATCCAAGAAAGTCCTGTAGGTATTGATCTGATGGTTGTCCTCCTCTACCCAGAACTTCAAGGAACAGGTTTCATTGCCATTACCTTAATCTATTTTCCTTATTGTGCTAATTTCCTACATGTAAGTACTCTGGGGTTGTTGCTATCTGACATGACAGATTTGCTTATGGAGCTAAGTAAACCAAGCTTGTATCCAGAGGAAGTCCCAGAGCTATCCCAAACTTATTTAAGGATCCTAATTATTCCTTTTTCTCAAGATGGCATGCATTTGTATTTTAAATTCTCTTCCAGCTCTGAATTCTGTTATTTTTCCATATGTGGCAAGAGTACAGAAGGTTTAAATCTAAACAAGGAAGCTGAAATGCTGTAAGTTGGGCAGGATGGATATAACTCTGGGAATCTTCACAGAGCCTCAGGATACAGAAGCCCCACATAATTTTTAAAAAGAATTAAATGACATTTTAGCTTAGGATTGACTTAGCCACATCTATACTTCATGGAATAATCATTCTGATTTGGATTACAATCAATGGGTGTATTTCGACATTTCCATATTAATTACTAACATTTTGTTATATGCCATTAATCAGTTACCTGAGATAAATGATAGCAAAATAACTATTATTTATTTAAAAATCTGAGAAAAAAATTTCCCTATAAACTTTTGTGTATCTCACTCTCCATATTAACCCCTGAAATTCATAATCTTAAATAAATATCAAGATTGCAGGCTATCAAATGGATATTAAGGTAACAAAAATGAAAACAATAATATAAATACTTTTTACAGTGTATCAGCTACTTGAAAGATCATTTCCAAAGTATACTGTGACTTGATATTTATGTATTACCTTAGTCCTTTTTTCTGTTGTCTCATACTTTTTTTCCAAGTCATCAGTTAACAGACTCTCCTGAATGGCAATTTAACTCTCAGTCTCCTCATAGAATGACAGTTAAACTGTAACCACAACTAAGATTTATTATCCCCATTTTACACTTGAGGAAACTGAGACAATTTATTTAATGCCCAAGGCCATACATCTAGTAAGTGTCTGAGATCATTTTTGGACTCACCTGACTTTAGACCCAGCACTCTACTTACTGTGCCATCTAGCTGCCTCAGGATATTGATGAGACTGCCCTTGCTCAGCATGAATGGACTGAAGGAATGAAACCTGTTTGTCTTGAAAAGGGGATGACTTGAATTTGGGAAGTAGGACTTAGTTAATTCCAAGTATTTGTAGACCAGCATATGGAGAAGGCTTCAAACTTATTCTGCTTGGCCCAAGAGGACAGAACCAGGAAAGGGGTGGGTGGGGGAGGTACAGGAAAGAAGATATAAGTTATATCTTAAGAAAAACTTCCCAAAGAACACAGCCTATCTGAAAGTAAAAAAGGTAATGAGTTCCCCATCATTGATGATCTTTAAGGTGAATCTGGATGGCCCCTGGCTAAGGCATTATAGAGGGGGTTCCTGGTCAAGTACAGTTTGAACTAGATGTACTTGGAGATTATGTGATTTCCTTCTTGCCCAGGCCTGTCAAAATATTCAATTACACACAGTGAAGGTATATGTGTGACATGCTCTTCATTTTTTTCCCCCTCTGGCATTCCTTAAATGACTTGTTCTTTTGCCAAGGAAGTGAATCTGTGAGACAGGGTAGACTTGAGAGGGGGAGTGGCCCTGACAGATTTGAGGAGAATCTGTGGGTCCTTTCAGAATGCTGTTCATCTACACTGGGCACTTCACACTGAACTCTCTCCCCTTTGTTATCTAAATTTTTCCTTTTTTTTTTTTTTTTTTTTTTTTGCTCCAGTATTCTCTTCATTAACTACAATGTTTCCATGATAGACTACTAGCCTTTTTTTCTGTGCTATTTGTACAATACCTTCCTGATGGCTCCTTAGGTCCTCAATGTCCTCCAGTTCTATCTCATCCTTGGTATAGTCTACCAACTTGTGATAGATGGCAAGATATGTACAAAGACTGGTACTATGACCCTTCAACCTGTGGATTCCTGGTGAGCCTTTTGGCTTCTCTCAAGGTAGTCTAGGGTAATTGAACTGAAGGCTTAGACTCATGGGCCTCTGTGTTTGTCTTTGGAGATGAGACTCAGAGAATGGTACCAGAAAGCCATGATAAAGTGGTCTCACTCCTCTGAGTGAGTCTTGCCTGTCTCCTCTCTTCCTCTCTTTCCTTGTCTCTTCTCTCTCCCCCAACTGACTTTTCTCCTCTTTCCCTTTTTATTTCCTTCACCTTTTTATGTCTTCTCCTTCTCTTGATTCTTCCCTGCCTCTTCAATATTCATTTCTATCTCTACTTCTCTATTTCTTTTCTTTCTCTCTTTTGTTTCCCCTTGTCTCTCCAGCTTTGTCTCTTTTTTCCTCTCATATCTTTCCCTCCTTCCCTATATTGCTGGTTGATTTCTGTTTGTTCTTCCTCCTTTCTTAGACTTTGCTTCTCAGGTGCAGGATGTGAGGGGTGACTTGGAGGAAAGGACATGAGTGATGCACAGTCTGAGATGGGGGCAGAAGAATGGGAGATCCTATACCAGTGATATTACAGACACTTGTCTCCTTCCCCAGATCCAGCAATGGTAAATGGACTGGCACTAACCAACTGGCCAAAGTGTCTGTCTTAGCAGCATACTCTGCTTCAGTTTGGAACCATCAGATAGCCTGGCTCAAAGATAATACCTAAATACTGGTCTTCTGATAACCGAGGACTCAGACACCATGGAAAATTTCTTAGATTTAGATGTAATGTGTATCACGTGTGACAAGACCAGAGGACATATCTTTATTTCTTTCTCTTCCTGTCTGAATGTTCTGTCAATCCTTCTACTGTACTTTGGGGTATAGGAGGCAGGATTTTAGACTGAGTTTAGTGACCTTTTTTTGAGCAGCTTTTCCCCTGAGTTTGTGCTCCTGGCCTTGTTGCTGAGGACTGTCCCCATCTCTTAGAAGTCCTAAATAAAGGGATTACTGGGGACAGGCTAGAGATGATTCAGGCCACCCAAGGGATATTCTATTCCTGTTACATAGGTACTCCTCAGGAGGGACACTGGGGAATTTTTCAGAGAAGATTTCAAGGACTCAACTAATTAGCAAAACAATGAGAAGGATCAGGGCTTTCAATTCTAGGACTGGCATGGGTTGACCGATTTCAGGTTCCTCTCTTTATCCTATTGTTCAGTAAGCCTTCTACAAACCCACACTGGTTGCTTCACCTACTTGAGAAAGCGATGAGAGATCCTTATCTGGGTCACCCATTCCATTGTATATCCAGGACCCACTCCAAACTCCTAGAATTGTTTTATTCTTAGGGATACCTCTCTGATATTTCCAGATATATTATACTGCCTGATACCCTTAGATGATTCCTCATTGAGGGAAGACCTCTAAATTGTGACAAAACCTAACCCTATTGACTCTTTACTACCATCCTATCCACTAGAGATGATGGTGACTTTTCTGAATTCATTTTCCTATGATCAACATACTCCTACCTGTCATGTTCTTCCCATTTCAGCAATTCTTAATCCATAGTTATTATTACACAAATCCTACTTTGGTCCTCCCACTTCTCACTCCCTTACTCCTCCTTCACCCAATCCTCTCACCACCCCACTCTGCAGCTACTACAGCTGACTCCTTCAATCGTGCTTTTTGGAATACCTGCTCCACAAATAAAAAAAACTTGGTTTTATCTTAAATTTCTTCCTTTCCTGCTCCTTCTATCTACAGGCAATGACTAAGACCATTTTCTCTGATGACACCATTATCAAGGCTCTTCTTTCTAGCTCACTCTTAGCCCTCCAACTGACTCCCTGATGTTGAGGAGTTGGAATACTTCTTGTTCTCCATAACCACTTCCAGCCTCTCCTTACAACAATAGAATTAGTAACTATACTCCTTCTTTGATATTCATTTGTTTCCAAGTCAAGATTTTGGTAGCAATTCTTTAAAGTCATTCAGAACACACTCCTTCTTTCCTTGGTGAGTTTTGTGCCTAGTTCATAGTCTTTCTCTCATACAACTATTTTTCCATATCTCTTTTTCCTTCCTTGGAGAAGAACACTCTACTTTTCTTTTCACTCTTTTATCACCTCTCTACAATCTGTCTTCTAACTTCGTCATGCAATCAAATTTACTCTCTCCAAAATTGCCATTGTTATCCTAATTACCAAATCTAATGATTTTTTTTTTGTCCTCATCTTTCCTACTCTCTTTGAAGCCTTTGACATAGTTGGTCACTCTCTTCTTGATGCTATTTTCTCTTTATTCTCTTCTTACTTGTCTAGCCAATCCTTCTTAGTTTCCTTTGCTGGATATTCACCAACTTTGACCTAGTCCCTCTTTTTCCCTCTATTTATACTATTTTCACTTGGTAATCCCATCAGCTTTCATGGATTTAACTGAATAATTCTCAAATCTATTTATCTATCTCTAACCTTTTCCCTCACCTCCAGTTTCATCTCCCACTTCCTTATAAACATTTCAAACTAAATATCATATGGACATTTTAACCTCAAATGTCCCAATCTGAGCTCATTATCTTTCCCCCCAAATTTACTCTTTCCCCCTCACTTTTCTATTTCTGTCAAGGGCACCATCTTCCTCCAAATTCACCTAAGCTTAAAATCTAAATCCTTTTTGACTACCAATTGTTCTACACAATGTTCTAGTAATTGCATATTATTTTTCTGGCTTGTTTCATTCTGGGTCAACTCATAAATAGGTATTCTTATGCTTCTTTATATTTTTCATATTTTGTGTAATGGAGGCCTGACTAATGAAGTCTCATCCTTACCCTGCTGACAGCCCACCTGAAGGAGGGTAGGAGCTCTACTTCTGGAATAGCATGAGTATGTGTAATACAAAAGAGTCTTGCTTCCTGATTCAGAGGATATTTAGGTATTCTGACTGTTTTTGGTCCTCTTAGCATGTGAACAAAAAGGCTTTTTCATTTGGCTGTTGTTCTGCTACTGAGGATGTATTCAAAAGGTATTAATTGGCCAAGACCTCTCCTCTTCCCTCCCTGGAAGTGTTTGATTGAGGAGGTAAAGAGTACTGTAAGCCTTTGGTGAATAAAGAAGCCCTAGACTTACCATTCCATTGAAATTGTGATATGGTCAAAGGGTGCATAACCCTGCTGTTGCTATTTTTGTGTATATGTCTATTCTTTCTGATTTTAGGTGAAAAGAGTATTGAACTTGCCTATGAGCTCATGAGTTTCAAAAGGTTAAAATAGTCTGTGTCAGAAGTTCAGGAGCTAGAAGATGGTGGGGAGAATCCAGGAAGTTCCCTGAGCTCTGCTTAGTTTCCCTCGGGAAAAAAATGTTAAATTAAGTTACAATTGAATTAAATTTTTTAAAAAGTTAAATTAAATGAATTCTGAAGTGAGAATCTATAAAAAGAAGGAGTGAAAAGAATTTCTAGCCCAAAATAACTTAGAAGGACTTCAAGAAAAATCTGTCTCACTTGTGGGAAAGGGAAGCATAACCCACTGCAAGCAGAAGAGAAAAAACAACAACCATGTTATTCCATAAGATTCAATTGTTTACATTCCTTTTTGGGTGTGATATTTGTAACTCTTGAAAACTATGTCTCCATTAGGACAGTAAGGAGTATACATAGACAAAAATATGGATATAAGATAACTTTGATTTGATCCTATAAAAATTAAGGGGTTAAAAAAAGAGTTGTACTGGGAGAAGAGGATCTAATCACAAAATAAATAAGAAAGAAGTTAAGAAAGTAAATAGAATTTTTGAAAAGTTATATATAAGAGAATTCTGAAGATATGTGAATGGGAAGATGTTGGAATGCTAACTCATTAGAGTTGATAGATTATTGATCTGCTCTTACAAGAAGATGTTTAGGGCCAGAACCTGAAACAAGGTACTAAGTAGAACTAATTGATACAATGCTTGTGTTTGCACCTTTACTCATTGGAGTTCACACGTTTGGGAAATTTCAGGGTTTAGTATGAGATATCTGAATTCACACCTTCCTTCAAGCTCTTAGGGCCAGAGAGCACTATGGGAGAAAACCCATAATCCCATTCTCTCAGAAGAGTCATATAAAAGCCTAGCGAAGAGTGATTCATTAGAATATTTTTCCACTTGGTTGGCTGGTAGCAGAAGAAAAGTTTTCAGAGGAAGAAGCTATGAGTCAAGAGTTCAGTGAAGATTGAGAAGGCCCTCTCTGAGGCACAACCAGATTCATCTTCATCTCACACCACTGTGGTGGCTGGGCTCCTGCACTTCCCCCACTGAGACCAAGCCGGTCTGGAAGACTCACTAGAAAGCTAGCCGAGCCCCAAGTGAAGGAGACAAGAGATTCATTCCATCTTTGTGCTGGCTGGAGGCTAAAGAAAGCAGAGGCAGAGGCTGAAGGACAAAACCTTTGGATCTGGAGACATTCGGAGAGAGCTCTTGGAACCAAGCAGAGAAAGAGGCCTCAACTAACCAGGCTACATTGGAAGGAGAAAATAAATGTTTGTATTTTTACCAGCTGGCTGCTGGTAATTTTTCGGGGTAATTACTGATCTGAACTGATACTAAGGCTGCCTCCAAGAAAATCTCCCCGAGAAACCTGCTCTGCTCCCAAAGAACACTATTCTTATTATTATTTTAAAGAAGAGAAAAGAACACCACAGGAAGAGAAAGGAATATATCTTTTTTCTCAGTATTACATAACAGCTACATGAAAACTGACTACATAGCAGGTCATAAAAACCCCACAATCAAATGCAGATGGGCAGAAATATTAAATGCAAACTTTTCATGTACTGATGCAATAAAATTTATGTGTAATGAAAGGCCATGTACTAAAAACTAACTAGAAACTAAATAATCTAATCCTAAAAAATGAGTGGCTCAAACATCAAATCATCAAAACAATCAATAATTTCATCCACAAGAATAATAATTATGAGACAACATACCAAAATTTGTGTGATGCAGCCAAAGCAGATCTTATGAGAAATTTTATTTTTCTAAACGCATGTGTGAATAAAATAGAAAAAGAAAAGATTAGTGAATTGAAAATGCCACTAAAAAAGCTTAAAAAGTACAACTACAAACCCCCAAATTAAAATACCAAGTTGGAAATTATGAAAATCAAAACAAAGTAAGAACTATTGAACTAATAAATAAAACTTGGTTTTATATTTAAAAAAACTAATAAAATAGATAAATCTTTGGTTAATTTGATTATTAAAAAATAAAAATAAATAAATTACTCATATTAAAAAATGAAAAAAGTGAATTCACTACCAGTGAAGGAGAAATCAAAGCAATAATTAGGAGCTATTTTCTCCGATAAATCTGACAATCTCAACAAAATGGATGAATGTTTACAAAAATATAAATTGCCCAGAATAACAGAAAAAATAAAATACTTAAATAATCCCATTTTAGAAAAAGAAATTGAAAAAATCATCAGTGAGCTCCCTAAGAAAGAATTTCCAGGGTCTGATGGATTTATAAGTGTGATCTACCAAACATTTAAAGAACAACTAATCCCAATACTATGTAAACTATTTGGGAAAACAGGTAAGGAAGAAGTCCTACCAAATTTTTTTTATGACACCTAAACCAGGAAGAGCCAAAATAGAGAAAGAAAATTATAGACCAGTCTCTCTAATGAATACTATGCAAATATTTTAAATATAATATTAATCAATCAATTTATCACTAGGATAAAATTTGACAAAGTGGGATGTACCAGGAATGCAGGGCTGGTTTAATATCAGGAAAACTATCAGCATAATTGACCATGTAAATGACAGAATTAACAGAAATTATGATATCTCAATAGATGCAGAAAAAGATTTTTACAAAATGCAGCACCCATTTCTATAAAAAACACCAGAGAGCATAGGAATAAATAGTTTTCTTTTTATTTATTTATTTATTTAATTTTTATTTAATAATTACTTTATATTGACACTCATTTCTGTTCCGATTTTTTTCCCTCCCTCCCTCCACCCCCTCTCCTAGATGGCAAGCAGTCTTTTATATGTTGGATATGTTGCAGTATATCCTAGATACAATATATGTTTGCAGAACCGAACAGTTCTCTTGTTGCATAGGGAGAATTGGATTCAGAAGGTATAAATAACCCGGGAAGAAAAACAAAAATGCAGATAGTTCACATTCATTTCCCAGTGTTCTTTCTTTGGGTGTAGCTGTTTTTGTCCATCATTTATCAATAGTTTTCTTTAAAATGATAAGCAGTATGAATCTAAAACTATTAGCAAATGTTATATGTGACAGGGATTAAGCTAGAAGCATTCTCAGTAAGATTAAGGGTGAAAGAAGGTTGCCCATTATCATCACTAAGGTAAGAGAAGAAAAAAAATTAAAAGAATTATAATAGGTAATAAGGAAACAAAACTATCACTCTTTGCAGATGATATGATGGTATGCTTAGGGAATCCTACAATATCAACTAAAAAACTATTGGAAACAATGAACAACTTTAGCCAGATTTCAGGATATGAAATGATATAAATCATCAGCATTTCTATACATTGCCAACAAAGCCCAGCAGCAAGAGATAGAAAGAGAAATTCCATTTAAAAAACTGTAGACAATATAAAATACTTGGGAGTCCACCTGCCAAAACAAATCCAAGAACTATGTGAATACAATCACAAAAATTTTGTAACAAAGTCAGATCTAAACAATTAGAAAATATTAATTGCTTATGGGAAGGCTGTGCTAATATAATAAAAATAACATCAGATTTAAAACCATATTATAAATGGTAATTAACAAAACTATTTGGTTAATCAAGTGGTAGATCAGTGGAATAGATTAGGCACACAATAATAATTGATTATATCAATCTACTGTTTGATAAGCCCCAAAATTCCATCTTTAAGGATAAAAACTCCCTGTTTGATAAAAGCTTCTGGGAAAGCTGGAAAATAGAATGGCAGGAATTAGGTATGGACCAATATCTCACACCCTATACCAAGATAAGGTTAAAAAAAGATACATAATTGAGACATAAAAGGTGAAGCAATAAGCTAATTAGAAGAGCAACAAATAGTTTACCTGTCAGATCTATGGAGAAGGACAGAATTTATGACCAAACAAGAAATAGAGAGCATTGTGAAATGCAAAATGGATAGTTTTAATTATGTTGAATTAAAAGGGTTTTCCACAAATAAAACTAATACCACCAAATTAAGAAAGAAAGCAGAAAGCTGGGAAACAATTCTTACAGCCAGTGTGTCTGATAGGAGCCTCATTTCTAAAATATATACTGAATTGAATCAACTTATAAGAATGACTGAATTCTGATTATTGCCTCCAGGCTAATCATTACCCCCAAGGTAAATCTGTACCCTCCTTCTTTCCCTCCTCCCCAGCCCCAGCCCAAATCCCACAGAAATTCTTAATCACTAACTGACAAATAAATGAAGGTCAGCATGGTCTGAAATCACATCACCCATTTGCTCTAGACATACTCGACATGTCACAGAAATCAATCAATAAGAAAGTAATGCCAACAGGATGTAGAACAGGGCATTGAACTGAAAACCTCAAAAAATCTTCCTTCTAACAAGGTGCCTGAGCACTATCCTTCTTTGCTGTCTTTTGGGTAAATTTATGACAAAATCAAGCTAATTATAATATCATTACCATACATTAATATCATCTCCCTCAGGGGGTTTTACTGTAGGCAATGTGGGTACCACATGCACAATTCATTCTAGGTGTAAGGACCTCTTCCAGCTAGCAAATTCCTCTTGTAACCTTAAAAATCTACATATTTTGTGATGTAATCAGATTCCACAAATATTCTTGCCTTGTTTTGCTAAACTGCTACCTCCTTAAGGGAGTATAGCCTCCTCTGAATGCAAGATTCTTAATAAATGTGTTACTCATTTGGAGACAGCCTGAGACCTGAATTTTTTCAGAGGCAACACCAAGACACATGCCTTACACCTAAGAAGAATATAAGTCATTCCACAATTGATTGATGATCATAGGATATGAATCAGGAGTTTTCAGATGAAGAATTTAAAGTTATCTATAGTCATATGAAAAAAATGCTCTAAATCCCTATTGATTAGGGAAATACAAATTAAAACAATTATGAAGCACATCTCATACCTGTCAGATTGGCTAATATGAAAGAAAAGGAAAATTATAAATGTTGGAAATGTGGGAAAAATTGGAACACTAATGCATTATTGGTGGGGTTGTTTTTCTAGTTTCTGGAGAAAATGCTCAAAAGGCTATAAAACTGCATATCTTTTTATCCAGCAATATCATTACTAGGTCTGTATCACAAAGAGATCATAAAAAAGGGAAAAGAACTTATATGTACAAACAATGTTTGTAGCAGTTCTTTGTGTGGTAGCAAAGAGTTGAAAATTGAGGGTACACCTATCAATTTGGGAATGACTGAAAAGATCATAGTATATTAATGAATGGAATATTATTATTCTATAAGAAATGATGAGCAGGCAGATTTCAGAAAAATCTGGAAAACTTATATGAACTAATGCTGAGTGAAATGAGAAGGACCATCATACACAATAACAACAACATTGTACTATAATCAACTATGATAGATTTAAGACTTATCAGGAATACAATGATCCAAGACAACTGCAAAAGACTCCTGATGAAAAATGCTAGCCATTTCTAGAAAAGGAACTGATGGATGGAGTCTGAATACAGATCAAAGCATACTATTTTCACTTTAAAAAATTGTTTTTATAATTTTTCTCATGATTTTTCCTTTTTATTTTGATTCTTCTTTCACAACATGACTAATACAGAAATATGTTTAGCCTGATTGTACAGGTATAGCCTATATAGCATTTCTTGCTCTCTTGGGAAAGGGGGAGGGAAGAGAAGAATTTTGAACTCAAAATCTTACAAAAATGAATTTTGAAAACTATATATGTATTAGAAAAAATATTCAACATAAAAACGGTTCTTATCTTTTGATGAAGCAATAGATCATAAAAAAGGGAAAAGGAGTCACATGTACAAAAATCTGTGTAACAGGTTTTTTTTTTTTTTTTTTTTTTTTTTTGTAGTGGCAAAGAGTTGGAAATCGAGGGGATGTGCAATAATTGGAGAATTCCTGAATAAGTTGTGATTGTTCTATAAGAAATGATGGGGAGAAAAGAAATGATGAGCAGATGAATTTCAGAGAAACCTGGAAAGCCTTATATGAACCAATGTTGAGGGAAGTAAGCAGAACCAGGAGAACCTTGTATTCAAGATAATATGATGATCATTTATGATAGACTTTGCTCTTCTCAGCAATGAAGTAATCCAAGACAATTGCAACTCATGACTGAAAATGCTGACCACTTGTAGAGAAAAAATTATGGAATCTGAATACAAATCAAAGCATACTGTTTTCACTTTATTTTTACTTTTTATTATTTTTTCTTTTTCTTGGTTTTTCCTTTTCTGAGTATTCTTTTATAACATGGCTAATATGGAAATATGTTTAACATGATTATAGATGTATGACCTATATCAGATGGCTTCCTGTCTTGAGGAGAAAAAAATTCAGAGCTCAGAATGTTAAAAACATGAATGTAGAAAACTATTATTGACATGTAATCATAAAAAAAAAGATATAGCAACTGGAATTCATGCCAGGATTTGTGGGAGGCTTAGCATAGATAGGGTCAGCAGTGAGTCCCTGGCCTAAAAAGACTTACTTGATCTTGCCCAGACTCAGCAATTCCAATAGCTTCTGGTGCTATGCCTCTAGACCACATTTTGAAAGTGCATATGGTGAGGCAAATGCCTTGTAGCAATTGTTTTAAGTGTGATCCTGCTCTTTCCATGGATTGATGTAAGAAATGAGAGGGTGTGACACCCTTTTGTCCCCAGTTTTGGGAGAAATATTGTGCAAATTCTGCTCTTGTGATATCGTTATTATAAATATCCATTTGCAAAAAATTAACTTTTGTTAACACTAATTACTAGTAGATAATGCTGGAAAGAATACACTGGGATACAGGCTGAACATCCATTGGATTGGAAAAAGGCATCCCAAACTATTAAGGGACATTTGTAGAATCCTGAGAGAGTTGTAGCCTTGTTCAGACTTAGTTCCTCTGTGAGAGGAAAAGTTGGAAAAAAGAAGTCCAGAGCTTAAAAAGACTATAATTATTTATTATAGTATACTAATAATCCATTACCTTCTCATACCACAATTAGCTATTCCTTAATCCATGGACAAATTATTTGATTCTAATTCTTTGTTATTACCAAAAAAAAGTACCACAAGTACGTTTGCACATGTGGAGCCTTCCATTTTATTTTATTTTATTTTACCTTTTGCATCTAGGTTCACCAGTAGGAGAATCACTAAGATTAAAAACTACAGTTAGATTCTTAGGATCATTCTGTCAAACCTACTCATTTAATAATGAGCAAACATTTACTATATTGAGATTAAAATATAGTATATGTTTTTCTGTATTGCCCCTATTCCAATTCTCCATAGGAATCAATGGAAGAAATATTAGGGGGAGCTGTTTTGAAGAGATCAGTTTTAGACCACTTGTCTCTGAGGATCTGGAAGAGGTAATGTCCACCATGTCTTAAGCAATCTCTCTCTATTTATTCATTGAAGAATTCAGCCATTTCCTTAATGGGTCTATGCTTAACTTTGAGATTCAGGTATGGGACTGGGAAGGGCAATGCAGGTTGGTGGTAAGGAGCTAGAATGCTGCCTCCTGCTATTATAAACTCCATAAAGACAGCAAAATTCTGGGACTATAAAGATAAATCTTGTTGAATGCCCTTGGTTTATAGATGAGGAAACTGTGCCCAATATTCAAGAAAGAAAAGACAAGAAGAAACTAGTCCAGCCAGATCCAACTTCATCCTAAGCAGGGCTCCAGGAGGCCTGATTTACCTCTCCTTTCAGGGCTTAAAATGCTCGCAAGCAAATGTGGACCCAATTTCATTCCCTATTTAGGATGGTGAGGCCCAAGAGAAGTGTTGCTTAGTTTCCCTTATATCTTAAATTAATACAGACACTCAGAGGCATAAAGAAACCTTTCACCAAATACAAGGACAGGTAAAAATAATGACAAAGTTTAATTTCTCTGTGGAGATTTAAGACATTCTTATTCTCCATACTCTGCCAGAGAGGAAATTTAAAATTGATCTTCAAAACCTACCTAACATCTTTATTTTTGTTTCTATCACCTTTAAAAATCTGCCTTCTGATATTATGGGGCTAGGTAAATGTGGGTTTGAGGGGGAAAGGAAAACACATTAATGCACTATTTATGATAACAATAATATTCCTGTGTGTTTTCCACAAAGGATCTCTAATTAAGGTGGTGATTGGTAGATTTTTCTACTACTTTCCCCTCATGTTCTGTCACTCAAGGACAATTTTCTTGGATTATTTCCTGCATTACTGTGTCAAAATTCTCTTTTTGATCCCAACTTTCAGGCAGCCCAATTATTCTTATATTTTTTCTCCTTGCTCTGTTCTCCAGAGTTGTAAAAGGCTGAAACTCTAAGCAGATACACTTGGACAACCGAGCACTTAAGGCTAATTACTTATTGGACAATACTCTATTAGCATGTTTGGAAAATGGCCCTCCCCACTATTCTGTGCTGATTTGATCTGTTGGTATACAGTGAGAATTGGAAGAGGGATTAGAAGGTAAAGTAAGACAAGCCAAAGTTATTTTGCTTGGGGGGGGGGGGTAGGGGAAGAAGAGAAAGAAGGTGTGGAGATTGCTGTGTCCATTCCCTTGATTCTACCCCTAAGACGAAGAATAAAGACCAAGGACTTTTTGCTTATCCTGACTCTGGCTGATTCTAAGGCATCCACGGTGCTAACTCGGTCTTCATACAGAGCTGTCATTTTTCTTATGTTTCACATTTTGTTCTATTTTCTCATTTTTTGCAATCTGTTTTGTTATTTCTTAGTCTCTGAGCTTCACTGGTTTCCCCTTGCCTGATTCTAATTTTCAAAGAATTATTTTCATTTTTGAGACTCTGTACCTCCTTTTCTTGTTGGTTAATTTTTTTTCATAATGTTCTTGTTTTTTTTGGATGACTTTTTTTTTTTAGTTTTTCTTCAATGTCTCTCATTTAATTTTTAAATTCTTTTTTTGAATTCTTTTATAAATTCTGGGTAGGGAGCTATTTCATGAAGCTCTTTTTACTAAAGTTTCCTCCTCTGAAGATGAACCCTGGTCTTCCCTGTTCCCAGTTTCAGTGGTGGGGTTCTTTCTTCTTTGCCAGTTCATTTTTTAAAATAAAAAGTTTTAGTATAATCACCTCTAATCATGAGGTGGGGGATAGTACCTCAAGCCTCTCTACAATTCTCCCCTCTGAACAGGAACTCCAAACCAAGAGCTCCACCCTTGGAGTGCTGCAAATGCCTACAGCCAACAGTGTCCCTGCCCCACTGATTCTGAACTCACTGGGTGCTGGTTCATTTTCATTGAGGGCTGCATGCCTGAAGCACAGCTGGACCTGAAGTTCCTAATCAGCTGAAGTTCCTTTTCATTCTCCCTGGCTCAGACTCCAACTCCACAGTCAGGGAGTGAATGTCCCTATGATTCTTATTGAGATTCCAGCAACACCTAGACCTGAGGGGTCTGCACTTGGTATTTCTGTGAGGTTGGTCTGGAAGTGTTTGTACTTTACACAGGTTAATCCTGGCCTGGGGACTTTCTTCAGATCTTGTTGGATTGCATCTGCAGGACCACTGTTCTGCCCCAAATCTTGATTTTTCACCAATTTGTGTTCACCCCGAAGTACAAATTTGTTTTATTTGTGGGGGAAATATAGAGAGCTTGAGATCTACCAATCTACTCCACCATCTTCACAGAATCCTTCTCTAAGATAATATTTTTTAAGCTAACAACTTTGAAAGACTTGAAAATCCTGATTAATGCAATGACCAAGCCTGATTCCAGAAGATTAATGGTAAAGCACATTATCCACTTCTTGCCATAGAAGTAATAGACTCTAATTTTAGAATAAGACATATATATAGCCAATGTAGGGATTTGTTTTAATTGACTGCATATTTCTTTTTAGAAACTTTTCTGCCTCATTTCCAAAATATATCGAGAATTGACTCAAATTCATAAGAATTCAAGCCATTCCCCAATTGATAAATGGTCAAAGGATATGAACAGTTTTCAGATAAAGAAATTGAAACTATTTCTAGTCATATGAAAAGGTGCTCTAAATCACTATTGATCAGAGAAATGCAAATTAAGACAATTCTGAAATACCACTACACACCTCTCAGATTGGCTAAGATAACAGGATAATCAATGTTGGAGGGGATGTGGGAAAAGTGGGACACTAATACATTGTTGGTGGAACTGTGAATGGATTCAGCCATTCTGGAGAACAATTTGGAACTGTGCTCAAAAAGTTACCAAACTGTGCATACCTTTTGATCCAGCAGTGTCTGTACTGGGCCTGTATCCCAAAGAGATCATAAAAAAGGGAAAGGAGACACGCATGTGCAAAAATGTTTGTGGCAGCCCTTTTTGTAATGGCAAGTTGGGGGATGGCTGAATAAGTTACAGTATATGAAGATTATGGAATATTATTGTTGTATAAGAAACAATCGGTAGGATGATTTCAGAAAGGTCCGAAGAGACTTAGATGAACTGATGATAAGTGAAGTGAATAGAACCAAGAGAATGTTATACACAACAATGACAAGATTGTGTGATGATCAAATGTGATGGACTTGGGTCTTTTCAACACTGAAGTGATTTAGGCCAATACTAATAGACTTGTGATGGAGAAAGCCATCTGTATCCAGAAAGTAGACTGTGGGGAATAAATGTGGATCATGCCATAATATTTTCAGGGTTTTGTTTTTTTTTTTTTTTTTGTCGTTGTTTGCTTGCTTTTTGTTTTCCTTCGCATTTTTTCCCCTTTTGTTCTGATTTTTCTTATGCAGCATGGTAAATATGGAAATATGTATAGAAGAACTGTACATGTTTAACATATATTAACAGTGCTTGCAGTTTAGGGGAGGGAATGGAGAAAGGAAGGAAGAAAAATTTGGAACATAAGGTTTTGCAAGAGTGAACGTTGAAAATTAGCTTTATATATATTTTGATAATAAAAAGCTATTATTTAAAAAAGACCTTGTCAGCCTTCACTCAAGGTCTTTGGTCATCAAGCAAGGACATTGACATAATTTATTGATCACTGCTATCCTAACTAATAACTTAATAATGCTCATGTCTTTGTCTCTCAGAATTTCTCTTTTAACAAATTGGCTACCATGAAGGGACCGGGAGACCAACACTAATCCCTGATGCAATCTTTTAAAGAGGGGAGGTATCCTAAAGAACTCTGGGAAAATCTCTTAGAACTTTAAGCTGCTGGTGTTCTAAGTTTTGATTTTAGGTGTAAATGTCTGACCTTTCATAAAGGCATTAGTTTATTATTCAAGGGAAATGTCATGTGCTCCTAACTGAGGACTGCTACAGATGGATGTCTATCTCTGGAAAAGTTGAGGGGAATGACCTTACAAAAGCGAAGGAAGGACCTTCTTGACTTAGTTCCCCATCTTGATAAACAAAATATTTTTCCACCTACATGTATCTGAGTCTGTCTGTGATGCTAAGTCTTTCTGAGAAATTGGTATTGACTATGACTAATACCTGAAATAAAACAAAACTTAAGGAAAACTATTGATACTGCTATATCCCTCCCTTTTTCCTCATACAGCCAATTCTCTTGATATGGGAAGAATATATTGCTGCCTCATTTTTTCATTTTATTAAATATAAAAGATGAATTTTTGATTATTTTTGACTAAATAATATATGATATATATATACATATATATATACATATACATATGTATGGTACAATTACAGTTAAAATCATTTTAAATTGTCATTTGAATTACAAATAATAGAGATCATGAAGTCTTACAATTGTGACAGGATATTTAGTTAATAGGAGACTGATACTATAGCATTCTTGTATTGTGTTAATATGATCATAATGGCTTCCTAAGGGGAAATGAATTTGAATCAGATTTAGGTAAATATGAATTTTTTTTAATTAAATAGAATACATAGTTTTGAGGAGAAACAAGATGTCTCTACATATACCACTGGCTCTCAAGTGTAATGATTTAACAAATAAAGGGCTCATTTACAATCAGAACCTCATGCATTTCTTTTAGGATTGAAAGCAGTGTTCATATAAGATTCAAGGATGGATAAAAGACAGCCAGAGACATATAGGATTTAAATTCTCTGAAGTTTTAAGTGTGGGTTCCTAATTTGATGTTCTATAGTTGATCACCTCAACTAGTTTCTAAATTGTATTAAGATCTGTTTTGTAAAAGATGATATAGCAGGAACATCTAGGAACTTCTATAAGTGACCTTGACCTAGACATACAGTTATTCTATGAAGACCCATCTTCACAGCTGTCATTAACTGAGACCCACTCCAGAATGGAACCATAAAAAGTGTTTCTAGGGACCACATGAATACCTGAGACATCTGAAACTCAATTAAAGATTAAGTGACTACTGGGATTGGGCTACTAAGGCACAAAGGTACTTATTTACCTAGCTTTTATAAAAATTATCAATCTTTATCCATTAATAAATAACATGTCTTGAAGTTACAACTTAAGTCAACTTAATCATAATAGGCATTAGTTTTGAAAATATTTGTAGAAATGTCCTGTAGTACAAGCAGTTTAAACATTTTGAGATAAACTGATTTCTGGATGCAATCTGAGATTAAGAATTTAGTTTATTTACATATTGCAGCAGAAGTTTTTCATATGTTACAATTGGGTAGCCAATGAATCTGCATCTTTTTACAAAGAGTTCTGATAGCTTTCTATGGTTGGTTTCTTTCTTCTTTCCTTGCTTTTAAGATTAGGTGCCTGGGAGGAGGAGAAAGATTGTGAGAAGATGACATAGTAGGTCAGAAAATTCAAAGGTCTCCAGATTTTCCTCACAAACCAAATTAAATTGCCTCTCAGGGATAATGTAAACTGGTAAAACAAATAAACAAACAAATAAGACTTGCATAACAGGAGTCCTCCTGGGACAACTGGAAAAGAAAGTCTCCAATATAGAGTTTTAATAGACGTGAAGTATAAACACCTTCAGGCTAGTTTATTGAAATAGCTAGCTGGGTTTGGAGCTAGCCCCAGCTCATACTGCTGCAACTTTCATCTTCTAGAGGACAGCTTGGGGAGTTCAGGATCTAAGTTGCAGAAGAGTGAGAAAACTTCTGCTGATTAGGAATACTGAGCCAAGCAGTACTGAAGAAAAGCAGTCCTGGGAGAGAAGCCAACACACTTGGTGAGTTCAGAAGTAGTGAAGCAGGGAAACTACTGTCTATGAACACTTAAAGGAGGGTGAAGTTCTTTGTTTTGGGTTACAAGTCAGAGGGAAGAACTGAAGGAAGGCCTGAAATGAGAGGCACTTTCTCCCCAGGAAGAGAAATGATTACATTCTTAAATTATTAATTTTAAAAAATAGCAGGGAAAGAAGAAAAACACTAACCATAGAAAGTTACTATGGGAATAGGGAAGACTATAGTTCACCTTCAGAAGATGATAGTGAAGTCAAAAAAAGAAACCTGCCCTACACCAAAGAAAAATTTTAAATGGTTACCTGCCCAAAAAGAATTTATAGAAGAACTCAAAAAAGGCCTCAAAAATCAAATGACAGAGACTAAAGGAAAGCAAAAAAACAAAACAAAAACAAAAACATAACAATCCAAGAAAAACAAGAAGACTATGAAAAGAAAGTCAACCAAGTAAAAACTAAAAAAGAATATCCACAATATTAAAGAAGAAAATAACTCTGAAAATTAGAATTGAACAAGGGGAAACCAGTGAAGTTATAAAAGACCAAGAAATAATGAAAGAACGAGAAAAACAGATGAGAATGTAAAACACCTTATAAGAAAAAAAACCCAGATCTGAAGAACAGATCAAGAAAAGAAAACACAAGAATAATTGAATCACCTGAAAATTATGACTAAAAAAAGGACCTTGACAGAAAAATACAAGAAATAATGAAAGAAAACCATCCAGAATCCATAGATCAAGAGAGGAAAGTAGAAATATGAAACCAAGAAATGATTTTTCTATGTAAAAATAGAAGAGACTATGAAACATCATATGAGAGAACGCCAACTTTATCTAAAGAGAGTATTATGAAGACTGAATGTAAATCAGCACATGGTATGTTCAATTGTAGAGGTCTGGAACTCTGGAGAAGTATATTTGAAACAAGGTGTTAACTCAGTGGGATTGATGAGATTATGGTTCTCTAGTTCATATATATCTAGCATGATATAATGATATAATCATTCTAGATTGGCTTATACTGAGTATACTGTAATGATGTAGTTGTAATAGGGTATTTAAGGGCTGAGAAAACTGGGGACAAAGTCAGACTCAGACTGAGACTGGTTGAGACTGGCAGACTGGCAGACTGTTGGTGGAGACTGGGTCAGACTGAGACTGGGTTAGACGATAACAGACACAGACTGTGAAGAAGACAGATTGGCCTTGGGCGCCAAAATGTAATGTTTGGGCTAGCTTTCTGGAGTGCTTTGGACAGGCCTTGGCCTCTACAGGATAGACACCATGAAGATGGTCAAGAATAGAGTCTAGAGTCTTTATTCTGGTCCAGTCTTGATCTTAGTGGAGTAGTGCAGGAGACAGGAGAGCCACTGGGAAGACAGCCAAAAGTAGAATGTCTCATTTCCAGTCCTTCTTAGCCCTTATATATCTTAGTACAATTACATCATTACAATATACTGAATATGTGTGAACTAAAGAACCATTATATCACATACTAAGTACTAAGTATATATATGTGAACTAGAGAAGCATCACCTCATTAATTCTGCTGAGTTAATACCTTGTTTCAAGCATTCTTCTCCAGAGTTCCAGCCCTCTACATCTCTCCCTTTCTTTTGTTTTCTGTTTCATTTTTCTCTGTAATGGGCTGAGGCTTGAGTTGATGGACTGAGGTCCGAAGCACATGAGGCTAAATAGTAATTGGACCATAATCTATTAATATATAAGCTTGGAGAAAGAATGGCCCCCGCCCACTCTTTGTGCAAGTCCTGATATGTTGTATAGGAAATGATGATTTTGGTGGGTGGAGGCAGGGGAGTGGAAAAGGACATTGTCACGGTTGGCTCAGCTCACATCTCTCTCTGTTAGCTGATTTCCTGTTTGTTGAAAAAAAAAAAAAACCTTGACACAAAAATACAAGAAATAATCAAAGAAAATTGTCTTGAAGTGATAGAACAAGAGGGAAAAATAGAAATAGAAATAGAAAAAATCCACTAATTGCCACCTCAATGAATAATTGATAAATTTTGAGACCTACAGATCAAAGAGAAAACATTACAAGAAACACAATAATTCAACTATGCTGGAGCTAGATTAAAGACATATATGTATTACATACAATAAGAATTAACAGTGGCTATAATAAAAAGACTTCAAGTTCTAGAATATTAAATAGTAACAATTAAAAAACCTAGCAGCAAAATTAAGTATAATATTGAATAAAAAATTGGACATTCAATGGACTGTCAGATTTTTAGGATTTTGTCTGAAAGAAAACTGAAGTCAGTAGAAAATCTCACATGTAAGAACCAACATCAAAGACTAATTTCAAAAATTCAATAAGGATAAATGGTTTATGTTTTATACATGGAAATGTAAACCATATGTCTAAGATTGACATTAGTAATTGGGTAGTCCAAAAGAAAGATTGAGGTGGAGCTGAGTATGTTGTCACTCTGAAAAGGAAAACCATCTAGGAAAAGGTAAAAAATAATAATTATGCTCTATGAATGGGGTACTGTGGCAAGAACCAACACAGATGGGGTGGAGAGTTGGTAGTTCTGAAAAACTATTTGCATGGCTCTGAAGGAGACAATGAATCAGATGACCTTTCATGGCCTTCCTTCACCTAAATCCAATTCACCTGCATGTTTGAGAACAAAGGACAAACAACCCCTGTGAATAGAGCTGCCACAATGGGGACCCAAATAGAACTGGTCAGATAGGAAACTCCTTACTTCCTCATTCTTTCCTTCCTTCCCTCCCTCTCTCTCTCTTTCCTTCCTTCTTTCCTTCCTTCTTTTCTTCCTTCCTTCCTTACTTCTTCCAGGTATGATAAGGCAAGGACCCATATTGAGAACTGATCACTAGATTTGATCATGAAAAAATTGCTGGTAACTGAAGGGGAAAAAATTAGCAGAATGATGAGGGCAAAAGTGCTTTGAAAATTGAGTGAGAAGAAAGGTTAGAATTTGGGGCATTTAAAAGCTTTCTCAAGACATTTAGTTAACAAATCATTTTGGGAGGGGAGAGAAATAAGGAAGGCAGGAAGGAAAAAAATCTTACAAAAATGAATGTTGAAAACTATATATGTAATTGGAAAAATAAAATACTATTGACTTAAAAAAAAAGGTTTAGTTGAACAGAATAGAAGAAATGTAGAATAATTTTAGTAGATGGTTGAATCAAGTGAGGGTTTTAAAAAAACATTTAATGGAGACATAAACAAGGTTATGGGTCAGGGAAAGAATGAGGAGACTGGAACAAATTAATATTAAAGATGGTAAAATCTATTAGAGAAGATAGAAAGGGAGGAAATTAAGGATATGTGTTGAGGGACTTTCCTTGATAAGAATAAGAGTCACTCTCTTCATGTGGGATAGGGTGAAGAAATAGGAAAAAGTGTCTGAATGATGGAAAAATAGGCTCAGCTGAGACAGTTGGAGGAGGGATTACAATGGAGCCTTAATAAGAAATGAGAATGTTGTAACAGTTGATGTGAGGAATAGAAGAGTGAATTGATTAGAAAGATATAAATGAATTGCGAATTGCAGCAAGGAGTCATTTGAGATTATGTAACATAAATCTTTATAGGATTCAGTCAGCATAGTTTTGTCCTTTCCCCCACTGTAATCCAGCAGGATGTGAATAGGAGCCAAGGAGGTGGATAGTCAGAGTAATACAAGATGCAGTTTGGCAAGGCATAACTGGTGATACAGCAAAGGACAAAGCATTTAATTGTAGAGAAGAAGAAAGAGTTGGGCTGATTCACCAAGTAAGTAGAATACAAAGAGGACCAAAATGATATCGCTATGTCTGGGTCCAGGTACAGTGTATCTGACTAAGGCTGATCAGACCAATATGAGCTTGCGATTTTTTTCTTCCAGACAAAATCTTAAACAAAATCCTGACCTACCACAAATCAGGAACAAATAGTCCATATGAACATTTGTAGTGGAAATGTCTCTAAATTTGTTTATCTCATGTTTCTTTTGAAAGCAATTTGGCTTTGTTCATGAAGCACAGTACCTTCTTTAATGCAGGTACAAGACTCAGGGTGGTCCTGTGGCAATATCTCCCATGTGTTACAATTGATTCCAAAGTTCTTCAAAAAGACTTTGAGATTGTATTTTTTTTTAAAGAGTGAAAATGCTATTTTGTGAACCACATTTAGTTCCCACAATTTTCTCTCTAGGTGTAGATGGCTCTCTTCATCACTGAACAATTGGAACTGGTTTGAATCATCTCATTGTTGAAGAGAGCCATGATCATCAGAATTGATTATTGTATAACCTTGTTGTTGCCATGTATAATCTCCTGGTTCTGCTCATTTCACTTAGCTCATTCACTTAACTCATTTCAGTTCATGTTAAGTGTCTCCGGGCTTCTCTGAAATCATCCTGTTGGTCATTTCTTACAGAACAATAATATTCCATTAACACTCATATACCATAATTTAGTCAGCCATTCTCCAACTGATGGGCATCCACACAATTTCCAGTTTGTTGCCACTACAAAAAGGGTTGTCACAAACATTTTTGCACATGTGGGTCCCTTTCCCTCCTTTAAGATCTCTTTGGAATATAAGGCTAGTAGAAACACTGTTGGATCAAAGGGTATACACATATAGTTCCTAATTGTTCTCCAGAATGTATGTATCTGTTCACAGTTCCATCAACAATGTATTAGTGTCCCAGTTTTCCCACCTCCAGCATTGTCATCTTTTCCTGTTATCTTAGCCTTCTTCTGACCTATATGTGAGTGCTTGCCTTCTATGAGTTTTCTATAAAATGGTCTTTCAGGCAAATGTATGTTTGGCATATGAACAATGTAATCAGCTCATAAGAGTTGCTCTCTTGCAATAGAGTATGAAAGCTTGGCAATTCAAGAAAGGACATCAGGGTCCTATACCTTAGATTGTCAGGTGATTTTCAAATCTTCCTAAGAAAATTCAAATAGAGGTAATTCAGTTGATTGTCTACCCAGGTTTCACAGACAATAACAATGAGGTCAGGATAATGATGCTGCAGATAGTTATTTTGGTAGGAAGTCTAATACCACTTCTCTTCCACACTTTCCTTCAGAGACTCCCAAACACTGAGCTCTCACAATGCATGCATCAGCCTTATCATCTAATGTGCATCCCTGGAAATTATACTGCCAAGGTAAGTGAACTTATTCACAGCATTCAAAATTTCTCATTTTTGCCGGAACCAGTGGTTCCATATATGGATAATATGGTGCTAGCTGGGGGAGAACCTATGTTTTCTTGGTGTTAATTATTAAGTCAAAATTAGCACAAGAGGCATAAAATTGACCTCTGTTGTATCAGCCTGAAAAGCTACATTGAGTGCACAATCATCTGTGGCCAAAAAGTTATGCAGACAGGGATCCTATTCTATAGTGAAGCCACAAAAAAAAAAATGTACACAAACTTTTGTGAAGCTGATTCCACTCACTATTTGAACATGGAATGTACTTGTTTTCGTTATAGCTTTTTATTTACAAGATATATGCAAGGATAATTTTTCAGCATTGACAATTACAAAACCTTTTGTTCCAACTTTTCCCCTCCTTCCCCCAACCCCTTCCCCCAGATGGCAAGTTGACCAATACATGTTAAATATGTTAAAGTATAAATTAAATACAATATATGTATGTATGTCCAAATAGTTATTTTGCTATACAAAAAGAATCAGACTTTGAAATATGTACAATTAGCCTGTGAAGGACATCAAAAAATGCAGATGGACAAAAATAGAGGGATTGGGAATTCTATGTAGTGGTTCATAGTCATCTCCCAGAGTTCTTTTGCTGAGTTTAGCTGGTTCCATTCATTACTGATCTATTGTAAATAATCTAATCTTAAAAAATTTTGTTCATGACACAATTAACTGATACCTAAATCAGGAAAAGCCAAAACAGAAACAAAATTAGAGACCAATTTTCCTAATGAAAAATGTTGCAAAAAATTTAAAATATTAGCCAAGAAATTACAACATACATACAAGAGAATGACAACAATGAGATACCATACCAAAGCTTGTGGGATGCAGCCAATGCAGCTATAAGAGGAAGTTTTATATCTCTAGATGCTTACTTGCATAAAATAGAGAAATAGAAGATCAATGGGCTTACAACTAAAAAAAAGCTAGAAAAAGAACAAATTAAAAACCCTCAATTAAATACCAAATTTGGAATTCTGAAAATAAAAGGGGAGATTAATAAAACTGAAAACAAGAAAACTTTTGAATGAAAAAATACTGAGTTGGTTTTATGAAAAAACAACAAAATAGATAAACCTTTAGCTAATTTTGACTAGAAAAAGGAATAAGAAAATCAAATTGTTAGTCTCAAAAATGAAAAGAGAGAACTTTTCACCAATGAAGAGGAAATTAGAGCAATAATTAGGAGTTATTTTACCCAACTATATGCCAAAAAAAATTGATAATCTAAGTGAAATGGAGGAATATCTACAAAAATAGCATCGTCCAGGTAAACAGAAGAGGAAATAAATTATTTAAATAGTCTCATCTTAGCAAGAAATAGAACAAGCTATTAATCAACTCCCTAAGAAAAAAATCTCCAGGGCCAGAAGGATTTACATGTGAATTCTACCAAACATTTAAAGAACAATTAATTCCAATACTATATAAACTATTTGAAAAAATAGGGAAAGGAGTCCTACCAAATTCCTTTTGTGATGCAGATATGATGCTGATAGCTAAACCAGGTAGAGAGAAAACAAAGAAAGAAAATTATAAATCAATTTCCCTAATGAATATTGATGCAAATAATATTAGCAACAAGATAGTAATCCCCAGGATAATACACTATGACTAAATAGGATTTATACTAGGATTGCAGGGCTGGTTTAATGTTAGGAAAACTATTAGCATAATTGACTGTATCAATAATCAAATTAACAAAAATCATATGATTATCTCAATAGTTGCAGAAAAAGCATTTGATAAAATCCAACACCCATTCCTATTAAAAACACAAGAGAATTTGGGAATAAAAGTACTTTCATTCTTAAAATTATCAGTAGCATCTATTTAAAACCATCAACAAGCATCATATGTAATGGGGACAAACTAGAACCATTCCCAATAAAATCAGGAGTGAAACAAAGGTTACCCAACATCACCATTACTATTCAATATTGTATTAGAAATGTTAGCTTTGGCAATAATAGAAGAAAAAGAGATTAAAGGAATTAGAGTAGGTAATGAAGAAAACAATTTATCACTCTTTGCAGATGATATGATGGTATACTTAGAGAACCCTAGAGAATTAACTAAAAAACTATTAGAAATAATTTACAACTTTAGCAAAGTTGTGGGATACAAAATAAATCCACAAAAATCATAAGCATTTCTGTATTACCAACAAAGTCCATCAGCAAGAGATACAAAAAGAAATTCCATTGAAAATAACTCTTAATAGTATAAAATATTTGTGACTCTATTTGCCAAGGGAAAATCAGGAACTATATGAACACAACTACAAAACATTTTCCACGTAAATAAAATCAGATCTAATCAGTTGCAAAAATATCAAGTGCTCATGGATAGGCTGAGTGAATATAATAAAAATGACAATACTACCTAAATTAATCTACTTACTTGAGTGCCATACCACTCAAACTCCCAAGAAATTATTTTACAGACCTAGAAAAAAATAACAAAGTTCATCTGGAAGAACAAAAGGTCAAGAATTTCAAGGGAATTAATGAAAAAAAAATGCCAATGAAGATGGCCTAGCTGTGCCAAATCTAAAACTATACTATAAAGCAGCAGTCATCAAAACATTTGGTACTGGCTAAGAGATAGAGTAGTCAATCAGTGGAATAGTTTAGGATCACAGGATAAAATAGTCATCTAATGTTGACAAACTTAAAGACCCCAGTTTTGGGGATAAGAATTCACTATTTGACAACATTACATTCTCACTCTTTTTGTAATTGTTCACTTGGATTTTGTTTTCTTAGTCATTTTCTTTCCTTTTTGATCTGATTTTTCTTGTGCTGCAAAAGAATTGTGTAAATATGTTTACACATAGTGGGATTTAACATTTATTTTAACATGTATAATATATATTAGATTGCTTGCCATCCAAGGGAGGGAGTGGAAAGAAGGAGGGAAAAATCTGAAATACAAAGCTATGCAGGGATCAGTGTTGAAAAATTATCCGTGAATATGTTTTGAAAATAAAAAGCTTTAAAAAAAATAAATACAGCACCCATTTCATTAAAGACATTAAAGAGTATAGGAATAAATGAAGTTTTCCTTAAGTGTTATTTGTCTAAAACCATCAGTAAGCATTATTTATAACTAGGATAAGCTTAAAAGCATTCCCAATAAGATTAGGAGTGAAACAAGAATGCCTATTTTTACCACCATTATTCAATATTATATTAAAAATGTTAGTGCTAACAATAAGAGAGGAGAAAGAAAAAGAACAAATTACAATAGGCAATAAGAAAATGAAGTTATCACTCTTTGTAGAAGATGGTTGTTATGTGAATTTAGGAAAGATTCGGATTCGCTCCTATAAATGACGCTTTCTGACTCAGTTTAAGCAAAAGTAAAATTTAATTACACAATACACAGAATAGATTGCCTACAATAACAACCAAACACAGTAAATAATACATAAAAGACAAAGAAAAAAGCAGAAATATGATTAAAATAGAAACCCAAGCAAATATTATCACCATTCAAAGGAGCACTGTCTCTAAGTTGCAGTTCTTAAGTTGCAGCAGGCTGGGGAAACCTCAAGTGAACAGTCGTTCAGTTCCAAATGGGGAGAGATCCTAGGTGGGTGAGGTTCCAATTACAATTAAAACTGGCCTGAATTTATAGTGCTTGAAAACAAAGTCGGCACAGAGCCAACTTGCTTACATATAGAAAGTTAGGTATAGGAGAAGGAAATGCTAGATAGGCTTCCAAGATATGACTTGATTAATGTAGATGTCAGGGAGGGGGCCAACCCTCACTGACATCCATTGTGTCCCATGGAGTGGCTAGTTCCTGGGATTGTAAAAGTGAAGCCAAACACATGTGGCATGTTCCCAGTCTCATAGGGTTAAAGAAAGGCTAGGTTCCCATGGAGAGAGTCACGTACTTGAAATGGTTTGAAATGAACTTACTAATAAGAAGGCATTTCTTATTCATTTGGCCTTAAGTTCATGAGAAGCATAAGAGGATGTGACTAAAGGGGTGAAATTAGAATAAATGTCTTTCATTTTAGAATACATATAACATAGACATAAGGATAATAAAAAGATTGACAATACTAATATGGGAATAGATAAACTATTAAAATATGAGGTAGCACTTTTATATTTAAATAAAAAATCATACCAATGATGATTAGTATCAGAAGTAACTAAATGTGAGGCCTCGAGCAGCTGTCCTGCAACTATATAAGTCTGAATTCGATGTTATTCAAGGTGCACTGATTAGACTGTAATAGTTGCTTCAGGATATGAGATTGATTCAGAATATTAATTAAAGGTTGTAAAGACAAAGAGGTAAGGGGGAGAGGTAACAATTTGAGTATCCAGGTCAAATTATGTATCATATCAGTGTCAGGGGAAAAATAGAAATCATTACCCTGCTAGTGTAAGAAGAAAACACCAACATCTGTATCAGGGGAAAAATAGAAATCATCACCCTGCTAGTGTAAGCATATAGAATAAGGGGGAATTTGAGAAACAGTAGCTAGATCAGTATCATTATTAGACACAACACATATATGTTGGGCAGAAACTTCATATAGCATAGAAAAATTGTTTAAAGGATATAGTTAGATCATAAAGATTTGAAGAATGTGGGAGAAGGCAGGGCTCCATCTGCCGGGTCATCATCCCACATATTCTACCCTTATCAGTAGGTACAAAATCAGCTAAGATGTGAGTTACATTATTATGATCTATACAATTACTTTGTATGTGAGGTAGTGCAAAATAATCATGTAGTAAAAAAAGGAATAACATGAAGTTGACACATAACAGTCCAAACTCGTACTTGGTAATATACAATAGTTCCAGTGCACCAATAAGGGGTGCACTGTGCATTTTCAGGTTTAAGTTTTTTCCATATGTCAATATGTTGGGGAAATATTTGATCCCATATATAGGTGTCTCCTTCTTGTAGGAGATGTTGAGCATTCTCCTTTTGGATTCTCCCTTGATTCATAGGCAATGGGACTATATAATCAATTTGCCAGATTTGAGCAGGTAGTGTACCCCGAGCCAAAATCATATCCTGCTGATCCTAATGAAGCTCGCCAAGGCTGCCTAGCATTCTTATTTAGAGTCCACCATTGAACATTTGGAGAGAACATTTAGTCCAACTGAATAATTTGGTAACATTGTTAGCCAGGTATAAATTGGCTAAAGTCCTATCATCGAATATATGTAGAAATTGGCCTTGGTAGTTTAAAGTATTTTGGTGTGGTAGGATCGTTGTGGGTAACCATTGTACATTAACAGTTAAGGCTTGAGATACATCCTGTCCAGCACTGCGCAGTCTGCTGGCCAGGGTCTCAAGATCTTTGGAATTAATTATACCCAAACCAGTTCCTGCCCCACCAAGCAAAGTAGCATACCAAGCTCTTCTGTTGCATAAGGACAAGGGAAGAAAAGTAACATTATAGTGGAATATTATTTTGTGTTGTGAAATGGAAGTATTGGTACAAGTTTTAGGAACTCTTACAATGGATGGAGGATGTTTTTCAAATTCTTTATCCCATACCATTTTCATAAAATTCCAATATGGTCTTCCAGTCCTTTCTTTAGAAATATAAATTGTTTATTAGATCTAAAGATTCTAAACAGAGGTCTCAAAGTCACCCAAAAGGAAGATCCATCAGGTAAAGTCCAGGTTCCTATTTGACACAGGGATATTTTGGGACACATAAATCCATCTTGAAACCTCTGAGCTTTGTTATCTCAATATAAAGGTATCGAAGTGTTGTACAAGGAGTCAGGTAGGTAATCAGCAGTTCAATCCCTGGGCGAATGTTTGCGAGGATGCATCAACATTCTTGAGATCCATGCCCATGCAGTCCATCAGCCAATAACAACTAGATAATAGTTATTTCGTAAAAACATGTGTGTTAATGGAACATGATATCATTTATCATCACCTGGGTAAACAACAATAGCACTATTTGTATTCCCTTGAGCAATTAATTCACCTTGTCTAGGTTTATCAGTTGGGTGTTTTTTCACCCACACTTTAGTTCATTATTTTTTTTCGGGGGTCCAATAAATATCATTGGAACTGATAGATCCTTGCTCTCCTCTGTCTGCAACATCAGGGGATTGATTCATTTGAGTCCATTGGCCTTTCAAATAAGGCAATATTACTAATTGCCATATTCTTTCTCCTGCTTTACAAGAGTAAGTTTTACTGATATGTGAATTATGTAAACATACTTTAATTTCTCCCCTGTAATCATTATCAATAACACCACCTAAAACATGTACTTGATACTTTAAAGCTAGACCATATCTGGAAAATAATTGTCCATAATGTCCAGGGGGTAGTTTAATACCAATACCAGTATGACATAATTGTTGGCCTTGAGAAGAAATATTCACATCATGAATTACATATAAATCATATCCTGCTGATCTTAATGAAGCTTGCCAAGGCTGCCTAGCATTCTTATTTAGAGTCCACCATTGAATAGTGGGAAGAGATGATACCTTTCTTATTTGTAAATTAGGAATCATCATCCTGGAGAGAGGAGTACCTTCTCCATCAGCTAGAGGTCTATTATTTAATTGTTTTAGAGCTTCAAATAAATTTTCTTTCCATTTTCTCAAATCATTATTATCACTTAATTTTTTAATTTTTCCTTCAATAATCCATTCAGTCTTTCTATAAGTCCTGCTGCTTGAGGATAATAAGGAATATGATAAATCCATTCAATATTATTATAATTACAATATAGTTCAATTTCTTTTCCTTTAAAATGAGTGCCATTATCACTCTGGATTTGCATGGGATTGCCATAATATAATGAAACAATGTCTAAGGTTTTACAAGTGTTCTTTTGCGTAGCTTTCTTATATGGACAAGCAATAAGTATCCCAGAGTAGGTATCCACACAAGTACAGGCATATTGACACCCTTGATTCATAGGCAATGGGACTATATAATCAATTTGCCAGATCTGAGCAGGTAGTGTACCCCGAGCCAGTTCTCCAGTCACCCTCCTGGGTAAAGGGTGCTGACTAAAGCTGACATTGGGAACACTCTTGAGATATTTGTTTAAATAAGTCAAGAAGAAGATTGATTCCCCTATCTCATGCCCACCTGTAAGAAGCAAGTGCGCCAAGATGTCCTGCAGTAGTGTGGATCCATTTGCCTAACATTAGGTCATCATCCTTAGTGGGAATCACTTGTAGTGCCTTTCCTTGTATTTTGGATAGTTCAAGTACTCGTGCGTTATACTCACGTTCCACAGAATCTGTCTTTACATGCGCATCTACATGAAACACAGACACATTGGTATTCTGACACCAATCCCATATTTGTAACCATAATTTCTTACCCCAGACCTCCTTATCCCTTATTTTCCAATCATGATCTTTCCACATGGGCATCCAGACTACTAGTCCATTAGCCACCACCCATGAGTCAGTAAACAAATGACACTGATTTCCATTTTCACTCTGTATTGCTTGATAAGCAGCCATCAGTTCAGCCCACTGGCTACTTTGGCCTTCTCCTGTAGTCTCCAGAACAGTATTTTTTACCGGATTATATGCTATTGCTTTCCAGTATCTTTTGGAGCCTATGTACTTGGCTGAACCATCAGTAAACCAGGCATGGTCTTTTTGCTCTTTGGTTAAGGAATCATAACCTTGATTCCAACATCCTGGGGACTGCTCATATATTCTGGGTGTTTCTACACATTCCTGCTGGTTTGGACATTCTAAAATTTTCTCATGTAGAGCAGACACTCCCTGCCTCCCAGTTTTTACTCTATTTTGTAAATACCACTTCCATTTAATTATGGAAGATTCTTGAGCATGCCCAATTTTGTGGGAAGCAGGTGTCCCCAAAATCCAACTCATTATGGGTATAGCTGGCCTTAAAATTACTTCATGATTTAAAGTTAACTGCTCAGTTTCCACCAATGCCCAATATGCTGCTAATAATTGTTGTTCAAAAGGAGTATAATTTTGTCCTGCAGGGGGCAATTTTCGAGACCAAAACCCTAGGGGAACATTCTTCCCCTGCTGTTTTTGCCACAAACTTCAGTCTGCATATCCATTTAAAACAGATACTTGTAATTCTACAGGCCCCTCCTTCGCAGGCGATAAATCTAGGGCAGTCTGGATATTAGCTTTAGCTTCCTCAAAGGTCTGTATCTCCTTACCTCCCCACTCAAATTCATATTTCTTTCTGGTGACCTTATACAAAGGTTGCAAGATCTGGCCTAAATGGGGAATATGATTCCTCCAAAATCCAAATAAATCTATAAATTTTTGTGCTTCTTTCTTATCCCAGGGAAGAGAAAAGTCCAAAATTTTCTGCCTGGTCTTTGGTAATATTTCTCTGTGGCCTTTATTCCAAATTATCCCTAAAAAGTTTACGCTCTGGACAGGTCCTTGTATTTTATCAGGATTGATTTCCCATACTTTCCCTTTCATATGTTCTATAAGCTGTGCCAGTCGTTATTCAGCACTCTAAATAGTAGTGGCTTGTATAATAATATCATCAATATAATGGGTTAATTTCACATCAGACCAATTAAATTCATCCAAGTGTTCAGCCACTATCCGATGACAAATAGTGGGACTATGTAGATAACCTTGGGGAAGTCTAGTAAAGGTATACTGCTTGTCTTGCCAGGTAAATGCAAATTGGCCCCACTGCTTAGGTTCTATAGGAATAGTAAAAAATGCATTAGCTAAGTCTATTACTGCATACCACGAACAAGTATATGACTGCACAACTTCTATTAGAGTAATAGTATCTGGGACAGCTTCATATAAGGGAGGGGTGACTCTATTCAATTGTCTATAATCTACTGTCAAACTCCAGGATCCATTAGATTTTCTTACAGGCCAAACTGGGTTATTCCAGGCAGTAGTTGTAGGGATTAACACTCCAGCCTGCACATATTCCTTTATAGTTTGAGTAATCTCTTCTGTCCCTCCTGGTATTCTATATTGCTTTTGACTAACAATTCTTAAGGGAACAGGGACAGAGACTGGAGGTATTAATAATTTTCCAACCACTACAGCTATTTGCAAAGTCCTTATAGCAAATTGATATTGTCCATCAGGTAAATGTAAGATCATCCCTTTTAATATATCAATTCCTATTATATACTCAGGAATGGGTACAATTACTACTCTGTATTCCTTTTTAGGGAATGTTCCTATCTTCATATTCAAGATACTTGTCTAGCCCTAACTTCGTGTCCATCCAGCCCCAAAATAGTTATTGGAATTCCTTTTCTAAATTTAGTAGGATTCCCATAAATCAATGTGGCCTCCTCCCCCGTGTCCACCAAAGCATGGGTTTAGTAGTAGATCCATTTTTCCAAAATATTACTAAAGGCACATGGGGTCTATGATCAGTATGTAAAGCATGGACTCGTAAGACTTGATCTTTATCCTATTCCCCTTTTAGATGATCTAGAAAAAAATAAAGGGAGGTGGGTGGGGCAGCAGGAGTCACAAAAGCAGATATTTGTCCTTTTATTCCCCACCTTCTTTTTATATAGCTGATACAGATCAGAGGTAGTAATCCCATCTATCTCTTCTCTTTTTACTTCTGTCTTTAAAAGAGCAGAAAGCATTTCCTTTCTAAACATTCTATTGTTAGAATTAGACCCAGTCTTCGGTTTATTCCATTCTCTGGGAGCAGATTTGCCTACATCTTTAAGTTCTCCTAGATCTCCCAATTGAGATAACTTATCTATCACTTGTCTCAAAGATTCCCCTGTGGCTGCCACTAAGAGAGTCAAAGAATTTTTACACCCACTTTTTCTGTTAAATCTATAGAAAACTGAGTCAAATTTATAAGAATACGTTTCTTAATTGATAAATGATTCAAAAGATATGAACAAGCAGTTTTCAGATGAAAAAGTTAAAGTTGTTTATAGTCATATGAAAAATGCTCTAAATCACTATTGATTAGAGAAATGAAAATTAAAACAACTCTGAGATACTACCTCACACCTATCAGGTAGGCTAATATGAAAAAAGAAAGAAAATGGTAAGTTATAGAAAAGATGTGAGGGAAATGGGACACTAATGCCCTCTTGGTGGTGTTGTGAATTGATTCAACCATTCTGGAGAATAATTTGAAACTATGCCTGAAGGGCAATAAAACTGTGCATACCCTTTGATTCAGCAATACCAAAGAACATACATGTATAAAAATATATATAGTAGTTCTCTTTATGATGGCAAGGAACTAAAAGTTGAAGAAATGCTCATCAGTTGGGGAATGGGTGAACAATTTGTGATGTTTGGATGTAATGGAATACTACTATGCTATAAAAAATGATGAACAAGTGGATTTCAGAAAAACCTAGAAAGCCTTTCATGAACTGATGCTGAGTAGAGTGAGCAGAACCAGGAGGACATTATACACAATCACAGCAACACTGTGCAATGATCCACAATGACTGACTTGGGCTCTTCTCAGAAACACAATGATCCAAGACAATTCTAAAACACGTATGATGAAAAATGCCATCCACATCCAGAGAAAGAACTATGGAGTCTGAAAGAAGGTTGAAGTGTATAATTTTCACCGTGTGTATGTGTGTGTATGTGTGTGTGTGTGTGTGTGTTTCTCCTTTTGTTTTGTTTCTTCTTTCACAACATTTCTAATGTATAATTATATTTACCTGCTTGAACATTTATAATCTACTGCTTGCCATCTTGGGAAGGGGAAATGAAAGAGGGTGGAATTTGAAACTCCAAATTTTATTTTTTAAATGAATATTGAAAACAATCTTTGCATGTAATTGGAAAAATAGTATTCACCAAAATAAAATCCAATAAACCATAACCTGCCCTTAGGAGGAAATTGAAATTTGTAGTATTAGCATGACAACTCCTTGAAATTCAGGTGAGTATTTTCATTTAGGATTCTCCACAGTCACTGTTAAGCCAGATTCATAGTGCCACTTTGGAGTTTAGACACTTTTAAAGTTATTGGATAGGTAATAACTTTTCTTGCACCATTACCCCATTGCAATAAGAGATCTCCATCTCTTTTCCCTCAAAATGGGACTTAAATCTTCAAGCTTTTCTATCCACAAAGCCAAATAGAAAATTCTTTTATTGTTCTCAAGACAGAGAGAAAAGTAAGAAAAGTGATATAAGGTAAGAGGAATTGAACACTGACCAGCCATGATTCCAGAAGATTGATTGTGAACTGTACTAATCACCTCCTGATAGAAAGATATTAAACTTGAGATATAGAATAAAATGATTTTTTTGACATGGATAATGTGAAAATGTGTTTTGCATAACTACATGTTTGTTTCTATTTTAGATTGTGAGAGTGGGAAGGACAATCTTTTTTATTGAAAAATAAAATGGAAAATTTTTCAAGAGTAAGCAAGGCATAGAATTTGAATGGAAAATGTGGCTCTCTAGAGCCATGGTTATGTGGGAAAATTTGGTACCTCATTGTGTCCTTTAATTCCTATTGACTTAACCTCTAGATGCTAATTATATTCATTGGGTTGGGGAGG
The DNA here is from genome assembly GCF_016432865.1 of Antechinus flavipes. Taxonomy (NCBI): domain Eukaryota; kingdom Metazoa; phylum Chordata; class Mammalia; order Dasyuromorphia; family Dasyuridae; genus Antechinus; species Antechinus flavipes. Next base: position 678,769,664 of record NC_067398.1, on the reverse strand, counting down.
CAGTTCTCTTCTCAATTGAGTCAAGATTTTATCTGGTTCCTTTCCTGCAGAACCTCCCAAGTCTTGTATATTCTATTGCCTAAAATAATTGTTTGGCTTTCTGGAGTACTATATTGTTTATTTTTAGAAGTATATTCTGTATCCATGATTGCCTTTTCTATATGTTTAATATAGAGGGGAAGCTAAATAAGGTTTGATTAAGAGGTTACCTTCCAGGTCTTAATCTGTAGTACTTTCCCTCAGAACTATCAGAGAAAATCACTTTTATCCAGAACCTCCCAAAAGAATAGCACCCCTAAAATTTGTGTTTCTAATATGTAATAGAATTCCAAGCCTAATATCCCTCTTGATTATAGGTTAGTGAGGGAGAGATTGCCCAGTCATACTCATCCTCTAAAAATACACAAAGTTGGGACTCCAATTTCCCTGGGATGTAAAGTGTGACATTTCAGATATTTGTAAAGCACTAAGCATGCTGCTTGGCATATAGTAGGCACTCAATCAATATTTGTTCTCTTTCTTTTCCCTTATCTATAAATACTTATCACCTGTAGGCCACCATTTTCTATATATACCAACATCTCTGTTTGGGGGCTTCTATTCCCTACAAAATAAGGCATAGTAGTAGAAACACTGGATTTATAGCCAGTCAGGGGAGGTCTGAATTTTAATTTCATTTACACATTTATTAATTCTATGATACCAAATCATTTAATTTTTTTCAAGCCTGCCATTTCTTATGTGTAAAATGATCAAAAGAGCATCTATCTCACCAGGTTACTATAAAGACCAAATAAGATATCATATATAGAGCTGTTTGCATGCCTTAAAGCTCCATTTAAATCTCAGTTCTTATTATAATACCCTGGGTGTGGTGCTAACTCCCAGCTCTCCCAGGGCCAGGACTGGCTTGTTCACTTCACCTGTATTCATTTTCTTACCTAGTATTCATCACTGAATGTTTATACCTCAGTCAAACTAAGACTTGCTAGACGTTTAAAAGACCCAAGGTTTCCCACTACATCCAGCACTAGCTCCAGTTCTGATTTATATCTGGCCACTGGATCCAGATAATTTTGGAGGAGAAAGTGAAGCAGGTTATTTTGCACAGTCTTCCCTTACTCAAGTCCAGTTCACTTGCATGTCATGGCATCACCTCCCTGGGATCATGGTCCTCTTTGAGAAGGAAGGATAAACAACAACAACATAATATATTATATTTTCATAGAAAAGCTTGTTTAATAAAATAATTTTGAATTCATTCCTGGATTTCCCTTGCAAGAATTATATGAACATGCAGAAGGTTATGTTGTAATAGACAATAGGCAATAGAAACTATCCCAAGACTCTCTGCAGTCTGCTTCTCTCACTTTTTCTCACTCAGTTGCATTCCACAAGTTTAATGTGGAGCTTTAATTGAAATATTAGTGGTAATTCTGAAACTGGGTCTGCCTCTGGCTTTCCCAGTCTTTTCCTAAAAGCCAATGCTTCCATGATAATTTTATTTTGAATAGCCCTGATCTACAGGTTTCAACATTAGTTATTCTATATTGCTTTGGTAGGTACTTCCGGTTAAGATGGCGGAGAGGAGGCTCACAGCTGCATAAGCTCCGCGCTTTCTCTCACCATCCACTTCATTACAAGCCTCTGAATTAATGCTTGACTGAAAAAAACCCACATATAGTTACCAAGAGAAGCCATCCTTGAGATTCGCCAAGAAAGGTCTGTCTTTACTGGAGGGCTGGGACGGTTTTAGATCGGGTGCAGGCGGCGGGCAGCGGCAGTGAGATAACGGGAGCAGACTGGAGAGGGGGTGGGGCGTGATCGCAGCCGTCTCTGCGGGGAGAGCTTCGCTACAGGTTTGGATACTTTGCTCCGGCAGCAAGTCAGCAGCCCAGCAGAGAAGCTAAAAACACCGGGGCTGAAGAATACAACCCCAAACAGCTGGAGTCTCTCAGGACCTGGCCACTCCCCCCCCCCCCCCCCCCCCCCCCCAGTGACTCAGCATGCTCTGGGATCTCAGAGCACAGGCGCAGCACAGTCCTGCTAGTGCCTCACTGCTGCCCCCCCACAGTCTGTAGAGGAAGCTCGATAACACACCCAGCCCCTCCCCCAAAGAAAGACTCCAGTTTTTTCTGTTTTTCTTTGCTAGTTTGTCTCTGATTATTAGACAGAATGAGCAAGAAACTGAAGAGGACTTTAACCCTTGACAGCTTCTATACAGATAGAGAGCAGACTCTAAATCCTGAGGAGACTAAAAACAGACAGTCTCCAGGTGAATCCCCAAAGGAGGAGATCATCTGTTCCTCAGCACAGATGAACCTCATAGAAGTAATTAAAAAAGCTCTCACAAGGGAGCTAGAAGAAAAATGGGAGGCTTGGCAAAAGAGCCTGGAGAAGTCAGTTAAAGAGAGAGTGGATAAAGAAGTAAAATCCTTGAAAAATAGGATTGGTGAACTGGAAACAGAAAATAGCTCTCTAAAAAACAAAATTGGCGAAATGGAAAAAAATTCCACAGAACAAAAGAACTCAATTGGACAATTAGAAAAAGATCTTTAAAAAGTGAGTGAAGAAAATACTTCACTGAAAATCAGGGTCGAACAAATGGAATTGAATGACTCGAGGAGACAAGAAGAATCAGTCAAGCAAATCCAAAAAAATCAAACAATGGAAAAGAATGTGAAATACCTTCTGGGGAAGACAACAGACCTGGAAAAGATCCAGGAGAGACAATCTGAGAATCATTGGACTCCCAGAAAAGAATGATGAAAAAAAGAGCCTGGACACTATTTTCCAGGAAATTATCAAAGAGAACTGCCCAGAAGTCATAGGAACAGAGGAAAAAATAACCATTGAAAGGATTCATCGATCACCCACTGAAAGGGATCCTAAATTCAAAACACCAAGGAATATAGTGGCCAAATGCCAGAACCCTCAGATGAAGGAAAAAATATTGCAAGCGGCTAGAAAAACCCAATTCAAGTACCAAGGAGCCACAATAAGGATCACCCAGGATCTGGCAGCATCCACATTAAAAGATCGAAGGGCCTGGAATATGATATTCCGAAAGGCTAAGGAACTTGGTATGCAATCAAAAATAACTTACCCAGCGAGAATGAGCATCTTTTTCCAGGGAAGAAGATGGACATTCAACAAAGTAAGCGAATTTCATCTATTTCTGATGAAAAAGCCAGAACTTAACAAAAAGTTTGATCTACAAATATATTTCTCAAGAGAAATCTAAAAAGGTAAAGATTAATCTTGGGAACTATATTTTGACTATATAGATGTATAAAGAATACATGTATACCTTGTTCTAGAAATTGATGTGGAAAGGACATTGTACCAGAAAAAGGGTAAAGTGGGGGTAGTACATCTCATGAAGAGGCATAGGAAACCTATTATATCTGAGAGAAAGAAGGGAGGGGGATGAATATAGTGGGTATCTTACTGCCTTCAGAATTGGCTTTAAGTGAAAAATCTTAAGACATATTCAATCTATGGTGAAACTTTTCCTACCTCATTGAAAAGTGAGAAGGGAAAAGTGAAAAGGGAAGGAATAAGCTAAGCGGAAGGGAATACGGGAACTGGGAGGGAAAGGGGTAAGATAGGGGGAGGAACTCTCAGCCGGGGGGAGGGATACTAAAAAGGGAAGGCTGTGAGAAGCAAGTGGTGCTCACAAGCTTAATACTGGGAAGGGGGGGAAAGGGGAAAGAAGGGAGAAAAGCATAATCCGGGGTTAACAAGATGGCAAGTAATACGGAATTGGTCATTCTAACCATAAATGTGAACGGGGTAAATTCCCCCATAAAGAGGAAGCGGTTAGCAGAATGGATTAAAAGCCAGAATCCTACAATATGTTGTTTACAGGAAACATACCTGAAGCGGGGAGATACATGCAGGTTAAAGGTAAAAGGTTGGAGCAAAATCTACTATGCTTCAGGTGAAGTCAAAAAAGCAGGGGTAGCCATCCTGATCTCAGATTAAGCTAAAGCAAAAATTGATCTAATTAAAAGAGATAAGGAAGGGCACTATATCTTGCTAAAGGGTAGCATGGATAATGAAGCACTATCTATATTAAACATATATGCACCAAGTGGGGTAGCATCTAAATTCTTAAAAGAGAAACTAAGAGAGCTGCAAGAAGAAATAGACAGTAAAACTATAATAGTGGGAGATCTTAACCTTGCACTCTCAGAATTAGATAAATCAAACCACCAAATAAATAAGAAAGAAGTCAAAGAGGTAAACAGAATACTAGAAAAGTTAGATATGATAGATCTCTGGAGAAAATGTAATGGAGACAGAAAGGAATACACTTTCTTTTCAGCAGTTCATGGAACCTATACAAAAATTGACCATATATTAGGACATAAAAACCTCAAACTCAAATGCAGTAAGGCAGAAATAGTAAGTGCATCCTTTTCAGACCACGATGCAATGAAAATTACATTCAACAAAAAACCAGGGGGAAGTAGACCAAAAAATAATTGGAAACTAAATAATCTCATGCTAAAGAATGATTGGGTGAAACAGCAAATCATAGACATAATTAATAACTTCACACAAGAAAACGATAATAATGAGACATCATACCAAAATGTATGGGATGCAGCCAAAGCGGTAATAAGGGGAAATTTCATATCTCTAGAGGCCTATTTGTATAAAATAGAGAAAGAGAAGGTCAATGAATTGGGTTTGCAACTAAAAATGCTAGAAAAGGAACAAATTAAAAACCCCCAGTCAAACACTAAACTTGAAATTCTAAAAATAAAAGGAGAGATCAATAAAATTGAAAGTAAAAAAACTATTGAATTGATTAATAAAACTAAGAGTTGGTTCTATGAAAAAACCAACAAAATAGACAAACCCTTAGTAAATCTGATTAAAAAAAGGAAAGAGGAAAATCAAATTGTTAGTCTTAAAAATGAAAAGAGAGAACTCACCAGTAACGAAGAGGAAATTAGAGCAATAATTAGGAGTTACTTTGCTCAACTTTATGCCAATAAATTCGACAACTTAAATGAAATAGAAAAATACCTCCAAAAATATAGCTTGCCCAAACTAACAGAGGAAGAAGTAAATATCCTAAACAGTCCCATCTCAGAAAAAGAAATAGAACAAACTATCAATCAACTCCCTATATTGCTTTGGTAGCTTCACATCTTAAATTTAAATATTCTCTACTTTTAACTCCCATTCCTGAATGCCAGGAGTTTTAAATGATGACTCTTGAGGGACTGACTGATCTTCTCTTTTCAAACAAGAAAATTTTTCATAGTAATTTTTTAAAGGATGCCAACTCCTTTTTTGTTAGGTGCTTAGCTACAGCAAGGTTTGTTGGTGTTGGTTCTTGTTGGTGGTGACGGTGATAGTGGTTCTGTTTATTCATGTAATTCTGTTTCCTTTTTATTTTTTTTCTAACTTTGATTAGCTTTTTGGTGCATATATTTTGATACACATAACAGGCAATATTTCAGAGAAGTATTATTTATCTTCAGTATTATTCTTTTTATATTTCTTGCATTTTCTGGAAGTGTGAGGAGTTTATATAGACTAACTTGACTTCATATCTTGATTGATACTTTCATGATAATATTACCATGTGACATAACTGTTGTTTATTTGTGTTGATATGGATGCCCTGTAGGTCTATGTGCATATTTTGAAAGTCTGCTATATACATCATTGTGTAATATATGTTGATATGTGAAGGAGTTATTGGTATGGTTTCTATGATTTTGACTTTATACATATTGCTTTGAAAGTGTTTTATGCATAGCATATTTATTCCCTGGTGCATTAGTTTCTGTACAAGTAAAAATTTGTTGCTTGCTTTAAAATTTGAGCAATGGTTCAACCTTAAAAAAAAAAAAAAAAAAAAAAAAAAAGATAAGGGGGCAGCTAGGTGGCTCAGTGGATAGAGCACCAGCCCTGAAGTCAGGAGGACCTGACTTCAAATCTGGTCTCAGACACTTACCACTTCCTAACTGTGTGACCCTTGGCAAGTAATTTAATCCCAATTGCCTCAGAAAGAAAGAAAAAAAAGAAAAAAGGAAAGAAAGAAGAAGGAAAGATAAGGGCTGTAGAATTGAGTTTTGTTGTGCATTTACAATGAAAAATAGAAGTCTCCTAATATTAGTAACATACTAAGAAATTATTATCAAGAAAGAAGAAATTTTAAGGATATTGTGTAGAATGTGAAAGGCTTAGAAGTGAGTACAATTAATCATTAATATTCATTAACTAAAATAAAAAAAGATCATTAATTAAAATCATTAATTTTAAGGCAAATAAGATAATTCAGAAAGTTTTCTCTAGGTCCACATGAGAATTTTGAAAATAGAGATATATCTGAGGAATAGATAGTAAAAAGTTATATGCTGGAATTCTATACTAGTCCACCCTATGAGGAAGGAGTTATTTTAAAAGGTTGAAGCCATATTACTCAAAGAAAGACTTCCCACAAACAAACAAAAAACCCTAAATATTTCTACTAAGTCTGAGATGATACTACAATTCCAATGATATAAATATATCATAGAACCAATATTAGTATTTTTCTCTGAAAAAGAAATAATGCAAAATTTGAATTAGGAAGTATCAGCGATATTAAGATTTGGATTAGGAAGGATAAGAGATACTAAACTGGCATTTGTTTTTAAAAACTGACTTAGGAAAAGATTGTCAGAGAAACATCAACAGAATCTCAGGATAGTTTCTGTGGAGTACATAGCCTTATGTCAAGAGAGAATGATGTAGAATTGTCTGAAATGTTGACAGTGTGAATTGATGAGAGCAAAACATACAGGAGAGACATTTTAACTTTATCACTAACATTCTTCACCCTAAAGAAGAAAGATCTGCTGATTTCATATTTGTTTTTTACAATGCCACCACCTGATTTCACACAAATATTTTCAAATACCACCTGCAGAGACTGAAACAGAGAGGATCCTGAGAAAAAAGATCTACTCAGCATTTAGCAAATAATATATGAACTTTATCTGTTCAAGTTTATCTTTGCTGAAACAGATGCCACTGCCAACATTACCTGAGGCCAGAAATGTGCTTATGCACATGGGACATCACGTTATTTGGAAAGCCTTGGCCTAACCTGTTCCCAAGCCCTCTTCTTGAGAGTGGGTTACAAGGCAATTCAAGCACAAACACAGAACCATAAGCATAGGACCAAAGATGATCAGATGAGAAAGAAAAGAGGAGGAAAAAAATTCTTTGAGAGGACCAAAAGGATGTAGGTCATGAAGGTCTGACTCAAAAGCACTTCTGTCAAGTAACAATCAGAGCAATAGCCTCACTTTTATAATTGTGGATCCAATAGCCATAGATATACAATCATTGTATGCAACAATTCAATTGAGAGCTCCTTTAGGACAGGGACTATTTTTCTTTTTCTTTGCATCTTCAGTATTTAATATAATTCCTGGAACATAGTAGGCATTTAATAAATGCTTAAATAAATAACTAAAACAAGAAAGAGTTGGCCATGAAAAAATGGTGTCTTCAATCTTTGATAAACTGAGGCGAGGTCTTGGAAGAAGGCCACTTGGGCTTCAAAGACAAACATACTGACCTCATCCTCAATTTTTTATAGATCTATTATACTTGTATTCATAGGACATTGTGCAAAAATGATGATAAAGATTGAAAATGTAGACTGCAATGTTATCTCAGACAACAGATCTTTCATCACCCCCATTTGAAAACATTCTCATAACACATACTTGAGAAAATGCCTAAAAATCCATGTCAGGACTTGAATTGAATGGAATGAGTGATAAAGATTATCTGGAATGAACTTGAAGTTCTCTAAAGGACAGTGGACATTATGGTTGTATGTTATGAGCCAGACCTTGAAACAAAATGTTAAGTCACTAGAATTGATAGAAACAATGCTTAAGTTTACACCTTTGAGAGTTCACATGTTAACTCACACATTAGAGTTCACAAGTTAGGGAGATTCACGAGTCAGAAGTCCACAGTCCCACTCTCTCAGAGGAGGAGTCAACCTTTAGGTTATCCTTACAAAAAGTTAAGAGATGAGAGATTAAGGATTGAAGAGATTGAGAAGTTATTGAACTGAAACTAAGGCTGCCTCCAGAACCTCCCCGAGAAACCTGCTCTGGAGAACCATCATATATTTGAGAAAAGAAGAGAATACCACAGTTGTAGTGTCTCAAGAACTTCCAACACTCACTAGAGTGTCAGCATTGATTGTAACTAATTCCAGCCTTTGTGAAATCCTAATAGGATACTACAAGCAACTAGCATGCATTTAGTACATATACATGTCGGCCACTTACACATGGTGTATCAGGCTTTAAAAGGTCAATAACAAATGTCAGTAAATATCATAGAAGCTCTGTTTTTTTCGCTTCTGAACTGGATCTTGAAGTATTTGACTTTATGGATTCATTATTATCAGAAGGGTGAAAGAACTGGAAGAGGTAGCAGCTTAGCAAGAGATGCATGTTGATATTGCATGAATGGGATATGGGATGTGCTCAGTATTCAACCCAAAGAATCCAGCTCACTCACTCACAACCATTCAGAAAAAGATCTAGGGGAATTCCTTTATCTGTGCCAGAAGACAACAGAAACTATCTCAGAAAAGTTCACATTAACTGTCATAGGAATAAACTAGAAACCTGTCCAATAAGATCAGGGATGAAGCAAGGATGAGCATTATTATTATCATTCAGTATAGTGCTAGAAATACCAGCAGTAGCAATAAGAGAAGAAAAGAAAATGGAAGAGATTAGAATTGGCAATGAAGAACAAAACTATTACTCTTTGCAGGTGATATGATGGTATACTTAGAGAATCCTAGAGAATCAACTAAAAAACTACTTGAAACAAACTTTAGCAAAGTCACAGGATATAAAATAAATCTACATAAATTATTGACGTACACACACACACACACACATAACTCTAGACAATATAAAATATTTTTGGGTCCACCTCCCAAGAGAAACCAAGGAGCTATATGAATATAATCACAAAACACTTTTCACATACATGAAGTCAGAGCTAAACAACTGAAGAAATGTTAATTGCTCATGAATAGGCAGAGACAATGTAACAAATTGATAATTCTACTTAAATTCTACATAATTTATTTATTCCATGTCATACCAATCAAATTACCAAAAATATTTTATAGTTAGAAAAAAGCATAACAAAATTTATTTGAAGGAGCAAAATATTAAAAATATCAAGGGAATCAATGAAAAAAATGAAGGAATGTGGCTTAGCAGTGCTAGATCTCAAACTGTATTACAAATTGGTTATCAAAACAATTTGGTACAGGTTAAAAAATAGATTTGTGAGTCAGTGGAAATAGATTAGGTACACAGTTCACATTAGTAATGGCCATAGTAATCTTTTGTTTGATAAATTCAAAGATCTAAGATTTGGAATTAAGAACTCATTACTTAACAAAAATTGCCAGAAAACTGGAAAGAAGTTAGACAGGAATTAAGTATAGATAATATCTTACAACATATACCAAGATATGGTCAAAATGGTTCATAAAGAGTGATAACATAATCAAATTAGGAAAAGTCAGATCTATGTATAAGAATTTATGACCAAAGAAGAAACAGAGAATATTACAAGATGCAAAATGGATAATTTTGAGTATATCAAATTAAAATGGTTTTGCACAAATGAAACAAATCCAGCCAAGTAGAAAGAAAGCAGGAATCTAAGACTGGGGGATGGGAAAGAGAATTTTATAGCAAGTTTCTCTGGTAATGGTCTTATTTCTAAAATATATAGAGAACTGAGTTAAATTTATAAGAAACAAATCATTGTCCAATTGATAAATGCCTAAATTGGGATTAAGTGACTTGCCCAGGATCACACGGCCAGGAAGTGTTAAGTGTCTGAGACCAGATTTGAAGTCAGGTTCTACTTTCTTCAGGGCTGATGCTCTATCCATTGCACCACCTAGCTGCCCCAGGACAACATATTAATATGCTAATAATTTAGCAAAAAAAAATTCATCAGCTGCATGCACTATCTGAATATACCATCAGGTTGCCCTCTCCTCAAGCTACTAGACCAGGCCTTGCAAACTACTCTTCTGAAACATGTTCTAGATCAGAGCTTCTACTCACAACCCCTATTTGTCTGAGACAATTTTCATGTCTCTTGAGTATATAGGTATGTGAAATATGTACACAAATAAAGCACTTATTTATAATAATGATTTTCTGAACCACACATTTAGTTATGAGATGCTTTATGAAGTTTCAACCCACAGTTTAAGAAGTGGGACAAGTCATCCTTTCCTAAGATGCTGCATTATCTCACCTGGATAGAGGAGGTTGGTAAGTCTACAAACATCTAAGTCCAAGATCTATCAGCAACTGTGGCAAAAAACAAACCAAACCAGTTTTGACTAACCCCTCACATGAGTTACATTTTAATTAAATCTAGGGTATAGAATAGATATTGCTCATGATATTATAATACAAAATCTGCTATCTTCCTAGCTCAGCGTTCCCATCTTGCAGTGGCTTCTGCTCTCTCAGATCACTGTTGTTTTTTTTACAATACTAAAAATTTTCCCATTATTCCCCCTTATAATATATCTAATATGTTAGAATAGTAATTAGAATAATATAATATATTTAATATATCTTCTTCCCAGAAGCCATTCCATAAAACAAATAATGAAAGAAAATTTTTTTCAAAAATCAACAAAATTGATGCAATGTATACATAATGTACTACATTCATAAACCTGAAACCTAGGCAAAGAGGTCTATCTTTTCATGAGTCTTCTCTGAAGTCATGCTTGTTCTTTGCAATTTTCAATATTTCTCTTTTAATTTTTGTTATTTTTCCCCCATTGACATTTCTGTGATCACTGGGCATATTATTTTCTTAGTTCTGCTAATTTCACTGTGTCAGTCTTTCTCCCTACTCTTCCACATCCTTTCTTATCCTAAGTCCATTGAATTTGTTTTTGTACAAGCTTTTCCTCTGAATGTAATTAAAATGATCTATTTTATTTTTTGTAATTGTGTCAGTCGCAACTTGTTAAAAATACACTCATTGATCACTATAAAAAGTAGATTTTTAATATTAAAATCACATATACATTCAAAATGTATTGTGGAATATAGTCTAAGGTGGTTGCCTAAGCTTAATTTTGACTTTTCCTTTGTCTGCTTTTAATCTATATTGTCTCCATTGATCTACCATTGGCTATTTTAACCAATGCAAATACTTTGATGACTGCTTATTTTATAATACAATTTGAAATCTAGAAGTGCTATTCTTCAGGTTACTTCCTAATGTTTTCACAAATACAAATATTTAGCAAGCTGGAATCACAAAATTTAATGTACATAGAATAAATTTTAAAAATGAACAGTAAGTTCTTTAAGGATACAATATTCTCCAACCCCATTTCCTTGATGTCTTTCAATTTCCATTCCAGATCTTTAGGTGGAATTGGGAAACACTTGACCATACACATATGTGGTTTATTGAAAAGGAAAAGAGAAGCTTTATTTCCTTTTCCAGTTTCCAAGATCATAGATGCAGTGGTGCCTAGAATGGTCAAAAGCAGTTTTCACCTGCTCCATGATTTGTTCAGACCTTAGATCATTAATTGAAAAGGAAAAGTGGGAAGGATAGTGAGAAGTATCTATACCTTACCTCAAGTTCAAGGACTAAAAGGAAATGAGTTTTCATACCTTACTAGCAAAATGCTATTCTCAGCAGCTCTGAATCTTTTCTTTTCATGACTTCCCTGCAGGGGTGATGATTCATTGGAAAATTTTGTTATTGAATTGTTTTTTGGTCTTCACAACTTCATTTGGATTTTTTTTTTGCAAAAATGTTGAAATAGTTACCATTTCCTTATCCAGGTCATTTTACAGATGGGGAAAATGAGGTAAACAAGGTTAAATGATTTGCCCAGGTTTATACAACTAGTTCATGAATGAGGCCAGATTTGAATGCATGAAGAGGAGCCTTTCTGATTCCATGCCTGGCATTGGATCCACTGGGCCAACAAGCTGCCCTCAAGAGAAACTAGCAGAAAAGTCACTAATGATCCTGACACAGGAGGGGGGGGGGGTATTTCCACTTCACTCTCTCACCTGAGTCCTAGTAAGCTTATCTGCAATAGGCAGAAATTCACAAGACAAAATAAAAGGACATTATATTTGTAGCAAGATTTGTCCCTCATGAGCAGCAGTCCTTATGTGACTTGAAAAAGAGTTAGAATAGAAATCTCTAGCAACTTCACTGCTCCCCCTTTACCAAGGGATTTTAATATCCACAGGGAAGTTAAACAGTAGGTTGGAGCCAGAAGCTTAACTGCTTTGCCCTCCTCAAAGAAAGCAAGGTCCTGAGCTAGAATCAAATCTATCTGTTCCATTAAATATTATTAATCTAGAAGATGTAGGTCTTGGGTTCAAGCTAATTTCTGGTTGCTATTTATTAGTTGAGGGAAAAGAGAACTAAATTTTATATCCAAAGCATGACTCCCTTCCCACCAAATGCTAGCCTACAATGAACATATATTGAATTAGCAAAGAAACCTATTTAACCAAGTCAATAGAAAAACAAAAATGAGAAATTATACATAGAAGGAGATATATTAAATAATAATGTGAAGGAAAATTCCAGTTGAGAATTAAATAGAGTACCAGTTCTCACTCAAGGAGAAATTCCCTCAAGTCTCTAATTAACTGAAATAGAGATGTGATGGAGACTACCAGCTCCTCTTATGTCAGCATTCTCCCAGAACCTTATTCTCCCTTTGGCAATCTGGAGTGGCATTTGCATCATGGGCTGAAATCCCAATGAGTCCTAAAGGACCCCACAAAAAAAGAAACTAAATAGACTCAAAATAGTTCAAGAAAGCCTGGAATTCTCCTCTCCCTAAATCTCCAGTTACACCCTTACTTTTATGAGATGCAAGGCACTGATCTTCACTAATAAAGCTCAGGTAACATTTATGTTGCAAAATTCTTGTTTTGTTCCCTAGTTTCTTTCTACTCCCTTATAATTCAGATTCCCAGGAATGAAAAGGGAGTGGTTCAAACTACAGCCATGTTTGTGACTGCACCTGCTGCACAAAACTCAGGGAGCACATGGAGTGGCAAGGACACATCACCCAATGTTGACTAGAACCTGGATTTCTGTGGTAGTGAAGCAACTAGAAACTGATATACCTTGGGGAGGCTTTAGGAAATCCTAGAGCTCAAATGGAAATTTGCAGCCTCAAGTAACAGAGACAGGAATATAGCAAAAATATGTGAGAGAGAAAAAATCTAGAGTAACGGATACTGAAAAATATTTTGAATTAAAAATACTGCTAGGCTAATAGTGAGTTTGAGCTAATTTTCTTTTTAACCATGGATTTGAACAAGAGATAGAAGTTCTATGGTTCCTTTTCTTTCTTTTAAAGATTTCCTTTAGAAAATTTTTGATATCTTTTCTCTATTATCTTCATTTCTCAATATATCCCTCCATCATCCCTTATCACAAATATTTTTTTTAAAGAAAAAAAGCCATTTAGAAAGCAAACCAATTCATCAACCAAGCAAATATTATTATGCAACATTCTACATCAAGGGTGTGTATTGGTAAATGTTAACCAATTACCTCCATGGGGGAAAACAATTATATAGGACATATCTTTAAGGTTAATCTACCCATTAAGTTTTCATCATCACTTTCTTAAATCTAGACAATCAATAAAACAGTAAATCAATCCTTGATTTCTAATTTGCCAATTTCCAAGGTATAAATACTCACATTTAAAATTTTATATTTGATCTGGGAAAACTGGTTCAAGTCAGCTCCAGCTCCTGCATAACACCATTTACATCCTTAATTCTCCATCTTTGCCAAAAAAAAGGGGAGTATATTCTCACACCTCTTCTCTTACATTCAGTTCCCTTTTTGTTTTTGTTGTTTCCATTTCCATTTCTGTAGTCATTTTGAATGTTGTTTTCCTACTTCTGGTTACTTTATTTTGTATCAGTTCCATAATTATGCTCACGAGTCTCTATATTATTCATATTCATAACTTCTGAGTGCAGTAATATTTTATTTCATTCCTGTGCTATTTTTTCTCAGCACTTCCCAATCAATGAGCATCTACTTTATTTCCAGTTCTTTTTTGCTCCTATAAATATTTAATAAATAAGAGAGATTGAGACAAATCCAAGAAAGTGGAGAGAAGATAGGGACTCACCTGAGGTCTTCCCCAAACATCTTTAAATAATGTCCTAAAACAAATTCTGGGATATCAGTACCCACAAAAGGACAGAGTGAAATTTTTTTCAGTTTAACACATCTTAAAAATTTGGCAGGAAAGATCTATCACACCAAGGTAAGAATAGAGGGCAGTCCAGCACAGACCACATGAGCACAGTCAAGGCCCCAGCAAACCAGTAGTAGACCTTAACAGTGAGTAAATAAACAGCTATTGTGGCTGTTTTTGATCTCAGCCGATAGATTTTAAAGGGGTCAAACAACAGTTCTAGATAGTAGTCCCAAGAAAAGGAGTTTGTAACCTCAAAGAAACAAGGACCCATATTACAGTTCCAGTTCAGAAAAGAGTGCTTGTGATTGCTTACACACTCTCAAAAGACAGGCTAGGAAAGTAGTAAACACACCTCTCCTTAGATCATACCACCTTGGAAAATCTAAAAACTTACTAGTCCCTAGAAGTATCTTGAAAAGAACTGCACTAAATCCCTGAAGCCAGGAACTCCACCCTGGAAAATGTGCCCTCCACCCTGGAAAAACACCACTTTAGCAATGAGTTAAAAGTCAAAAAATAGGTTGGGAAAATGAGCCAAAAAATAACAACAAATCTTGTCTATAGAAAGTTACTATGGTGACAAGAAAGATCAAAACACATACAGAGAAGGAGACAACAAAGTCAAAACTCCATCATTTTAAATCTTAAGGAAAACATATACATTTTGAAAATCAAATAAGAGAGGCAGATAAAAAATTGGGAGGACAAATGAAAGTAATGCAAGACAGTCATAAAAAAAATAAATCAATAGCATAATAGTTAAAGTAAAAGTACAAAAATATTGAATAAAACAATATCTTAAAAAACAAAACAGCAAAATGGCAAAAAAAAAAAAGTTAAATAAAAATTCACTTAAGAGAAGTACTCTTTAAAAAGCAGAATTGGCCAGATGGAAAAGGAGACACAAAAATTCACTGAAGAAAATAACATTAAAAAGTAGAATTAGTAGACAGAACCAAGGGGCAAAGTAAAAAACAGGAACTCTCCCTAGAACTCCCCCAAACTCCTTCAAATACCTTTAAATAATGACTCTAAACAAATTTTAGCGCATCTAAACCCATAAAAAGACAAAGTGAAACAATTTTTCAACCCAGGACAACTTGGAAAGTCAGCAGGAAAGATCTGTCACACTAAGATTAGAGCACAGTCCTAGCCCCAGCAAACCAGGAATAGGTCTCAGGGAAATTGAATCAATGGCAACAGTGATGGTTTCCAGACCTCTCAGCCCATAGACACCAAAGACAACTTGGAAGATCAGCAGGGAAGATTTGTTGTACCTGGATGAAAGTGGAACCCAGTCTAACACAGGCCACACCAGGACAGCTGCAGGCCTTGATAGCCTCTGAATCAACAGTAGGAACAGTTGCAGCTGCTTCCTGAGTTCTCTCTCAGTCCACAGATGATAAAGGGGTCAAACAATTGTTCAGAAAGAGGCATCTCTTTGCTAACACTTAGACAAGACTCTTTGCTTTGCTCATATTCAGATCTGGGTCACAGTCCTGGGTGGCAGACACAGGGAAAAGAGGAACCCTAGTATGCTAAAGTCTGTGGCCACAGTGGAGCAAGGACCTTCCCCACAGTTCCATGGCAGAAAAAGAGGGCTTGTGGCCACTCATAGACCAAGGTACAAGCCAGGAGAGTAGTAAACACACTTCTCCTTAGATTATACCACCTTGGAAGACCTGAAAACTTTCTGTTCCCTTAAAGTATTTCTCCACAAAAACTCTAAAGCTTGGGACAATATACTCTCCAAGCTGAAAGCAGAGCCCTACTTTAAGAAAGAGTTAAAAGTCAAGTAATAGGCTGAAAAAATGAGCAAATAACACAAAAAGAAAGTTATTGTGGTGATGAGAATCAAAACACCCTTTCAGAAGATAACAAAGTAAAAGC
Organism: Antechinus flavipes; assembly: GCF_016432865.1. NCBI lineage: Eukaryota > Metazoa > Chordata > Mammalia > Dasyuromorphia > Dasyuridae > Antechinus > Antechinus flavipes. The sequence continues at coordinate 678,753,451 of NC_067398.1, read as the reverse complement.
TCTCATATCCAAAGCCTCCAGGAAAAAATATGAATTAGACTCAGGTCATAGAAGAGCTCCAAAAGGATTTTAAAAGTCAAATAAGAAAATAGAGGAAAAATTGGAAAGAGAAACAAGAGTGCTACAAGATAATCATGAAAAACAAGTCAACAGTCTGGTAAGGGAGACACAAAAAATGCTATATAAAACAAACTCCTTTAAAAGTAGAATTGCACAAATGTAAAAGGAGGTACAAAAACTCATTGAAGAAAATAATCCCTTAAAAATTAGAATTGAGTAAATGGAAGTCGATGACTTTATGAGAAATCAATAAACAATTAAACAAAACCAAAAGAATGAAAAAAATTGAAGACAATGTGAATTATCTCATTGGAAAAACAACTGACCTGGAAAATAAATCCAGGAGGGATTGTTTGTGATTATCTTTGTCCTTTGTTTGGTCAAGAATTCTTACCCTAGTCATAAAACTGAAAGGTATTTGATCTATTTCTTTCTTAATTTTTAGTAATCTGATCCATAACATTTGGCTTAAAGATTCATATTGAACTTACTGGGTTATATAGTATATGGGGATAGTCTATACTTAATTTCTACCAAAATGTCTTCCAATTTTTCCAATACTTATTGTTAAGGGAGGGTTTTTTCCCCAAGAAATTCATGTTCTTGAATTTATCTAGCTCTGAATTATTTAGTTAATTTGTTTCTGATTCTTCCTAAGGCATTTCATTGACATGCTTTTCTGTTTTTGTTTTTTTTTATCCAATTTCAAACAATTTTTTATAATTACTAATTTACAATATAATTTGATATCTTGAAAGTGTTATTTTCCCCACTCATTACTACATTTTCTCATTATTTCTCTTTAGATATGAGATATTTTCTTTCTAAAATTCAATTTTATTGTTTTATCTAGCTCTATAAAGCTCCTTTAGTAGTTTAATGTACATACCACTAAGGCTATCAATTAATTTAGGCAGTGATTTTTTAAAAATTATATTGTCACAAATCAGGAATGAGTACTGAAAATGACTCATTTATTTAAAGAGTATTTTTAATTGTATCTATATAGATAAACTTGCTTTGGCCTATTGGTTCTCAGATATCTCATGAAATAAGTTGTTAATTTTAATGAGATTTCCTAATTATCTCCTGGATTTTGTTATTGTTATATAAAATTGTTATTCATCTCTAAAAGTTTATTTTGTATTCTGCATTTTTACTGAAGCTATTGTCTTAATTAGTATCCTTGTTAATTCCTTAGGACTTTCTAAGTGAGCCATTGCCATCAAAGACTCGGGATAACATTATTTCCTTTTTGTCTATGTTAATTACTTTGGATTTTTTTTCTCATGTCTTAAGGCTAACATTAGTATTTCCTAGACTGTCAAATAGCTGTAGAGAAAGGTGAAGTTCTTGCTTTATTTCTCTATTTATTATTAAAGATTTTAGGGTTTCCCCATTGAATGTAGGAATACTAGCTTTAGGGATTATATATATACTTTTAATCTTATTTTTAAAAGGCTTATGCCTATGTTTTGTAGGATTTTTAGCACAAATGAACATTGTACTTTGTCAAAAGCTTTTTCTATATCTATTGATAATGTCATGTGATTTGAGATGATTAAACATGTTGGTCATTCTCCTAATGTTGAGCCATCCTTCTATTCTTGGCATAAGTTCAAATTGATTTTAATGAATAATTCTTTGGAAATATTGTGATAATCTTTATGCTGGTGCATTATTTAAATATTTGAATTAGTATTAATAAATATTACTTTTTTCTTTTAGTCTATAACTTTGAGACCAGGTGTAAGTGTTTCTCTCATGTTCCTTTCTAACCAGCTATGAGGGTGTGGTTGTGGAAACTTACTTTGGACACAATAGAAGATCTGGAAAAACTAATGAAAGACTGAAGATGGGTACAAGGTACATAACACCACATTCCTAAAGCACATGCTTCACAAGTAAGGTGATGCAATGATTTCCCCCACTCATTTTATAATTAGAGAAACTGACATTCAGGAAACACCACTAAGTTTTCACTAAGGCTTCAAATGGTGGAACCAGCCTAATGGGGAAGAGTTGGTTCAAGAAACATTACTGAGAATTAACTTCAGAAGACATCTCAGAGAAGAAAAATGATAATTAGGAAGAAAAGGTTAAAAGGAGTGACAGATGGAGAAAGCAGAGGAGTACCAGCCAAAAGGAAGGACACACAGTTACAGGAAGTTATTTTGGAAAACCAGGGAATGGTTGTTCCATGAGGTTTGAGCAAGGGTAGAGAAGGAAGGGATTGAGTTTTAGTTTTGTTACTCATTTTATAGTCTTTTTTGGTTTTCAATTTATAATTTTCCAATTTCTATTTTTTGATATTTACTCTTTTGTGCTTATTTTAGTTTGTTAGGTTTCTAGTTTTTGAAATACATACATTATCAATTAACTCAGTCCTTTTCTTTTAGGTTAAGATACATTTTCAGGGTCTTAAATTTTCCCATGAGCACTGCTTTAGTTGCATTTCAAAAGTTTGGCTTGTTTCATTATTAGCATTGTAGTTTGTGCAATCATTGTTTCAATGTTTTGCTCTTTCACCCAGTAGTTATGTAGGATCCTTGACAGCCTAAACAGGGTGGGTAGGGAGCCTGTGGGTGCTGTTACAGCCACCTGGATCTAGCTTTGTTATTGACTGCAGGTAAGCATGACACTGACTCAGCAGGGAGGAGTGATACACTGCAAGGGAGCCACACCAAGGAGATAATAGACCCTTGTAAAGTGTAGTATGCTGGGCAACGATCCAGGATCCCCCAGGATGGGGACTCCTTTGGGTGTCTTGTAATCCAAAGTATCAACTTCTGAGACATTGGAAGCATCTAAGAGACATTCTAGACACCAGACAGAGGAGAAGCTTGAAAGGGTTTACTGGGATGCTGAACAGGGATTGTGGAGTATATAGCATATATCCAACTGTGGGAGGAAAGCACTTCTGATCTCAGTGTATGGAGAGAAATTACATCTCACTATGACTGTGATTTTGATTAGATACAGGAAGGATATGAAGCTCTCCTTAGCTAGTGATAGGTAAAATTATAAAACAAAGTAGGAATTCAGATCTTGCTGGAAACCACAGCCAGGTGCATGGAAGTTTTAATAGTGTGTTTTATTTTTCTATCTCAGTGGCTAGCTAGGGACCATTCAGTTGAAGCAAAGGGCTGGCAAGCTGCATCAATCCTTCTCTACCTGTAACTAAGGTTTGCTTACAGTTCTTCCCCGGGGAGTCTTCACTTCTCAGTAGGGGAAGTTGTTTTCTCCATTCTCATAAGTGTCTCTTATGAATCAAATATATAGCAGGTAATTTTATTCCTCTATGAACAGAATGATTTATACAGAATTCAGATTTTAAATTTTAGCCAAGTTTCAATCTGCCTGAAAGCTGCTAGTAGGACTCATCAAGTTATAAAATTTGGGGACTTCACTAAATAGTCATTTTATATTTCATCTCTCTGAAACCATTCAATCAAAAATGATCGTATTTTTCTGGTGGCTATCTCTCTCATGCCAACTCTTTCCTAAATGCCAACTTGATCCTTCAGCTACTGCTGCTGCTAGAAATTGCCAAGTGGGCAAATTCCTTGGCCCACATTCATACTGGTCTTACCATCTTTATATTTCAGGTAGCAAAAAATATTCTAAAATAAAGATAGAAAAATCTTAAAGGGAAATGAGGGAGAATTTCTGTTTGGAGTTCTTTTTAGAACTTCCATTTAAGGGAAAGGATATTCTCAAAGAGAAGGGACAGCACCAAGGGAGGTGGGCAGGGACTTCTGCATTTCAGAAACTTCCTGAATGCACCAGTTCCTTAGAGGTGGGTTCTTCATATTGAGGGTACCTGATAAATGCCCCACATAATGCATGCTGGGTCGAGGCTGCCTGCATTCCTTTGGGCATTCCTCCAATTTTATGGTTGGGGATCCAATTAATCTTATAGGAAAGGAAAAGGAAGAAGGGATCTGGGTTGTTCCAGAAGGCTCAGCTTTAGCTGTTTTCATGTCTGTGCATGTCCCCGAGTTTGTATAGGGAGAGGGGGAAATTGTAACTGAAGAAGCGAGTAATATGCCTCTATGCTTCTCATCTTGGAGAGAGCTGTTTCTAAAAGGGCACGAGTGTCTTGAGGACAGCTCTGAACCCTGGTGAGGAAAAGGGGCAAAGCTGAGAGTGGGCTACGGTTATAAGGAATGAGGGAGATATTCTAGGTTTTTATTTGGGGCGATTGTGAGCATGTGGAGGGGCAATGTGGATCTAGTTTAAGTGTCTCGTGCTGGGGGATAGGAAGGTGGATATTTAGAAAGAGAGCGTGCATTTATATTGGGGTGACGCAGTTGCCTCTGTGCATGGGAGAATAAGGGACTGTGGAACTGTGCTGGCGATGTGAATGAAGAGAAATGGAGATGGGGTGTGGGGTTATGGGGAATAGAAGAGATTAAAGAAAATGAGCGGGAGGATCCTTGGCAGCCTAAAGACTATGGGCGGGGAGTCCGTGGGTGCTCTTGCAGCTACTCTTTGTTGCGTTATCTGAGGCGGCACTTTACTGGCTCGGTAGGAAGGGGTGAGGTTGACAAAAGCTTCAATCTGATCTCTAAACTTCTTGGAAACCTCCGGACGTCTTGACCAGATTTTCTTATATCCCTACTAGGGCAATTGCTCGCCAGCTTCAGACCACGTCCTCTTTGACCCCTGCACAGTGTGCTCTCCTAAGACTTGTCCTGAGGAGCCCTCTGGTTCTCGGAAAGTGGCGTCACTTCACAATACTTCCTTAGTTGTGCTCCTCTGTCCTCCCGAGCTCGGTTTTTCCTCACTCAGCCTTTAACCATCGGACTACCTCATCACCAAAAGCCTGAAATGCCTTGAGATCCTTCCCTCAGTACCCTCCGAGGGATTTTCCTTCTGAGCTTCTCCCTCTGCCAGGGTTTAGCCCCTCACAGAACAATCATCTGTAACCACACCTACTTCGTGACTTCTTATCCCTTTGACCCATCCCCTTGGCCCCTCCCATCCAGTTTCTTCCATCCCTCCTCTGGCTCTCACCTCATCCTCCTTCTGGTGCATCCTCTGGCTAGAAGGCGGGGCAGGGCGGGGGGTAAGAGGGGGAAGGACGTTCCCTGCCCTATTATCACTCATGCGTTTTCCCAGAAGGGAGCATCCTATTGCCCGGCAGCGAGGATTCCCAAACCAACAGAGTCTGGCCTGTGCTGAGCATCCCCATCCCTAGTGCTAGAGCATCAGGTAAGTGAAACCCAGGAGAACGTGTGTGTGTGTGTGTGTGTGTGTGTGTGTAAAATCCTATCACCCAAAGTATAGATCTTTCAAGGGCTCAATTTCACACCTATTCCCAGTAGGAGTAGGCTAAACAGGTGTGGCTCAGGGACTGGTGAGGATAGCACCAGTTGTCCAGGTGCCAAGAGGATAAGTACGAGGCAATTGGGGTTAAGTGACTCAGGATCCTACAGCTAGGAAGCGTTAAGTGTCTGAGGTCAAATTTGAACTTAGGTCCTTCTGACTTCAGGACTGGTGCTCTAGCACTGTGCTACCTAGTTGCTCCTCAAATTCTTTTAAGAATAAAAGAACTCCAATGACTAATGAAAGTTAACAAAGTTGAATCATCTAGAAGAAAATATCAGTTGTTAAAAAAAAAAAACCAAGAAAAGTTGCCGCTTTCAAGGACAGGTTCAGGAATTGCTCCCATGATTTTATTGGCATATGGAATTCTGGGGTGAGGAAATGCCTTTTACATATAAAAACTTATGCAAAATTGTCTTAGAGCACTGAGAGATTAAGTAACTTATTTGTTCAGGGTCACCTACTTAGTAGGAACCAGCTCTCTTGAACTTAGGGGCTACATCTCTTATTTTATTACACTCAGTACATCCTATAGAGTGAAAGTCTGATGGAAAGGCTCAGAAACACCTATTGAGGCTTTCTTGAGAATTAGTTTTCTAAGCGAGTTTAAATTCCACCCATCTTTCCTTAGTTTCAAATGTCATCAAAGTCCTGAGTATAAAATGAATTTACCATCCAGGGGATAAATGGCAAAGCAAAAGAGAAGGAGGCAGAGATGGCTGGTGTGAGTGAACAGAAAATCTAGGTTTGGGAAAGGGATCTAGAAGCTATAAGCTTCAAATGCTCCATCTCCTCATTTCATCAGCTCCAAACTCTTCATGTCATAGATGAAGAAATGAACTGTCAGAAAGAGGAAGTAGCCTACTTGTCCAATAGGATGAAGCTCATCAGTGGCGTAATCAGAATTAAAAATCAGATCCTTTAATCTGATCAGAGAACTGAACTAACAAGCATTTAGTTAAGTTCCTGGCACAGAGTAGATGCTTAATAACTATTTATTCCTTTTCCTATCCCTTCTCCCTTTTAATTCACATTCAGAACACTTTTCTTTGCAGAATCACAAATCTCAGAGTTGGAAGGGAGCTTAGATATAATTCAACCCATCTATACATACATGCTTTAAAGTCACTCTTCTCTTTTTCTTTCTTGAATAACCCTGTCATCATAATAGCTTTTGTTTGTTCATTCTTCCAGCTTAGTTCCTGACTTCAGACTTTATATTAAAGCTGAACTCTATGCACTCTGGAGAGAATGTCTGGGATGTTTATTCTAGCATCTCAGGAATATCCAGCCTGGGCATATGCAAACTTTCAGTGCTCCCAAAGTGATCTGATCCAGTGGTCTGATCCAGATCAAAATCTCATTGATGCCCTTACTAGTCAGAGCTTTGAAAGTTTCTGACCTGGTGTTGAGTCTGAGTAGCATGCCTTGCCTCATTTGGAGTTCCATTAGCCAGCTACTAGACTCAGTTCCTGTCAGGCATCTGGAAAGCTCTGATGATTGTCCCAAAGATGTAAGCTTCTTTTTAATCTGAGATTTCTGCCCAGTTATTCTCCTGCAGATTTCATGGCATAGAAGCTGGAATAAGAATCCTCCTCTGCTCCTAGGGTCAGAACCATACACTTGTTGCTTTCTTCTAAACTTTCTCCTTGTTCAATATAAATTATGCAGCCTTGGCCACTACTTATTATTACTTACCACTCCTAGGAACAAGTCTCCCTCCTCAGTTCAATATGAGACTGTATAGTAACCATAACCTAAAACTTTGAACAACTGCATTCTCAGGACCTGTTCCTTCACCCTACACTAATTTGTGCCTGGTCATGGGACTTCTTGCCCTGAAGCATAGTGTCTCCCTACAATAAAATGCTCCACACCCCAATTCATAGATAGATCCAATCTCCAGTTCCAGAGATCTCTGTTTCTTTCTTTCAACTTGGACTATATAAAAAAATTTCACTGTAATTTTTTTCTTTTTGTTTTTTCCTTTCCCAATTGAGATTTCATCTGGTATATTTTCCAGATGATTGAAGGAATAATGGGACTAGAAGAGAGAAGAGCTACTCCTTATTCTTTTGTTAGTCTGCTGCCATGATTCCTAATGTCGCATGATTTAGAACAGAAACATAGTAGAGATCATCTGATTCAATTATAGATGAGAAAATTCAGGACCAGAGAGGAAAAGTTATAGGTCATCCAATTGGTAGGATGATTTGGTTTTGAATCATGGGCCCTTGATTACAAATCTAGAGCTCTTCACTTCCTACCATATTCCCTATTTTTCATCAACATATTTTTCTTGAGAGTCACCATATTTTGAGCCTTCTTCTCTTTAAGAATGTCTGCCTAAGGATTAGACTCAAATTCTCTCTGGACTCTTTTAAATAGACTCTTTGTAAATCTTGGAACACTTCAGACTATGGCTGGGATTGTCCTCTTTAGGCCCACGGAACCCATGGAAACCCAAGGAAAGCATGGCTCACCTCCTATCACTTCTACTTCAATTTTTAAATCCTCATTGTTTCAAGAACTGTGTTTGGTGTTCCTTGCCTAAGCCTGAAAGCTCTAGAGATGGTAGCTACTAGAAATGGCAAAAATTTAGGGCTATAATCTTATAATGTCCTTGCCCTAGGACATGTTACTTCATTACCTCAAAATGCTGACAATAAGAAACTCCATAATAACAGCAGCAATCCACTTTTCATTGTAATTCATTTTACTCCCACTCAAATCCAAAGGGTATGTTGAATCCCCTAGATTTTACTGAATCATCAATCTATTGGATAAACCTGTCTCTATGATCCAAAGTCTTTAGCACTGCTATATCTTCTCCCATAATTCCTAAGAAATTTATCTTAAAGATAGGTTTGGAATGCTTTTTTTTTAATCACCTATTGCCATTTTCAGATTTCCCTTTCTGATGCCATTATGCAGGGACCTCTCCTTCTTTGAGGTTTATTCTATCCAAAAATATTCAATCCATTTCCTTACGGTGTTGTGCACTAGTCCTTGAGTCATTCACTTCATCCTTTGTCAAAGACAAATGTACTTGGCTCACAATCTAACTCTTCAACCCAGTTCCTGCTTTTAACAAGTAGATTTCAGTATATCTGCTACTGTTTTTCAAATTCCCTAGCCCCACATTTCCTCAAAACCTATAATCTACTCTTCTATGCCCCTCCCCAACACACACACAACATATGTACATCTTTGATCCTGCCATCATCCATAAGTACCATATTTCCATGATTTATCATTTCAAAATTCCTTTATCACATCCTATTATTCCATCTCTCCCAAAGCCTCACCCTTCCTATAAACTTTCTTTGTACTCATCTTCAATTCTTCTAGTACTCATTACTTTTTCAGGCCATCACCCCTGTTTTGGTGTCATTTTCCCAACTTCACAATCTTGACCCCATAGTCAAATAGTTCAATACTGTACTGTCCTTTCTTCCTTAATCCCTTGCCCCCTTATCTTATCTCTATTCCTGTCTTGCTGAGTCCCAATTCTGAATTACCTTCTGCTCTCCACTCCTATTTCTCTACTGCTCAAGGGAACTGAAAGAAGCTATGCAGCTATTCTCACTAGGTCTACTATCTAAACTCAATCTCACTGCAACAACTATACAATCAATCAATAAGCTTTCATTAAATGGCTATGTGCCAGGCACTGTGCTAAATAATGGAAACACAAAGAAAGAAACAACAATTACTGCTCTCAAGGAGCTTACTTTAAAATTCAAGAGACAACATATATAAACAAATATCTTTTAAGTTACATACTGAGTAGATGGAAGATACCTATTTTGTTAAATAATATTTCATTTTTCTAAATATATGTAAAGATAATTTTCCACATTCACCTTTGCAAATCCTTGTGTTCCAAAATTTTCTCCTCTCCCCACTTTCCCTCTCCTCTAGATAGCAAGCAATCTGGTATGGGTTAAACATATGTAATTATGGAAAGTTACTTTTTAAGAGAAATATGACACTACTAGCTGGAGGTAGAAGGGTGGAAAGGCTTCCTGAAGGAATTAGTGCTTGAGCTATCCAAAAGAAAGTTAGGAATTCTGAATTGGAAGTTGGGAAGGAAATCATTCTAGGTATGAGTAATTACATAATGAAGGCATTAAGACAAGAAATGAAGTGCTATATCCCAGGAACAGCAAGTAAGGAATTGCCTCTCTATGATATTCTCCAAAGCATCTATTTCAGCCATTTTCCTTTTCCCTCAAGTCTCTCATATTATTTTCTTCCTTTAGTTTCTCACTTGAGAATTTCACCTTATACTTTGCTGAGGAAACAGTATCATTTTGTCATAAATTCCTTTCTTGATATTGTTCCCCCATGCTCTCGCTCCGGAATACATCTTCTGATTAATAAGTGGGTCTTCTATTTGCCAAGGCCAACTCTTTTATGTATATCCTTGATCCCAATCCCTCTTATCTTCTCCAGAAGATTAACCCTCACTATCATCTCATCATTTCTCTAATTTTTAGTCTCCATTTAACTGGTTCCTTCTCTAATGCCTATAAATTCACTCAGGTCTTCACCATCTGTTGATTATTTCCACTTAATCATCTATATAGCTTATTTCAACATGGTTCTTCATACATCATCTCACACATTAGTATATGAACTTCTTGAAGACAGGTACTTGTTTATTTTAGTTTCTCTAGTGTTAGAAACTTAATAAATGATGATTGACTTAACTTGACTCAAAAAAACTCTTACCTGGCTCTACCTTTGCCTCATGCTATCATTTTATATTTCTCCCCTCTCTTTCTCAGCCATAATCCTTTAAAAAAACCTGCTTAACTCATTGTCTATCTTTATTTTTCTTTCATTTCTCAGCTTTTTGAAATCTGGCTTCCAACTTTTTCAATAATAGAACTGCTCTTTCCAAAGTGATTTCTTCTTTGTCAAATCTACTGGTTTTTCCTAAATCCTTATCCTTCTTGTTTTCTCTGCAGAATTTGACAAAGTTGATCATTCTTTCTTCCTGAGTACTCTATTCTCTAGGTTTTCATGACATTGTTCTCCCTTGGTATCCTAAGGTTCTTCCTTTCTTCTCTTTACACTCTCTCTTTGTGACCTTACCAGTTCCCAAAGATTTTCTTTTCAATGTCAAATACTAGAGGGGAAAACAAATTCTTTAATGCATCCTTGGCAGAGCTTTGAACTAGTCCAACTATATATTCTGGAAAGAAACTAGGAACTATGTCCCCCAAACTGTTAAATTATACATATCTTTCAATCCAGTTATGTTGTTCCTATTTGTATTTCTCAAAAGGATCAAAGAAAAAGGGAAAGGACTTGTATGTACAAAAATATTTAAAGCAGTTCTTTTTGTGGTGGCAAATAATTGGAAATTGAAGGGTCCCATTAAATGCAGAATAGCTGAACAAGTTATGATATAAGAATGTATAGAATACTATTGCACTTAAGTGGACTCCAGCACTGTGCTAAGCATTGAGCACAATCTAATGGGAAACAACAAGCAAATGAATATGTACAAACTTTATATATGAGGAAATAATTCACAGAAGGAAGACATTTGAATTAAGATTGGTTGGGGAAGCTTCCTGTAGTAGGGATTTTAGTTAGGATTTGAAAGAAGCCAGGAAAGCTACTAGGTGGAGATGAGGAGGAAGAATATTCCAAACATGAGGCACTGTCAGAGAAAATACCTGAAATGAAGAGTATCTTAGTTTGTGGACCAGCAAGGAGGCCATTGGATAAAAGAGTATGTGGTGGAAAGAAGGCTGGAAAGGTAGGAAGGAACTAGGTGATAAAAATCTTTGAAAGGTAAATACAAGAGGCACTGTTTATTTTGACTGAAAGGAGGATGATTGGAGTGAGAAGATACTTGAGGCAGACTGATCCATCAGCAGGCTATAGGAATAGTCCAGATGTGAGATGTGAGAGCCTGCACCAGAGTAGAAGCAGTGTTAGAGGAGAGAAGGGGATGTATTGGAGAGATGTTACAAAGGTGACTTCAACAGGCCTCAGTGACACATTGGATATGGAGAGTGAGAGATTGTGAGGAGTAGATGACACTTGGGTTGTTAGCCTGGGGAATTGGTAGGATGATGGTGCCCTTAATGGGGAAGATAATGAATTCTGTTTTGGAAACACAGAGTTTAAGATCCCATTGTACATCCAGTTTGAGACATCTGAAATGGTTGGAAATGTAACACTGAAAATCAGTAGATATTAAAGGATACATAGATATGACAATCATCAGCATAGAGATGGTAATTAAATCCATGGGAGCTGATAGAATGACAAAGTGAAGTATTATAGAGGGAAAAAAGAAGAGGGCCCAGGACAGAGCCCTGTGGGAAACCTATTTTTAGAGGGCATGATTTAGAAGAAGATTCAGCAAAAGAAGCAGAGAAGTGGGAGAAGAACCAGAAGAGAACCCAAACCTAGAAATAACACGGTATCAAAGAGAAGAGAGTGATCAATAGTGTCAAAACTAAAGTGAAGATAAGGAGAATGAGAAGCCATTGGATTTAGCTGATAAGAAATCACGGATAACTTTGGGAAGAGTAGTCTTAAAGGAATGATAAGAAGCCAGACTGTAAGGTTTAAATAGAAAGTAGGAGAGAAAGTGGAGACTACTATTATATAACCAACTGCTCATTGGGCATTTCAACTTGCTTGTCCTGTTAGATATCTTGAAATAGAACTTGCCATCTTCCCCACGTTCCTTGCATACAAATTTATACATTTTCTGAATTCTATTATTTCTGTCCCTTTCTACCAAGGGCACAACTGTCCTTCCAGTTATCTAGTTTTGAAACCTCAAAGACATCCCAAATTTTCCATTCATCATCACCCATATATCTACTCAGTTGCCAAAATCTGATTTTCCCTCTAGATTTCACATCTGTCTCCTTTACTCACACTGTTACACAGTCTTTCAATCTTTCATTATCTCTTAGCTGGACTAAGATAATTTTCTAGATTCAAATTTCTCTCTCATCCAATCCATCTTTCACACAGCTGCCTAAACTGCTTTCCTAAAACACGTCTAACTACGTAACTCTCCTACTCGATAAATTTTAATGATTCTCTGTTATACATAATTCAAAGACAGATTTCCTAGTCTGCATTTTAAAATCTTTCATAAACTGATTCCAATCTACTCTTCTGAACTTATTTTTACATAATACTCCTCTTCACATACTCTACAATTCAGCCCAACTGAATTTCTTGTTATTTTTCACTATACCACTATCTCTCATCTCCTTGACTTTGTATAGAGTATCTCTCGAGCCTGGAATCTAGCCCTTCATCACCACCTCATCTTAAAATCCCTAGTTTCCATCAAAGCTGAATTTGGATGCTATCTTTTACATAGGGACTTTCCTTACAACCCATAGCTGTCAGTGCCTTCCCCCTTTCACATTTATTTTGTATGGATCTTGTATAACCTTATCCATGAGCATATTATTTAGATCATTATTAGAATATTAGTTCCTTCATGCAAGGGACAGTATCATTCTTCTATTTGCCTAGCACAAAGCCTGGCCATATAATTGGTATTTTTTAAGAAATACTTTTTAATTGGTTGATTAATTGAAGAACTTGCTCAAGATGATAAAGATGAGTAAGTGGCAGAGCCAAGTCCTTTGAGCCACTACAACTGGAATACTTCTGCTTCTTCTCAGGCTAGAAGATCCTGCTAACCCCATGTGTTCCAGGGGAGAGGGAACATTTGTTTCCCTCTGGTCCCTCCCTCCTGTGCTTCTTTGTACACCATAGGAAGCAATGAATACAGGTACTTAGCAAGAGCTTGTTACGGCGAGAATGACAATTGAGTCCCTAATCTCCACTAGTTAATCAGGGATATCTTATGTCAACAATAATAAAATCTTGATGCATAAAAGGCTGACAGAATAGTCATGAAAGTAGTTATAATGAAATAGTGCAATAGCATGTTGCTTGAGGATGCTAGTAAGTAGAAAAGATGGGAAGGAATTTATAAGTGTAGGAGAGAGTATATGCAAGGATGTGGAACTGGAAAGGGTCATATATGGCTAAAATTATAAACTATTTGTAAAGAATTTTGGAAAATAGGGTTAGAAAGATAAGAGTATGTCAGTTTTTTGGAAGCTAGTGGATGCCAATTAGAGGCCATCTCCAGGTCAAAGAAAGACAAGAACTAAAGATCTTCTGGTAAGTATGAAGAATAAGTAGAATGTTATAGTAAGTGGCGATGAATACACAATGTTTACATTTTTAGAAAGTAGGGACTAAGAATGGGTAGTAAGAAGTTGATCAATACTCAAGGTAAGTGAGATCACAAAACATCTGGATGTCAAAATGAACTGCTTCCTTAGGTGTGGAATAATTGGAAGATTTGATTACTAAGATACTGTCAAAGATTATATTCTCTCCTCTCCCCCCTGCCCAGAGGTCCATCCCTTAGAACAAAGAATAAGAGAGGGGTTGAGGAGGAGAAGCAGGTCAGCAAAACTAACCAGCACTTCAATCTAGATTGACAGTTTAGGTAGTGCCCTACTTCCAGGTGTCCCACTTCTGGAAAGAATAGTCACATTTTTATTTCTCTTGCTTGAAGTCAAGTTGAGTCATTACGATTGCACAGTTTTCAATTATGATTCTTTTGCTGCAGTTGCAAATCTTTCCATTTATATTGCTCTAATCACAATAGATATTGTTTTCCTGATTCTGTTTACTTCACTTTGTATCAATTCATAAAGTTCTTTTCCTTGTACTGTGTCTCCCTGTAATTTTACTTAGCTATTCCTTAACTACATACGGTCTACTTTGTTTCGAATTCTATGCTACAATAAAATGTGTTTCTATTAGTGTATTGGTGTATATAGGATCTTCTTGTCTTCAATGTATGTGAGGTAATGGGGGATAGCAATTATGATCACTTTCTTAAGTAAGCATAATTAAGCAAACTGCTTTTCAGAATGGTTAGACCAATAGTTCTACTAGCCATCCATTGATGTGACTATTTTTCCACAACCCTTTCTTTAGTGATTGATCCCATCTTTGTCAATTTTCTCAGGGATGGGATGGCATAAAATTTCAGATTGGTTTTGTTAGAATGGTATATAGATACATACAGCCTGGTGTATCACAGGAAGGTATGGACAAAAGAACAGCAATTCAGTGAGCAATCGAGTCGAATGTGCCCTTTTTCATCCACACCATCCCATAGGGCAGCATGTTGATTAGGTCCCTGATGAGCAGTGGGAGAGTTGAAGGTACAGAGTAGCTGAGATTGAGGATTTACATCAGCTTTTCAAACAAAGAATCTGCAGTTGTCACCAGTGAAATAATGGGATTAGCGAACATGGGTCAGTAACAAAAGGGTGGATTTCCAAAAGTAACCAGGCAGACCTGCTTAGGATGAGCAAGGTAGAATTATAACTGGGCTGTATCAGCAGGCTTACTAGAAAGTTTCATAAGCCAGTTGTAAATAAGACTGGGTGTAGTTCATATCTTAAGCATGCCAGAGTTGTATAACAAGATAGGCCTAAAAAAGTGGGGCCATAGACTCCTTTGCCTAAGTTGCCTGTTGCAACTTATCTAAACATAGGTTTTACCTTCTATGAGAGTCCATTTGAACAACTGGACATTGAATAATTGAGATGATACTTGTTTAGATTTCAGGACACAATTGTCAACAGCATCCAAGAGATTCCTGACTGAGGCTACAATTTGGGTAGGGATCATTAATTTATTCTATTACTTCAGGAGGTCAGGGTTATCCCAACCCATTCACCCCAAGAGTAACATAATCCTCAATATAGCCTTTATGTAGAGTGAGGGTGTGGTCACCATTGTTGAGCCAGTGAGATAGGTTACAAATAAAGTACATCAAGATGATCAGCAGAGAAATTGTAGGAGGCAGCTGATGGCTTCTCAGTCTGTTCCTAGAAGTACCTAGAAGTAATTAGGTACAGTTTATGGGATCTGTTGGGAGACAGAAGCAGAGAGACACAGACAGGACTCATGGTTCTCCTTCCCAACATTTTTTAAATGTCCTTGATGTTCAGGGTCAGGGTTTATCTTTTCCAACTATTCTGTTCATCTTCTCTCCTTTTGTTTTCCAAAAGCTATTGCTTACACCCTGGACAGCAGTAACTCAGCTATCACCTCCTGCTTCTTTACTATTTATTTGCCAAGTTACTATGCCTGTCTCTGAGGATAGTAGAATAAGCACAGGGTCTGATTACTAATTATTTGCAAGCTCCCTAAGGGTTCCCCTGATATCAGATTGAATGGTTAGGGGGAAACTAACTGAACTTCAGCCCAAAAGAGAACTGAAAATAATGTCTCAGTCAAAATGACCACTGTATATTAGTCCCCAGGGATGGCTACCAAGTGGCTTTATAACAGCAACAACGTTAAGAATAGTGGGAACCCACCAAAGAATGACATAAATATAGTGCTGATATCTAAATTGGAAAGAGCTAAAACAGGGGAAAAAAATAGAAGCCAATTTTTACTAATGAATATTGATGCAAAAATTTTGAAGAAACACTAACAAGGTGATTACAGTAATATATCCCAGGGAATATACTCTGATCGGGTTAGATTTATACTAGAAATTCAGAGCTTAATATTAGGAAAACCTTCCACATAATTGACCATTATCAATAAGAAAATCAACTAAAATCATATGATTATCTCAATAGATGATGAAAAAGTTTTAGACAAAATACAGCACTATTCCTATTAAAAACGTTAGAGAGCATAGGAATAAAAGGAGCATTCCTTAAAATAAGTAGTATCTATCTAAACCCATTAACAAGCATTATCTGTAGTGGAGATAAGCTAGAAGTTTTCACAGTAAGATGAGAGGTAAAACAAGAATATCCACTATCATTACTATTATTCAATATAGTACTAGAAATGTTAGTGTTAGCAATAAAAAAAGAAAAAGAAATTGAAGGAATTAGAATAGGCAATGAGGAAACAAAACTATTGTTATTTGCAGATATGATGGTATAATAAAGCATCAACTAAAAATTACTTGAAATAACTTTAGCAAAGTTGCAGAATATAGGATAAATCATCTGCATTTCTTTTTTGATCAACAAAGTCTAGTAGCAAAAGATAATTTTTTTTATCTTTTGTCTTTATAACAAGAGGCACTGTTTATAAAACATAAACAGATAAAAAGATAAATTCCATTGAAATTATGGGAAACAATGTAAAATACTTAGGAGTCTACCTGCCAAAACAAATCCAGGAACTATATGAACCCAGTTACAAAATCCTTTTCACACAAATAAATTCAAATCTAAATATTTGAAAAATTATCAGTTGCTCATGAGCAACTGAACCAATATAATAAAAATTACAATTCTGCCTAAACTGATTTACTTATTCAGTGCCATATCAATCAAACTACCAAAAAAAATTGTTTTATAGAGCCAGAGAAAATAGAAACAGAATTTATCTGGAAGAAGGGGTCAAGAATATTACTCTAAGAAATAGAGTAGCATATCGGTGGAATAGATTAGGTACATAAGGCACTGTAGTTAATAACCAAAGTAATCTAATGTTTAATAAACCCAAAGACTCCTACTTTTAGGGTAAGAACTCATTATTTGACAAAAACTACTGAGAAAACTGGAAAACAATAGGACACAAACTAAGTATACACCAACATCTCACACCATATACCAAGGTAAGGTCCAAATAAACACATAATTTAGATGTAAAGGGAAATACCATAAGCATATTAGAAGAACAAGGAATAGCATACCTGTCAGATCTATGGGAAGGGGAAAAATTAGAGAGTGTTATGAAGTACAAAATAGATCATTTTGGTTATATTAAATTTAAACATTTTTGTACAAAGCCAATATAACCAAGATTGGAAAGAAGGCAGAAAGCTAAGAAAATATTTTTACTACCAGGAAAAAGGTCTTATGTATAGAGAGTTGAGTTAAATTCATAAGAATACTTGTCATCATCCAACTGATAAAGGGTCAAAAGCTATGAACAGACAATTTTCAGAAAATGAAATCAAAGCTATATATAGGCAACGAAGAAATGCTCTAAATCATTTTTGATTAGAATAATGCAAATTAAAACAACTCTGAGATACCACCTCACATATTGGCCAATATAACCCCCCAAAAAAGGAAATTAATAAATATTAGAAAGGATGTAGAAAAATTGGGACACTAATGCACTATTGGTGGAGTTGCAAACTGATCCAAACATTTCGCAGAGGAATTTGGAACTATGCTCAAAGGGCAACCAAAATGTGCATATCCTTTGACCCAACAATATCACCACTAGGTGTGTATCCTAAAAACATCATAAAAAAGGGGAAAGGACCTACATGCAACTATATTTTAACAACCTTTTTGTTGTGGCAAAATATTGGAAATTAAGGGAATGAACATCAACTGTGGAATGACTGAATAAATTGTGGTATATGAATGTAATGGAATACTATTATATAATAAGAAATGATGAACAGACAGATTTCAAAAAAGTCTGGAAAGACTATTATAAATTGAATCAAAGGGAAATGAATCAGGAAAACATCATACACAGTATCAGCAACATTGTGTGATGATCATCTCAACTGGACTCAACTCTTCTCAACAACATAATAGTCCCGGACATCTACAAATGACTCACAAGGTAAAATACTACCCATAACAGATAAATAACTGATAAACTCTGGAAAAAAGGAAGAAAAACAGCCAGAACCATTCATTTACCTCCTACTCCCATTGGCCATGCACACTGATTCTTCAGGTTTGTTAAATTGAGAGATGACTCATCTGAGGACTCCATTATTTAGCAGTTCCTTTATCAACATAGCTATGTCCCCTTTACCTCCCAGGATTTTCTTTTGGCTCAACTATACTAGCTACTAGGGCAACATTGGGGGTCCTTTGCAGTCTTCCACCCAAGTAGTAAGGCTTGACAGTGAGCAGTATTGACGTAACAGGGCCATCCTTAGTGCTGACTCAAGACAATAAGTCAGTTCAATAAAACAACTTCTATAAAATGCACTTTATCTTTCTGGTGATGCAAATTGCAAAGTGCAAAAAGTAATATGGGCAGTAACTCAGGTTACCCACAAGATGGCACCATATCCAAACCCAGATAGTAGACTATGGCAGCCTCACAGATTAAAACTTCTCCCCAACTATGATAACTTGAGTTTTCATGTCACAAATAGAAGCAAGTTCCTCCTTGTAGCTACAAGGTCAGGACAGTCTTCTGTGGTTTGTTTGAGAACCTTCACACTTTAACTTGGTCCTTTGAAATGAAGTCAGAGTAGAGGGTGGAGATCTTATTCTTGTCCTCTTCTGAGAAAGGGGCAAAGGGTGTGATCAGAGACTGTGGAGCTCTGTCTTGCAGAATGGGAAGGGCTAACTTCTCCACTTCCACCTTCCCCTCATCAGAGAATTGCTGCAGTAATCAGAATCTTATCTAAAGAATGCTGAGCTTGCCCTTTCTGATGATGTGCATCATCCAGTTTTCTAGTATTGTTTGTGATCATTGTCCTTTCTTTTCACCTCCATGCAGCAGTCCTATGCCTTGTCTGAGTCTAACATAGTGAAAATAAAATGAAATATTCTTCTATTGGTCTAATCTGAGCATCATCACTAATGAGCATCATTACTTAAAAAAAAAAAAGAACCATATTCATCCTGTTATCTGCCCTTGTTTTTATCTTCTGTTCAACTTTTAAAAATCAAAACTGTTGAGTTTACTATGCTTCCATATAGTCTTTTCATTTCTATTTCATTTTTCCTCCTCATTAGAATTGTTTCTTTGAGAAAAAAAAAAACTCCCTATCAATGATGGGAGAAAATGAAATGCACTCTTTTAGGATTCAGTAGTTCCAGTGGTTGGAAATTTTTAAGCAAAACGTAGATGGCTTCTTATTTGACGTTGCAGGGGAAATCATGTTCATGAATGGATCTATCTGACTGGAATAAGGCCCTTCTGTGTTTGACAACCTGTGATTCTGTGACCCCCTATGGCCACTTCCCAGCCTACTCTGTACCAGAAACTGGTACAGTAGTTTATTATAATTTTTTTTATGTTGAATCATTTGACAGTGTTAATGGCTTTGGTTGCCAAAGCATTCTTTTCTTTTATTATTTTATAGATAAAATAGATTTCAATACCCAACTTAGTGTATACATCATTCCCTCTTTGAGTCAATTTTGGTGAGGTTCTCACTCTCCTTACCTCCCCATTCTTACCTCCACTGTAAAATCTTTTTCTTGCCTTTTTCTTGGCAAAGAAAATCTATATTATCTACTTGTCTCTTTCTTTTTCTCCCAGTGCATTCCTCTCTCACTTCTTAATTTTACTTTTTAGATATTATCTCTTCACATTCAACTCAAACCTGTGCCCTCTGTCTATATATCTATATCTGTATCTATCTATATCTCTGTCTCTATATCTTCCTTCTAACTTCCTTAATGATGAGAAAGTTCTTATGAGTTACAAGTATCATATTCTCATGTATGAATGTAAAATGATTAATTTTATTAGTCCCTTATGATTTCCCTTTCCTGTTTATCTTTTTATGCTTCTCTTGAATCTTATAGTTTAAGTCAAGCTTTCTATTCAGATCTGGTCTTTTCATAAAGAAAGCTTAAAAGTACTCTGTTTCACTGAGTGTACATTTTCTCCTGACTTAATAAATGAGTGTTGAATGAAAATCCATAATTCTTTTTTATAAACCTTTATAAATCTTTTATAAACCTTTCCCCCAGTCTAACAGGACTATCAACCCTTACAGGAGCATGCTTAAAGAAACAATTCTTAGTTCCAAGATGCTATGTAGTAGTTGGGGGGGGCATTTTTCTAGTTCTGTGTGATTCATAACTAAGGAACTTATATTTTTATATAACAAAGTGAATACCTTGCTAAAGCCTCCCTTTCTAGAAGGTCCTAGAAATGAAGCAAGAAGTGAAATTACCCATGAGTATCAGGGTGGTGGGCTTAATGAGCCAAAGAATGTGAGACCAGGGACCCTAATTCTCTCTCATTAGAGGATAGAACTCCTTAAGACTATGTGTTTTAAACAGAATGCCTGGATACTGAACATGGAGTGATATAATGTCCCAACCTCTATGGGACCAACTGCTGCTATTAAAAAAAAAAAAAAAAAAAAACAATAATTGACGTTTCCTTAGCCCTTGAAGGTATACAAAATACACATTATTTCATTGATTACCAGCACTACCTTGGCCACTATTTCTCTCAGATCTTGATAGAGAAATTCCAGGATGCTGAATGCAAAAAACCTTTGGGAATAGTAGTGAACCCTTCCCAACAGTCCCCAGACCTGCTTTCAGCCTAGCCCTCAGACTCATCATCCTGTGGCAATGGACAGATAATGAGGCAGCAGATGTGGATACACTGGGAGCTGTAGTCACAAGACACACACAGAGATGGCCCAATCTATAGGTGGTGGTCTCAGTGGAAGCAGCACTAAGATTCAGCAGCTCCGTGGGTGTTTGAGTAACCTTTTAAGGCTCTGCTCACTCCTAGTGTGAGGAAAGGACTAGAAAAGGTATCCTAACAATTGTCTGCTTACCTACTCCTGGCCTGATTACCATAGCAAGAAGGGGCTCCCTCCCTGTAATCAAAAGAAGGTACTAAATCTACTGTAAAATTTATTCCAATCATGATTGATACATGGAATGTGTATACACTTATAGACAACACAAAATCTAGAAGATATGAAAGACAAAAAACTCTAGTTGCAAGAGAACTCAGCAGGTATCATATTTAAATAGTAGCTCAGAATGAACTAAGGCTGACAAATAAAGGCCACCTAACTGAAGTCAGTGCTGGATATGTGTTGTTGTTGTTGTTGTTGTTGTTTTGAAGTGGTCACAGTGAAGGGGAGCACCATGAAGCTGGTGCATGTTTTGAAATCAACTAATCTAGTCAATAAACTTGTTTGCCAACCAAGAAGAGAATGATGGGCTCATGACACTGCAATTATCACTTGCAGGAAAATGCTATGCCAACATCATCAGTGCCTGTGCTTCCACCATAATGAGATCAAAGAAAAATTTTACAAAGACTAGGAGACCTTTATCGTCGATGTACCAAAGGAAGATAAGCTTATAATTCTGAGTAACTTTAATGCTAGAGTAGACTCAGACTGCCAAAAATGGCAGGGAGTCTTTGAGAGGAATGGAGCTGGAAATAGTAAAAGCAACGATCATTTACTATTGAAGACTTTTGCATCTCATGACCTTCTCTTTACCGACACTGTCTTCCATTTACCTAACTGAAATAAAACTTTGTGGATATGCCCTCACAGCAAATATTGGCTTTAACAAATGAAAGCTTTTTAAACGGGGAATCAGGCCCCCATATGTGGTCATGTAACTGTGGGAGTCATGAAAAATTTGGCAACAGTAAAAGGTTTCTGAATGCAACAATCAAATATTAATTGAAAACCAAACATGCAGTGAACCCGAGGTGTTTTCTGGCAGCATTTGTCCATGTTGCATTGTGTAACTTCACCAAGACCTTGTACTCTTTACACTGCACATGCATAAATGCTACCAGAAATACCATCGCTCAGATTTAAGATTGGAATCCACAAAAATTTCTCAGGCAAAAAGGGGTCATGCGTGAAAAAAGCTGTAGAAACCCCATAATGGACTATGTGATTGTAAGGAAAAGAAATAGGATGTGAGAATGACAAGGCAAAGTGTGATGCAGAGTGCTAGTTTGATCATAGACCTATCCTCTCCAAACTAAATATTCCCATTCAACAAGAACAACAGCCTCAAAACAAAATGACTAACAGGAGAATTAATGTAAGCATATTAGAATGCTTTTCTGAGTGGGAACATTTTGTTGCTAACTTGGAAAGTTTGGCCAGTGCACAGTTGGCAGCAATGAAACAGAAAAGGAGTGGGAAGTTTTCAAAGATTTGCTGTACGGCACTGCATTTGCTCATCTGGGTGAGAATACTAGCAAACATAAAGACTTGATTGATGGAAATGATGGGGAAATTGAGAAACTGCTAAATAAAAAACAAGAACTCCACAGGGTGTACCATCAGGATAGTTTATCCTTCTCTTAAGGAGCCATTCTTTAATTCCATCAAAAATAAAGCAAAGTGAAATTTAGAGAGATGCATGATTCTTGTGTCAGTAATAAGGCAGATGAAATTCAGTTTTATGTTTATAGTAATAATACAAAGTGCTTTTATGAAACCTTGAAGATTATTTATGGGCCAAAATTCTACTCAGTGCCGATGAAGTCACATTGATTAGTGATAAGGATACGATCCTAGGGAGGTGGGACGAACACTTCCATCATGTTCTCTGTAAAATGACTTCAAGGTAACTTGCAATTGTGACATTCTCTGTTTTTATAATCAAAGAATCATATACACTTACCCTCAGTTTACCGAAATGTTTTAAAAAATTAATCAGCATATGATGTTCCTTACCAAAGATGTGTTACCATTTTCTTGAGACATATTCAATAAAACTATATCTCTTGTTTTCAGGATGCTGACCAGCATGTATGACCGATTTTGGAAGCAGGAATATTGGTTCCCTTCTCAGTACTCATGGGCTGACATGGAAGATTCAAATGGAATCATATACACTCACCCCAAGGACTTGTTAGCAGCTATTCCACTGACATTTATCATATTAATTGTCAGATATAGCTTTGAGAGGTAAGTTTCTCCCCATTCTTCATTTTGAAAAATTATTTATTTTTACATTATTTTCTTTTTAAATTTTGAGTTCCAAATGTCATGCTTTGCCCCCACCCCTCCTCTACCTAGTGAGAAGACAAGAAATATGTTATAAATAATACAAGTAAAATATAAAACATATTTCCATACCAGCTACAATTCCCCAAAGTAAGAAAATTAAAGAAAATGAGAAAATCGTACTTCAATTTGTACTAAGAGTTCATCAATTCTGTGTGTGTGTGTCTGTCTGTCTGTCTGTCTCTCTTCTCTTTCTTTGGAAGTGGATCATAGTTTTTCATCATGAATCTTTGAATACTGTTTTGGATTACTGTATTGATTAGTCAAGTTTTTCACAGCTGATCATCATTACCACATTGCTGTTACTCAGTCCAATGATCCCCTAGTTGTTCTCACTTCACTTTGAATCATATGCCACAATTTCTTCAGCCATTGCCCAATTGATGAGCAGCCCCTTGATTTCAATTTTTTTTTGCCACCACAAAAAGAATTACTATAAATACATTTTTAAATAGATTTTCCTTTTTTAAACTTTGATATCTTTAAGTTACAGATATAATATTGCCATGTCAAAGGGCATGCATGGTTTTGTAGACCTTTGGACCTAATTCCAAATTGTTCTCTAGAATAGTTAAACTATTCATTAGTGTACCTGTTTTTCTCTCATTCCTTCCAGCATTTGTAATTTCTTATAGATATGAGGTACTACCTTAGAGCTGTTTAAATCTGTCTTTTTCTAATCAATAGAGATTTAGAGTATTTTTTTCATATAGCTATAGTTTACTTTAATTTTTTCTCCTTAAAACTGCCTATTTACATCCTTTGACTATTCATCAATTGTAGAATCAATCTTATTTCTATAAATTTGACTCAGTTCTGTACTCAACATAAATATATATATATATATGAAATAAGGACTTTAATAGAGAAACTTGCTATAAAAATGTGTTATATTACTTAATTATGTATAGCACATTTTCTTATGATATCTCTTTTTATAAGATCTGTTTTTGCTTTTGCTTTGTCTGAGATCACAATTACTATTCTTCTCTTTTTTTAGTTCAGCTGAAACATTTTAAGTGTGCTCCAGCCTTTTAGTTTAACTCTGTGTGTATCTGTATGTTTCAAGAATGTTTCAGGTCTATCTCAAGTATCTAACAATTTGTTATTTGTTAGATTCTGGTTTCTAATGATTTCTTCTATCTCCTCCCATTTTATGGATTAGCTTATTCCATTCACATTCAGAGTTATAATTATTGTGTGTTTTCTTTCATCCCATTCCCTTCTGTTTATTCTTCTCTCTCATTTTATCTTGTCTTTCTATTTTATCTTGTTCCCTCCTCAAAACTCAATTTTTCTTCTAAACAAATTTTAAACAAATAAAATGATTTATCTTCTTGCCCTCTTATTTCCCTATTGATTGTTACATTTCTCTATACAACTGTGTGTGTGCACATGTGTATAGACACCTACACACATACATTCTTCCTTTTTGAATCAATTTCATTGGAAGTGGTGTTCAAGCATTGTTTATTCCTTCCCATTTTTCTCCATTGTAAAAATTTTTCTTTGTGTACCTCTTTTATGAGAGAAAACTTTTCCCCTTCTGCCTTGTCTTTCCTCCTTCTCCTAATGCATCCCTATTTCTCTCCTCTTTCTAATTTTTTTTGGAGATCATTCCAGCAAAATTAACTCACATCCATGCCTCTGTCTATATAAAATCCTTTCAATTGACCTAATAATGACAAAGTTCTTGATAATTCCATATATTATATTGCTATATAAGAATATAAAGTTATACTTTATTGAGATCCCTATAATTACTCTTTCTTTCATGTTTACCTTCTTATTCTTCCTTTGAGTCTTATATTTGAAAATCAATGTTTTTGTTCGGCTCTGGTCTTTTCATCAGGAATACGTGATAGTCCTCTACTTCATTAAATATCTACTTTTCCCTCGCAGGGGAACTCAAACTATGGCCCACGGGCCAGATGCGGCAGCTGAGGATGATTATCCCCCTCACCCAGGGCTATGAAGTTTCTTTATTTAAAGGCCCACAAAACAAAGTTTTTGTTTTTTACTATGGTCCAGCCCTCCAACAGTCTGAGGGACAATAATAGTATTATCTCAGTTTAGCTGGCTAAGTGATTCTTGGTTGTAATCCTGGCTTCCTTGCCCTCTAGAATATGATATTCTTATTCCTTCAGTCCTTTAATGTAGTAGCTGGTAAATCATGTGTTTTCCTGACTGTGGTTCCATGAGAGATGAATTGTTTGTTTCTGGCTTTCAGTATTTTCTCCTTGATATAGAAACTCTGAAATTTGGCTACATTCCTGGAAGTTTTCATTTTGGAATCTCAGGAGGTGATTGGTGGATTATTTTGATTCCTACTTTGTACTTTTTTCCGGGATATCAGGATAGTTTTCCTTGATAATTTCTTGAAAGATAATGTCTAGGCTCTTCTTTTTGGATCATGGATTTCAGATAGTCCAATAATTCTCGAATTATCTCTCCTGGATGTTTCCCATATCTATTGTTTTTATGATGATATAGTCCACATTTTCTTCTACCTTTTAGTTCTTTTGATTTTTTTTTAATCTCATGGAATCATTAGCATCCACTTGTCCGATTCTAATTTTTAAGGAATTGTTTTCTTCAGTGAATGTGGTCAACTCTATTGTTTTCTTTTTTCATCACTTCAGAAACTGTTTTCTTCTTTCATCATTCATTTCTTTTCTCAATTTCCCCCTTCCCTTTCTGACTCTTAAAAAACTTTTTGAGCTCTTTCATGAATTCTTTTTGGACTTGAGATTACTTCATATTTTCCATTGAGCCCATGAATGGGGTCATTTTGATAGTGTTATCCTCTTCTGATTTTGTGTTTGGATATTCCCTGTCACCATGGTAACAGGTTATAGAGCCACCTGCTAGTGGCCTCTGGGGATCTAATTCTGACCAGCAGAATAGCTCCCTTCAAGTGACAGGATGATAAGGAGATTGAGAGGCAGTTGTATTCTCTGACCTCTCTCCTCTTCCTTGCCTCAGATTTATTTCATTCTCAATTCACAAGCAACATCTGTGTCAATAAAGGCAGATTTGCAATTCCTTCAAGTGTGTTATGATTCATAGCTATGGGGGCTTTTGGAGAACTGACCCACCTCTTAATGGTACAATCCACTTTAATCCTTTACAGGCTTAACAATTCCCCATTTTTTTTGTTTTATGGGAACACAATTATTCCCCCCCCAACAGTATGGTCAGCAAG
This sequence comes from Antechinus flavipes, assembly GCF_016432865.1. Classification (NCBI taxonomy): domain Eukaryota; kingdom Metazoa; phylum Chordata; class Mammalia; order Dasyuromorphia; family Dasyuridae; genus Antechinus; species Antechinus flavipes. The sequence goes on along the minus strand of NC_067398.1, from coordinate 678,727,052 downwards.
TTTGTGCAGTGGCTGTTATCTGAGTCTGCATGCTAAGGAATGCAAGCAGTTCTGTCAAAATCTTTTCCATCCAATTCCTTTGGATGGTTGCAGAGTGAGATGCTATAGCAGCTGTTGGATCTTGTGAGAAGTAATTTGCTCTAACATCATAAAAGTTCATCATGGAGGCAAACTTTCTGACAAATAGAGAAGTAGGATTGTAGTCAGAGTAGGAATTTTTCATAATTCTTGCATAAGTCTCCTAAGTCGGCCCTTTGATGTGTTGACCCATTTTAATTACCCCTACTGAAAAAGTCTTACCAGGTCTTTTCTCCCTTTCCTTCCCCTTGGGTTACTGAAGGAATTCTCCTGGGAGGATCCTATTCAACAAACAGCTCTTGAACGCTGCTGCTTCTTTGTTTTTTTGTCTTTCTTGTGCCCCACATTGAGTGCTATTTGTTATGGGAGCCACCTGCTAGTGGCTGCTGGGGATCTAATTCTGACCAGCAGAAAAGATCCCTTCATGTGAGAGGATGATGATACAAGGACACTGAGAGGCAGTTGCATTCTCTGACCTGTCTCCTCTTCCCTCTTGTCTCTGATTTGTTTCATTCCCAATTCAATACAAGTTCTTTTCCTTTCTTTTTTAAAAAATCTCTTTTGGGATTCATGCATAGGAATGATATTATTAAGTTAAAAGATATGCATGATATGCCCTTTGGGTATAGCTCATATCTTTTGATCATTTATCAATTTGGGAAATGGCTCTTTTTTTTTTTAATTTGATTCAGTCCCCTACACATTTGAGAAATACAGCCTTCACCAGAGAAACTAGCTTCACCCAGTTACTATTGCTGACCATATTTATCCCTGTTTAATTCTATTTTCTCTCTTTCCTTTCACTCTGACCCTCCTCAAAAGTGTTTTGCTATTGACCAAACACTCCTCCAATATGCCCTCTCTTCTATCTCTCCCCCTTCTCATATTCCCTTCCTCTCCTACTTTCCTGCAAGATAAGATAGATTTCTATACCCATATTGAGTGTATATGTTATTTCCTCTTTGAGCCAAATCTGATGAGACAAAGGCTTACTCATCACACCTTCTTCTCCCCCTCTTCTCCATTGTAAAAGCTTTTTCTTGCCTCTTTATGGCAGATAATTTACACCATTCCACTTCTCCCTTTAACTTTCCTCCAGTATATTTCTCTATTACTCCTTAATTTTATTTTTTAGATATTATCCCTTCATATTCAATTCACACCTATGATGGTTTCCCAAGGCTCTTCCTTCTGACCTTCCAAGTTGTCTTTGGTATTTCTGGGCTGAGAATCTGGAACCTTCCAGTACTGCCATTGATTCAGAGACTTGGCCAGGGCTGGAAGCCAGGGCAGGAACTTAAAGTTGTTTGAAAGAGAATTTGTGAGAGGTCAAGTGAGTCTCTACTTTTACTCCACCATCTTGGCCCATCTCCAGTAAAACACTTTTCCCACAAATAAAGTCAGATTTAAACAATTGGGAAAATATTAATTGTTCATAGGTAGACCAAGCCAATATAACAAAAATTACAATTCTACTTAAATTAACTTACTTATTTAGTGCCATGTCAACCAAACTACCAAAAAATTATTTATAGAGCTAAAAAAAAAATGACAAAATTCATCTGGAGGAAAAAAAGTCACCATTAATGGAATTAATAAAGAAAAACGTGAAAGGAGGAAGCCTTCCAATACTAGATCTCAAGCTATATTATAAAATGGCAATCATCAAAATAGAATGGTGGTTTAATGGAATGATCTTAGTACATAGTAGTAAGTGATTATAGTAATCTAGTAGTTTTATAAACCCCCAAAGAACTTACTTTTTGACAGAAACTTCTGGGGAAACCAGGCAGTTTGGCAGAAACTAGGTATAGACCAACATTTCATACCATATACCAAAGTGAGGTTAAATTGGGTATATGATTTAGACATAAAAGGCGATACCATAAGCAAATTAGGATGATGAGGTCTAGATATGGGGTACCTAAATGAAATTAGAGTTTAATTGAGGTGTGTGGCAGTTTCAGGGTACAGGGAGTCAAATGGAGCTCCCCTGCAACCTCATTGGATTCGGCGCAAGGATATGGAGTTAAATGAAGTCTAGTGGTGGCGTGAGGGTCCCCAGTAAAGGAATTCATTGGCCCAAAAAGCTAGATTGATAAAAGAGGTTTACTATGGGGTTTGGAAGTAAGGCTAAAGTATAGTTAAGGAAATAGGTAAAAGTAGAGATAAGAAGGACACCGGACATAGAGTTCCAGTGGACAGAGGGTCCTGGCATGCCAGGCATAAAGCTGGCATGTTTGTGACCTCTGCAAAGAGGGGGTCCCAGCTTGGCTCTTTTATAATAGGAGATTTAGCTAAAGGGGCCTGTGGGTGTAGCCCCAAATTGGCTCAGATCCGGGTGGGGCTGGGACAGGCCTGGATCTTCTATTGGAATTCAAAGGGACCAGGATTTGTGACTCAAAAGGTCCTTGATTGATAATTACATCAACTAGGAGGGGTTGGAAATCAGAAAGAAAAGGAATCTAAAAGGGACCACACCTGCATCAAAGGGATTATGGAATATTTTACCTGTCATATCCCTGGACAATGGAAGAATTTGTGAACAAACAAGAGATAGAGAGCATTATGAGATGTAAAATGGATGTGGTTGATTACATTAGGTTAAAAGATTTTTACACAAATAAAACAAATGCAATCAAGATTAGAAGAAAAGCAGAAAACTGGGGGGAAATTTTAAAGTTACTGTTTATAATAAAGACCTTATTTCTCAAATATATAGAGAACTAAGTCAAATTTATAAGAAAACAAATCATTCTCCAATTTATTAAATGGTTAAATGATATGAACAGGTAGTTTTCAGGTTGAGAGTTAAGGCTAAAACTTCATTTTTGTAACAAAAATTTAAATTTAAGTATATTTTTAAAATTACTGCTTTCTACTATCATTAATTAAAATCTCAAGATATCATATATACTTATCCCATTGGTAAGTTGCTCCAGGAACCTCCATTATGAGGAAAGACCTAAGCCAGATATCTTTCATTCTCAAGATTTTGTCATGATGTCCTCATTGCAGGTATTATCCCTTCCCCTACATTATAGCTCTTTTTTTAAAAAATCTGATGTATTCCTTAATTAAATGTAAGTTCCTTCAGGACAGGAGCTGTCTTTTTATTTCCATTTGTATCCCTAGTTCTTTGCCCAGAATGCTTTGCATGTGTTAAGCACTTCATAAATGTTTGTTGACAACTTGGGCAAGATTTCTCATCAACCACATTGGCTACAAGTCAATATTTTGAATAATTGATGTCAAATTTTTAAAATCCTTTTCAGATCTAATTAGAGCATTACCGGTTTTGCCACATTGTATAGCTTTCAGACCTTATTACTACAGTCTTCAATTTGTAAGGGTTTTTTCTTTGTAGGAATTGTTTTAAGTGATTTGGTCTTTTTGTGGAATACTTTTGTAACAATTGTTAATACATCAATTCACTTACTTGGTCACATATAAACTGCAGTAGGTCAGAAAAGAAAAAAGAAACAGAGAATAGTCATCATCTTTTTTTTTTCTTTTTCCCGTATCTAATAGGTCAAAAGTTCTTCAGATCCTAATCAATAAGGAAATTCTGTCATATCACATTGGCACTCAGCAATGGCTGAAAGCAGGCCCTCCAATACTCCAAGGGCCTCAGAACCAAAAATGACATTTCTGAGATGGCCTTAGCTAAATAGAGAACTCCAAAGGTTCCGAGTTTCAGGGACTCCTAGGTTTTCATCTCTTTCTATCTCCTCTCATAGGGTCATTGGGTTGCCCCTGGGCAGGCTCATGGGTGTGCATGATGCTCGCAGGATCAAGGCTTTTCACAACCCAATCCTGGAGTCCTTTTTTCGTTCTCAGAGTCAAAATCCAAAAGAGGTGAGTAAGGGACGAATTATGATGCTCTTAAGGAGGTCAGAGGTCTAAGCGCCAATCCCCCTCAGAAGGGAAATATTTGCTTTCAAGGAAATAGTGTTCCTGAATAGGAAGTAGGGGAAACAGTGAGATGTGTGCTCAAGACTGATTCACAAACAGGCTCCTTGTGGTTCCATCTCTCTTCAGCAGAGCAATTCTTGCTCTGAGCACCAAGATCCACCAATTTTTAGCATCAGAATGGATTAGGAGTTTCCCAAAACTGGATTCTAATCTCAGCTGATGACTTGCTATGTCATTTCTCTCACTCTAAGCATAAGTTTACTCATCTCTTAAATGTGGGGCCTGAACTTGATGTACTCTAAATTTTTTTTTCATTTGTTTCAGTGAGGTGGTTGGAGTTAAGTAACACCTAGGGTCACACAGCTTGTAAGAGTTAACTGTCTAAGGCAGAATTTGAATTCAGATCCTCCTGACTTTGGGGCCTCCAGTGGGCCATCTAGCTGCCCCTTTATGTACTCTTAAGTCATTCCCAGGTCTCACTTTCTATGTTCTGTGGATAAAAGTTTGCAATCTAGGAATCATCTTCAATTCTTCTCTCTCATTCACACCCATATTCAATAAGTGGCCAAATCTTATTGATTCCCATATTTCCTCACGATCATCCCCTTCTTTCCATTCACATCATTAATTCTATCCCTCTAGTTCCCATGATTGCAAAAACCTTCTACTTGGTCCCCTTACATCCAGTCCTCCATTCCATTCTCCCCACTGCTGCTAAATAGATCATATTTAAAATTCAAGTCTATGTTGTTATTCTTCTGCTGAAGAAGCTTCAGTGGCTCCCTATTACCACTGATAAAAAAACAAACAAACAAAAAAAAACTTCTCTGTTTAAAGCCCTTTATATTCTGTCTTTAGCCTATTTTTCCATACAAATTAATTCCACACTTGCCTTGTATATTCCAGCTATACTTGCCAACTTGCTGTTTGTTTGTGATGCACAACTTTTAATTTCTAGACTCTGTGCTCAAGTTGTGCCCCATGCTTGGAATACTCTTCCTCCTCACTTGCACCTTTTGCTCCACAGTTCAAGTGCCACCTCCTAAGACCCTTTCCCTTATTTCCCTGTTTTTAATGCTTTCAAAAGTGAGCAAAGCACTTTACATATATTGCCTTACCTGATATCTTAGCAACCTTGTGAGTTAGATGCTTTAATTTACAGATGAAGAAACTGAGAGGTAAAGAGCAGAGGCACAGAGCTAGTAAGAGTCCAAAGCAATTTTTCTAACTCCAAGTTCAAAAACTCCAGCCATTAATACCTGATGTTTTTTATGGACAGGGAGTGTTTCATTTTGTCTTTGTACAGAACCAGCACATAATGACTATTTTTAAATGATGCTGTTTGATTTTGTCAGAGAGATTCCTTCAGTATGGGCCTCTGTTTCACCCTCTTCCCTCAGGGCAAAAAAAATCCTGGCAGGGGCCAAGGTGTGGGGAGTGTATGCCATTGGCTTTGGATGGCAGGGAGGAGGCAACCCCACCTTCTCCTTGCCATTCCCTTTGAGTCTCAAATTCTCAGAGTTGAGGAGCTGAGGGTGTTGGGGGAAGGGAATAAGGTGAGACTGAGCAAACTTGAGAGAGAGAGTAGTCTCTGAAAACTGAAATCTACCCTTTTTTTGCTCCATCTCCAAACCCCTTACCATCCTGTTGTATCTAGGCTCAGCTGAATGATCTGGCCACCCAATGTAGCCTTTCTGTGAGGCAAGTTCAACGATGGTTTCGATGCAGGAGAAACCAGGAGCGACCGTTACTGAGCAAGAAATTCTGTGAAGCCTGGTAAGCTGCAGAAAGCTGATGGAGGAATGGCTCCAAATAGTCCATTCTGGGATGGGGAATCATGATGCCAAAAAAGCAGAGACCCAGTTCATCTGTCTCCCCATGAACCCACCATAGCAATACTCTTGTCCATTAAGCCTTCCTCTCCTCTCTAACTTTAGATTTTTTTTATTTTCAGTTGGAAATTTATAGTTTACTCTTATTTCTTTTTTGGAGGCTTCCTTGCTCTTTACAATGTGAGTATGTCCTATCCCATCCACACCATATGCCCTATCCCTTCCCATTTGTCTCCTCATCCTATCTATCCTCACTCTCTGCCTCTGTCTTTCCCTTCCATTTTCTTCCCTTAACCTTTACTCTCTTATTGTTTTCATTTCTGTCTTCATTCTCCCTCTCTGTTCCCATACTCTTTGTCCTATCTCTTCTTACCCTTTTCATGTTTTCTGCCCATTTCCATCCCCTTCATTCACTTATGTTCTCATATTCTGCTTTCACCATCCATCCCCTTGTGCCTTTCTGTTCTTTTTATCCCACCCTCATCCTCATTTCTCTCCTTCTTCTCCATGTCATGTCCATTCTTTTTTTCCCTCTGTTCCTTTATCCTCTCCATCTCAACTTTTTCATCTTTTTCCTTTATCCCCCTCAGTTCTCTTTTAGCTCCCTGATCTTTATCTCTTTTTGACCCTCCTTAGCTCTCCTATCCATCCTTACTTTTCCCCCTTATTCATTCCATACCCTCCTTCAATATCCCAATGGGTGGAAGAAATGCATAACTGCATTCATTCCAGGAACTCTGCAACTGGACTGGCCCATCTGACAAACAGGAAGGATAGATCAGAAATTTTGAATAAAATGTGATGATGGCATCAGATTATTGAGGCAAGAACTGCAGGAAGCGTGCACTTATGCTGGGATAAAGAATGTCAGGCTAGGCAGATTGGTTAAGTATTCAGTTTCTAAGTGCCTACAATGACAGGTGCCCTATTTGGGAGTACAATTGGTCATGTTCTGTTGAGTCGGTGCCCAGTTTGATAAATCCCTCCAACCCCATCCCCAGTTCAGACTGTGCCATAGCCAACACAGCCAACACAAATGCAAATGACTCACCAGCAAAGATCAGAACAGGAGTCTGGGACCAAAACTCTCCCTGACCTCTTTTCAACCATGACTTCTTTTCCTGAGAATGAAAGAGAAAGGGGAAACCAGGAAAATATTGTGTGATTTTACAAAATGTGGCTAAGATATTTCCTACTGAGTGCTTGGAGTATCCTGGGGAAATGTCGAACTCAAGCTATGGGGCTGAGTCACTCTCTATGGAGGTGGGCCTTGATGAAGGCAATTTCTGGGAAATTGATCCTTGTTTCTTCCAGGAGCCCTGGCTATGGAGGTCTAAAGCATGCTGGGAAGGATTCCCTAAACAGGTGAGCAGCCCCAGGATAAAATACAGTGGACCCTAACTACTGAAGCAAGTGCTTACTCCGAATTCCAGCATCCCAGTGTTGCAATGGGCACTCAGAGACTATATCTATACAGGAATTCCTCTCTGTAACAAATCTTTAAAAAGAGCTCATCCTGTGTCAGTTGGAAGATCTTGAGTGTGGCTCATTGTTCTTTGGGATAGCTCTAAACATTAGAATATATTTCTCTAAATTAGCCTTGATTTAACTCATAGGCAATCTGCCCATTACTCTGCCTTATGAGGCCAGCTGAAGGTTTTCCTCATTTGCAAACACCTGAAGCCAGCTGTCTTGTCCCATCTACTTCTCTTCCTCTCCAAAGTGAACATTTCTAGTTTTTTCAGTTCAAAGTTTTTGTGTTCAAAGATTTCTGCTACACTGATTATCTTCCTCTGGTCCCTCTCCAGTTTATCAACACAATGTCTACAATGACCAGAACTAAAAATAATGCTTCAAGTGTATTAAATGCTTGGCTATAATATAATGAGAATCTATTTGTAGAATTGGTCTGGTCTATCAGTAATTCCATGAGAAAATGGTAATGTAGTGAATCAGGTATGACCTGACTTGAGGAAGTGTTGTCTCAGCATCCTTTGGTCAAGAGACCCAACCATGCATGGACAGAGAAGATACAAGAAGCAATCTTTGTTCTTAGCAAATCCCCTTTTGTTTCTCCCCTTGACCCCTGGATCTTTCTGTACCATAATCTGACCTCATGACTGCTTTTACCTTCAGCCTCTGAAGCCTGCCATATACTGGTGGTATCTTTTGGAGTTTAGCTTCTACCTCTCCCTGATAATCACCTTATCCTTTGATGTAAAAAGAAAGGTGAGTATGGTGGGAGTCCAAGGTTTGGGAAAAGTACAAAGAGGGGAAAAACAGAGGTCAGCTTCTAGTTACTGCCCTCCTTGAAAATGTGGGAAGTTAGATTTGGCTCTATAGGGGTATTCCTGGGATCCCTGGCATAATCAAAAGGCACTAATTTTTTTTTAATTAAAGCTTTTTATTTTTCCAAACATATGCGTGGACAATTCTTCAACATTAGCCCCTGAAAAACCTTGTGTTCCAATTCCCTCTCCCTTCCCCCACGCCCTCCCCTAGATAACAAGAAATCCAATATATGTTAAACATGGTACAAATACATGTTAAATCTAATGTATGCATATATATTTGTACAATTATTGTGCTGCACAAGAAAAATCTAATCAAACCAGTGAAAAAAGAAGCAAAATAAAATGCAAGCAACAACAAAAAGAATAAAAATGCTATTGTGGACCACACTCAGTTCCTACAGTTGTCTCTCTAGGAGTAAATGGCTCTCTTTATCACTGAACAATTGGAACTGGCTTGAATCATCTCATTGTTGAAGAGAGCCACGTCCATCAGAATTGATCATCATATAGTATTGTTGTTGAAGTATATAATGATCTCCTGGTTCTTCTCATTTCATTCAGCATCAGTTTATGTAGGTCTCTCCAAGCCTCTCTGTATCCATCCTGCTAGTGGTTTCTTACAGAACAATAATATTCCATAACATTCATATACCACAATTTACCCAACCATTCTCCAATTGATGGACATCCACTCAGTTTCCAGTTTCTAGCCATTACAAAAAGGGCTACCAGAAACATTTTTGCAAATACAGGTCCCTTTCCTTTCTTTAAGATCTCCTTGGGATATAAGACGAATAGTAACACTGCTGGATCACAGTTTGATAACTTTTTGAGCATAGTTCCAAATTGCTCTCCAGAATGGTTGAATCCTTTCACAATTCCACCAACAATGTGTTAGTCTCTTACTTTTCCTACATCCCCCCAACATTCATTCTTGTCTTTTCCTGTCATCTTAGCCAATCTGACAGGTGACAACTCAGAGTTGTCTTAATTTGCATTTCTCTGATCAATAGTGATTTAGAGCATCTTTTCAATATGACTAGAAATAGTTTCAATTTTTTCATCTGAAAATTATCTGTTCATATCAAAAGGCACTTGTCTTATTGAAAAAACAACAACAGGTCAGTCAGATCAACCTGAGATCAAGGTGCTTTTATGAAGATTAGATAAGGAGGCTTTTATCTCAGGGGCCATTTCAGTGAAGTTCAATTCAACAACAGTGCATCCACTAGAATTTCTTTTTCCCAGGTTTATAATTGAACAAGTCTCCAGTTCTCTTCCCTCTAACTCACCAAATCTTTCCTGCCCACCTCATCTCATTTCACTCCATGTGTCTTACCTAACTTACATTCCTGCCTTCCTGTAAAGGATATTCTTGAGTTCAGGGTGGAAGTCATGGATGATATAGTGTAGGGAAACTGCATGGATCAGGATCTACCATCCCTGAGCAAAGGCAAATCCAGCTTCCTTTCTTGGGAAATCCCAAAGATCCTAGCCTTATGGCTGTCCTCTTCTTCCCAGGATTTCAGAGAGCAAATCATCCATCATTTTTCTGCCATCACATTGATCTACTTCTCTTACTGCTCCAACTACATTCGCGTTGGAACCCTGGTGATGCTGATTCATGATGTGTCTGATGTTTTCTTGGAGGTGAGTGAGCCAAGCCAATTGTCTAAGAGGATGTATCTTGAACCCCTGAGAGTCTCGTTTTTGCAGGGGCCACAGGGCCAGAGAAGGGCAGGGCTGTGACCCCAGATGTTTCTGTACTCATAGCAGTTCAGTAAAAGGCCTGTTGCTGTCTTCTAGTAGTTACGGCCTGCATTTTTGTCTTAAGTCTCCTTCTAGCCCAACATTCTTTGACAATCTGTGACCACGATTTGGCAGGTGATGATGATGATGATGATGAAAATGATGTGATACACACACGTGTGTTTAAGTACAGGTAGTGAACAAATGAGAAGGTAGTCAAGGCCTAACCCTGTAACTATGTTAAAGGAAACATTATCATTTTTGCTAATGTGGCCCAACAATGAGGGAAGAAGCAACAGACAGGATACCAATAAGATGGAAGACAGACAATAAACATTTATCAGATACCTACTATGGGCCAGACACTATACCAAGAACTCAAAAACAAAGAGAAGCAAAAGGCAGTCCTTGCCCTCAGAGAAGTCACAATCTGATGGGGGAGACAACAAGCAAACAAATATGTACTAACAACTATAATCGGGATCATGGTGATGGTTGTGATGATGTATTTGGGAAGCATCTTGAGATTGGCAAAGAACTTTCCATATGTTATTTCATTTAATTCGCTCAATAATAATGTAAGGAAGTTATTATCATTATCCCCAGTTTATAGATCTGCTCAGGGTCATAAACTAGTGTCTGGGGCTGGAGTCAAACTCTAGTTCAATGGGCAATCTATTACAACCTGCAAAGATCTGAACCAGTGAGTTCTACAGTTTAGATTTTTAAAAATTAAAATAAACTTACAAGCCCACAAGGGGCAGTTGTGATTAGATGATACTTTCTATAAAAAAAGCCCTGGACCTTTCAATGAACAACAAGGTTATTGTGAATCTACAGTGAATAATCTAGTGAGATCTTAGGCTGCATTCAGAGAATCGATGTCCAGTACAAGGAGGTAATAATCTCTCTGGGTTTCATGTGGATCGGGTCACATCTATAATGCTCCGTACAACTCCAGAAGCCAGATTTGGGAGAGACTTGTAGAAGGGAGAGAGCATTGGAGAGGTGTCTTGGGCACCAGAGAGCTGGAGAGCTTCCAGAGGGGGGGGGATTAGGATAATGAGAGGACTCTGGAGCTCATGCTTAGCTGGCATTGGGGATGCTTGCCTCAGAGAAGCCCCAGGGGTGGAAGAGTTGAACATAAGAGTTGATTTCAAGTGTTTATAGGATTATCACTTCACATTTGTTCTGTCTGGCCCCAAAGGGCAGAAGTGGGAACTAGGTATTTTGCAGAGTCAAATTTGGGCTGACTCTAAGGAAACTCTTCCTAACAATCTGAATGTGTAATAGGTTTTTTCTGGGGAAGAATGGCGTTTCCTTTGCTGGATGTAATCCTGTAGAGGCTAGATGACCAACCACTGGCTAAGAAGTCAAAATAGGGAATGGACAAGATGCCCTCAGAGGTCCCTCTCATCTCAGCTTATGTCATTCTAAGACTGCTTCTCTCCTCCATTCCAAGGCAGGCAAGATGTTCAATTATGCACGATGGAAAAATTCAAGTGAGATAGTCTTCATCATCTTTACTGTGATATTCCTTTTTAGCCGGCTTATTCTTCTCCCATACAGGTAAGCCTAGTTCTAGAAAATGGCAAAAGTTGTGGGCAATGACTGCGAATCCTGGGGGGTCTTGGCACCCCAACTCCTTCTTTAGAGTTTTCTGCTATGATAGTCGTGGAAACATGTATAGAAGAATTGCCTGTGTTTAACATATACTGAATTACTTGCTGTTTAGGGGAGGGAGTAGGGGGAAGGGAGAGAAAATTTTTGGAACACAAGGTTTCTCAAGGGTGGATGTTGGAAATTTTCCATGCCCATATTTTGAAAATAAAAATTTTTAATAATAAATAAATAAATAAATGAAGTTTTTTTTTTTTTTAATATTTTCTGTTCCTTAACAGAGGAATGAGAATGGTTCTTGGTTAGGCTAGGAGGCCTGCGGGTCTTTCCCCCCATACTTAGAGATTCTTACTAAGCCTCACTCTTCTTGGAAGAGTTCTCATGTGGAACACAAGTTGTTTAGAGGCCAGGTCCTTTCAATGTTTCTGGTGGCCTGACCCTCTACCATCCCCTGAGTCCTCCTCTCTTTTTAACAGAGTCCTCTACACCACCATCTATGATTCCATGGCCGAGCATAAACCCTTCTTTGGTTACTACTTCAGCAATGCCCTCCTGTTTATTCTTCAGGCTCTCAATATTTTCTGGTCATACCTCATACTTCAAATGTTCTTCAGATTTATTATTATTGGCAAGGTATGTACCAAGGATGTCCTTGGCTTTGGTTCCTGATTCTTCTTTAACCCAGGGATCCTGATGGTCTGTTGTCTCAGAGGCCATTTGAGCAGCTGAAAGTCAAGTGAATAAAATCCTAAAGGGAATGGGCTACACAGCTAAAACAGATAATAGATAAAAGTGGGAAAAGGGGAATGAGGTCTCAGACCTGGCATTCTAATGCCCATTGGCACTAGACAGATCTGGATTGGCTAGGAGATGGATGGGAAAAAGGAGGAAGGTCTCACCCAAAATCCTTTCCTCTTTCTCTCTCACTTCCCACTTTTCCCTTTGTGTGACTCTTCTTATTCTTTCAACTGATCTCTTTCCTCTTCTTGCATTCTCTTTTTTACCTATTTCTCTGTTTCTTCTTTCTCCTTATCTTCCTGATTCTGCCTTATATCATTTTGTCCTCTCTGTTTCTTTTTTGTTCCCTTCTCTCCTTGTCTCTTAATGAACATTTTCCTCTTTTTTGAGATATTTGTAAAGTGCTGATTTGTGTAAAAGTTTAAAAGTTTAATTTAAAATTAATTTTAAAATTTTTAACTTAAATTTAAAAATTTTAACCAAAAAGTGTAAAATTTTTAATATGCTTAATACAATGTCTGACATATAATAGGCATTTTATCAATTTCTATCCCTTCCTTCCACCATCTTTCTCTCTTTTGCTTCCCATCTTTTCTTTCCCCCTATATTCTGCTGGTTCCTATATTTTGCTCCCTATCAGATTGCTCCTCTCTATTTTGGTCCACTCTTCTTTCTTTCTCTATCTACCCAACTTTGTTGTCTGTTTTTCAGGTGAATAAGGATGTGAGGAGTGATATAGACGAACAGTGCACCAGTGATGAGCAGTCAGAGACAGAACAAAAAAAGAATGGGAGTCCAGCAATGTCACTTATGGCCTCCCCCAACCCTAAAGTGACAGAGGGGCAGGCACTAACTAAAAGACACTGACAAGTTCCAGCAACATAACCTGGTTCAGCACAGGGGCCTCAGAGAATCCAAATCAATGAAGAACTCTATATGGCTGATCTTCTGACTGCTTGAAGATTAAGTCAGTATGAGAAATCTCTCAGATTCTGATCCAGTGCAAAGTTCCTTAGGACAAAACCTGAACTTGTACAATGCCTCTTACTTCTTATTTCTCCTTGTCTTCCATCCTCACCTATATTGGATTTTAGGGAAGAAGGGGAAAGATGGAATCTCTGAACAGGATATTAAGAGAGGCTTACTGATCCTTCCCTTAAATAGCCTTTTCCCTGAGTTAATGCCACTGAACTGCCCTATCCCTGAGACCAGAAGTCTCCCAATTTTTCTAATCATACATTCTATTGGTATAACATTTTTATCATAAATCTGCGACAGATCATAAATTTGCAACATGTGCATAATGATTCATCTCTAAATCGTATACATTTGATGCTATGTTGACATATTATTTGTTTTGCAACATACACAAAAATAAAAATTTAAAAGGGTTGCAATAAAAATGAAATAATATTTTACATAATAACCATACAAAGCCCTCCAAAATTACAGTATTTTTATTGAAAGCAATATGGTTGACTGTGCTTCATTATTTTTTTTAAATCTCAGCTTCAATTCTCATAGCAGGGAATTGAAAGCATGATTTTCAGTTTAATTCAATAGCTGACTACTTAGTTTGATGGATCTCAAAGCTGTAGGTTGTACCTCACAGAGATACAGAGATCCAAATGGAAGAAGTTCATCATTGGCCATCCTTACTCAATCACAATACTTATTTTGCAATCCCATCACCAATTATGCAAAAGTTTTTTTGTTGAAATTTGGCTAGTAGATTTCTATCTTCCCTTATTGAAGGGGATGAGGATGTATGTATGTATGGAACATGATTTCCGAAGGTCAGGCAGATACCAGATCTGGAGGTTGGTTGTTTCATTAGGAGAAAGAAGCTGCAGCAGAATAAGTGGCAACATGCCTGCATCTACACTGTTTTCCATCAGTATGTGGCTCTCTTCCTTTATTTCCAAAATATTCAATGAAGTTGTGAAGGGGAGGTAGTTTGGAGAAATGGGGTCTTTGGAGCAGAATTGCATATCTAATAAAGTTATAGACTGGATGACTTGAGTCAAAAAATCCACTACCAGTTGCTAACACAGTTGTCTCTCAATCCTTGCTGACTGATGGTTATTTCTACACTGACTGTTGCTGACACTCTGCTTGAGTTCTCCTTGAAGAAGCCTTTCCTACCTTAAGGAAGCTTCTTTTTATTCAGGAAGGGGGAAATGGGAATGGTGATATGAGCCCAGAGAGGCAATGAAGAGTTTACATCTTCAGGAAGCAGTTCCTCTTTCCCTGGCTCCTGTTCCTGTGGCCCTCAGGGTTTGAACTGTGTGGCCCTCTTGCTATCTTCCCTGAGGTAGAATTGGTATATTAAAAATACATATTTTTCCAGTCCTTAAACTTTCCCCAATTCCCTAAGTCATGGAAAAGCACCTACATTGTGGAAAGAAGATTCTGTCTATTTGTATGGAAGCCTGAGCTTTATAGGAGTCTAGGTATTGTGACCACTTTTGATCAAGGCATCTGGAACCATTCAGTCCCCTATATTTTGATGGTCATGGTAATTGATGTCTAACATCCCAGATCATTCTCTCTTCTGTCAGTCAATAAATATTAATTAAGTGCCTACTATATTCCAGGCACTGTGCTGAGAATTGGGGATACAAATGTGAAAAAGAAAATTCCTTCAGAGAGCTTGCAATCTAATGGAGGGAAGAAAATATGCAAAAGATAATTGAAAAGGGAATAGGAAAAAATAAGGTACTCGGTCGTGGACATGATAGATAAGTCTGGATGAGTGCAGTCAACTGGGAAATGAAGAGATGGCTGGCCTTAGCTCCTTCCTTTAATGAAAGTTCTCTTTCTCAAGATGTACAGTATTTGGCTTATTATCTTTACCTGCCTCCCTAAATTGGGCTTTATTTGGGAAGACTTATCTCCTGCACAGGCACTTAAGGCAACAATTGCCTAGAATTTCCATAATCAGAAAAAGATAGAAATTATAGTTGATATTCTAGTGATTCATAATTTTCTACAATGTCCTATATAATCTCAGACCTCATCAGATTTACAAAATCACATTGCAATTTAAACTCTACTTAGAAGATGAATGCATTTGGGGACTGTTAACAATCCCATTTTTATTGGAACTTCATTATCTAAATAACTCATTTAAAGAGCAAAGGGTACCAATGCTAAGGTCTCATGTCTACTCTTAGATGGTTTAAACTTTCAAAACTTCTCTAGTTAGTTGCAAGGGTCCTTCTCTCTAGAACATTAGAACTCCAAACTCAGGAGTTTGGGATCAATCAGGAGATGTCATGCCTTCCACACCCAGCTCCCACAAGTTCCTAGAATTGATAGGCAATTCCCTGTTTCTAGCTAGAAATTTCAATTCTTAGATCAAGTTCACTGTCATGAAACCAGAATCTCCTTCACCTACCAATTGGATAGTGGTCAGGAGCAAAGTCCTTGTTCAACAACTGTCCTCTCAGTTCATATTGGTACATTTCTGCCTCTGTCATGAGTTTCTGCAGGAACTTGGCCCAGCTTCTGCCTCCCCTTGGACTGGGAAACTCCTTTGTGGGCCTCTTTTCAAAGAATATTTTGGATAATGATGAATGTTGGAAGGGATGTGGGAAAACGGGGACACTGATGCATTGTTGGTGGAGTTGTGAACGAATCCAACCATTCTGGAGAGCAATCTGGAATTATGCCCAAAAAGTTATCAAAATGTGCATACCCTTTGATCCAGCAGTGTTTCTATTGGGCTTATATCCCAAAGAGATGCTAAAAAAGGGAAAGGGACCTGTATGTGCCAAAATGTTTGTAGCAGCCCTGTTTGTAGTGGCTAGAAACTGGAAAATGAATGGATGCCCATCAATTGGAGAATGGCTGGGTAAATTATGGTATATGAATGTTATGGAATATTATTGCTCTGTAAGGAATGACCAGCAGGATGAATACAGAGAGGCTTGGAGAGACCTACATGGACTGATGCTAAGTGAGATGAGCAGAACCAGGAGATCATTATACCCTTTGACAACGATATTGTATGAGGATGTATTCTGATGGAAGTGGATTTCTATGACAAAGAGACCTAACTGAGTTTCAATGGATAAATGATGGACAGAAACAGCTACACCCAAAGAAGGAACACTGGGAAACGAATGTGAACTATTTGTATTTTTGATTTTCTTCCCGAGTTATTTTTACCTTCTGAATCAAATTCTCCCTGTGCAACAGGAGAACTGTTCGGTTCTGCAAATATGTATTGTATCTAGGATATACTGCAACATATTTAACATATATAGGACTGCTTGCCATCTTGGGGGGGGGGTGGAGGGAGGGAGGGGAAAAAACGAAACATAAGCAAGTGCAAGGGATAATGTTGTAAAAAATTACCCTGGCATGAATTCTGTCAATACAAAGTTATTATTAAATAAAATAAAATTTTAAAAAAAGAATATTTTAGGAAGAAAACATGTAACTCACTTATGCTTCTGTCCTTAGGCAATTATCAGTTTCTTGTAAGTAGAAATTATACATATGTTCAAGCTTCCAATCTATCTTGCTCCCACATCGCCACTTCCTGACATGTTCACATATACCACTGTGTACCATAGGTAAACTCTGCTAGTGTTGGTCTGTGTCCTACTTAAGGAAACAAGTGAAAGGGACCCAAATGGTTGGGCAAGTCTATTGCTCAGTTTTATAGCTCTCACAAAAGGTGGCTTTTCTTAAAACATTGTCCATCCTCCCATATCGTCTTACAGGATTTCCTCAGTCATGGGAAACCAATTAGGTAGTGGCTTTCTCTTGCTAACAAGGTACTAAGAGGTACATTCATAATCTATATGATTGGAACAACTCTTCTGATCAATCCTTCTTTAGACATACTATTTTGGGAAGGAATTACTTGAGACTGGGATAGGGTAAGACACTGAAAGTCTAAAAATATAGCAGAATATTAAACTGGAAAAGCAAAGGATACTAAAGGATACTCAAGGGAAAATCTCAAATTTGTTATTATATATATTCAGAAGTTATAGAATTCTCAGGCCATTATTTGAGAGTGTATCTGTGGCTTTGTGTGACTCTAGTGTTTCTTTCCTTAATTCTATAAAAAGAAAATTTGGATCATATTAATTATTCTGCAAAGGATTTCAATTAGCTGGGTACAATATATCAGTTAACCATCAGGCAAGCTATACAACCACCTGCTCAGGTCTGTTACTCTGGATTTCCTAAGAGACTGCCATTTTCTCATTTGACCACGAGATGGTGATAAGCTTCCAAACACTTCTGCAGCATTCTAAGTGAAAATCACCCTCAATGTAGTGACTCAATAGTAGTTTTGATTAACAATATAATAGGTCACATTCTAGTTTGATTCTAGGGCATGAAAGAGTATATGGTTCAAGATATTAAAATATTAAATGTCCTATCTCCCTGCAGCAGAGCCTCTATTCTATGGTAGCCTCCAGTTTCTCAGGGCACATCTGAATATTTTCACAGATTCTAAGATTTAGCAATAACATTAAGAAACTTTTAGTAGGTATTGTGAAGCAGTCAGAATACAAATACAAGCAGAAATAAAAGCAGTTTTTACTCTTGAGAAGTTTACATTAAATAAGGCAGGGCAAAATGAGAAACATTTTAAATTAATTATTCATTTAAGATTTTTCCCTCAGTTACATTCAAAACAAAATTATTTTTACATTTGTTTTTAAGATTTTTTTAGTTTTAGGGTCTCTCTCTTTTCCCCACCCACAATTAAGAAACTACATGTGAAGTAAAATATTTCCATAAAAGTCAAGTTATAAAAGAAAATCCAGATTTACCACCCTAATGAAAATTAAAACTCTTAAGAAAAATTAAGTTAAAAAGAAAGAGAGAAAGAAAGAGAGAATGCTTCAGTCTGTATTTAGACACAATCAGTTCCTTCACTGGATATAGATAGAATTTTTCATTATAAGTCCTTCAGAGTAGTTGTGGATGATTACACTACTGCAAATAACAAAGTCATTTATAGATAGTTATCCCAGAATATTGTTGTTACTTTGTATACACTATATTTCACTTTGTTCATGGAGGACTTTCCAGGCATTTTTTTCCCTGACAGCATCCCATCATTTCCCAGAGAACAATAAAATTCTATCACAAATACATACCACAGTTTATTGAACCATTCCCCAATTGAAGGCATCCCCTCAATTTCTATTTTTGTTTGCCCCTGAGAGCTGTTATGAATATTTTATACATATAAATCATTTTCCTTTTCTGTTTTTTTTTCTGAATCTCTTTTGGTATTCATGTTTAGTAGTGGTGTTTTTAGATCAAAGGATATGCATGAATTTGTAGACCTTTGGGCACAGATTGTATCTTTTGATCATTTATCAATTGGGGCATGGTTCTTATTTTTTATAAATTTGATTTAGTTTCCTCTAGGTTTGAGAAATGAGACCTTATCAGAGAAACTTGCTTAGAAAATTTTTTATAATTACTATTGCTAAATGTATTTTCCCCCATTTATTCTCTCCTTTCACCCTGGCCCTCCTTAAAAATATTTTGGGGACAGCTAGGTGGCACACTGGATAAAGCACCAGCCCTGAAGTCAGGACTGGAGTTCAAATGTGACTCAGACACTTTACATTTTCTAGCTATGGGACTCTGGGCAAGTCACTTAACCCTAATTGCCTCAGGAAAAAAAAAGTATTTTCGTACTGACCACTCCCTCCCCCAATATGCCTCTCTTTTTTTTTTTTAATTTAATGATTACTTTATAATGACAACATTATTCCTTGCACTCGTTTCTTTTCCGATTTTTTTCCCCCTCCCTCCCTCCACCCCCTCCCCTAGATGGCAAGCAGTCCTTTATATGTTGGATATGTTGCAGTATATCCTAGATACAATATATGTTTGCAGAACCGAACAGTTCTCTTGTTGCATAGGGAGAATTGGAGTCAGAAGGTATAAATAACCCGGGAAGAAAAACTAAAATGCAGATAGTTCACATTTGTTTCCCAGTGTTCGTTCTTTGGGTGTAGCTGCTTATGTCCGTCATTTATCAATTGAAACTTAGTTAGGTCTCTTTGTCAAAGAAATCCACTTCCATCAAAATATGTCCTCATACAATATCGTTGTCGAAGTGTATAATGATCTCCTGGTTCTGCTCATTTCACTTAGCATCAGTTCATGTAAGTCTCGCCAGTCCTCTCTGTATTCATCCTGCTGGTCATTTCTTACAGAACAATAATATTCCATAACATTCATATACAATTTACCCAGCCATTCTCCAATTGATGGGCATCCATTCGTTTTCCAGTTTCTGGCCACTACAAACAGGGCTGCTACAAACATTTTGGCACAGACAGGTCCCTTTCCCTTCTTTAGTATTTCTTTGGGATATAAGCCCAATAGAAACACTGCTGGATCAAAGGGTATGCACAATTTGATAATTTTTTTAGGCATAATTCCAGATTGCTCTCCAGAATGGTTGGATTCGTTCACAACTCCACCAACAATGCATTAGTGTCCCAGTTTTCCCGCATCCCCTCCAACATTCATCATTATTTTTTCCTATCATCTTAGCCAATCTGACAGGTGTGTAGTGGTATCTCAGAGTTGTCTTAATTTGCATTTCTCTGATCAATAATGATTTGGAACACTCTTTCATATGAGTGGTAATAGTTTCAATTTCATCCTCTGAAAATTGTCTGTTCATATCCTTTGACCATTTATCAATTGGAGAATGGCTTGATTTCTTATAAATTTGAGTCAGTTCTCTATATATTTTAGAAATGAGGCCTTTATCAGAACCTTTAACTGTGAAGATGTTTTCCCAGTTTGTTGCTTCCCTTCTAATCTTGTTTGCATTAGTTTTGTTTGTACAAAGGCTTTTTAATTTGATGTAATCAAAATTTTCTATTTTGTGATCAGTAATGGTCTCTAGTTCATCTTTGGTCACAAATTTCTTTCTCCTCCACAAGTCTGAGAGATAAACTATTCTATGTTCCTCTAATTTATTTATAATCTCGTTCTTTATGCCTAGGTCATGGACCCATTTTGATCTTATCTTGGTATATGGTGTTAGGTGTGGGTCCATGCCTAATTTCTGCCATACTAATTTCCAATTACCCCAGCAGTTTTTATCAAATAATGAATTCTTTTCTTAGAAGTTAGGGGCTTTGGGTTTGTCAACACTAGATTGCTATAGTTGACTATTCTGTCTTGTGAACCTAACCTTTTCCACTGATCCACTAATCTATTTCTTAGCCAATACCAAATGGTTTTGGTGACTGCTGCTTTATAATATAATTTTAGATCAGGTACAGCTAGGCCACCTTCATTTGATTTTTTTTTTCATTAATTCCCTTGAGATTCTCGACTTTTTATTGTTCCATATGAATTTTGTTGTTATTTTTTCTAGATCATTAAAATATTTTCTTGGAAGTCTGATTGGTATAGCACTAAATAAATAGATTAGTTTAGGGAGTATTGTCATCTTTATTATGTTTGCTCGGCCGATCCAAGAGCACTTAATATTTTTCCAATTATTTAAGTCTGACTTTATTTGTGTGGAGACTTTTTTATAATTTTGCTCATATAATTCCTGACTTTCCTTTGGTAGATAGATTCCCAAATATTTTATGGTATCAACAGTTATTCCGAATGGAATTTCTCTTTGTATCTCTTGCTGTTGAGTTTTGTTGGAGATGTATAAAAATGCTGAGGATTCATGGGGATTTATTTTGTAACCAGCTACTTTGCTAAAATTATGAATTATTTCTAATAGCTTTTTAGTAGAATCTCTGGGGTTCTCTAGGTATACCATCATATCATCTGCAAAGAGTGATAGTTTGGTTTCTTCATTGCCTACTCTAATTCCTTTAATATCTTTCTCGACTCTTATTGCCGAGGCTAGTGTTTCTAATACGATATTAAATAATAATGGTGATAGAGGGCAACCTTGCTTCACTCCAGATCTTACTGGGAAAGGTTCCAGTTTTTCTCCACTGCATATGATGCTTACTGATGGTTTTAAATATATGCTCCTGACTATTTTAAGGAAAAGTCCATTTATTCCTATGCTCTCAAGTGTTTTTATTAGGAATGGATGTTGGATTTTATCAAATGCTTTTTCTGCATCTATTGAGATGATCATATGTTTTTTGTTTGTTTGGTTATTGATATAGTTAATTATGCTAATAGTTTTCCTAATATTGAACCAGCCCTGCCTTCCTGATATAAATCCTACTTGGTCATAGTGTATTATCCTGGGGATGATTTTCTGTAATCTTTTTGCTAATATTTTATTTAAGATTTTAGCATCAATATTCATTAGGGAGATAGGTCTATAATTTTCTTTCTCTGTTTTCAGCCTACCTGGTTTAGGTATCAGTACCATGTCTGTGTCATAAAAGGAGTTTGGTAGGATTCCTTCGATCCCTATTTTTTCAAATAGTTTATTTAGCATTGGAGTTAATTGTTCTTTAAATGTTTGGTAGAATTCACATGTAAATCCATCTGGTCCTGGGGATTTTTTCTTAGGGAGTTGATTGATAGTTTGTTCTATTTCTTTTTCTGAGATGGGACTGTTTAGGATATTTACTTCTTCCTCTGTTAGTTTGGGCAAGCTATATTTTTGGAGGTATTTTTCTATTTCATTTAAGTTGTCGAATTTATTGGCATAAAGTTGAGCAAAGTAACTCCTAATTATTACTCTAATTTCCTCTTCATTACTGGTGAGTTCTCCCTTTTCATTTTTAAGACTAACAATTTGATTTTCCTCTTTCCTTTTTTTAATCAGATTTACTAAGGGTTTGTCTATTTTGTTGGTTTTTTCATAGAACCAACTCTTAGTTTTATTAATCATTTCAATAGTTTTTTTTTTACTTTCAATTTTATTGATCTCTCCTTTTATTTTTAGAATTTCAAGTTTAGTGTTTGACTGGGGGTTTTTAATTTGTTCCTTTTCTAGCATTTTTAGTTGCAAACCCAATTCATTGACCTTCTCTTTCTCTATTTTATACAAATAGGCCTCTAGAGATATGAAATTTCCCCTTATTACTGCTTTGGCTGCATCCCATACATTTTGGTATGATGTCTCATTATTATCGTTTTCTTGTGTGAAGTTATTAATTATGTCTATGATTTGCTGTTTCACCCAATCATTCTTTAGCATGAGATTATTTAGTTTCCAATTATTTTTTGGTCTACTTCCCCCTGGTTTTTTGTTGAATGTAATTTTCATTGCATCGTGGTCTGAAAAGGATGCATTTACTATTTCTGCCTTACTGCATTTGAGTTTGAGGTTTTTATGTCCTAATATATGGTCAATTTTTGTATAGGTTCCATGAACTGCTGAAAAGAAAGTGTATTCCTTTCTGTCTCCATTACATTTTCTCCAGAGATCTATCATATCTAACTTTTCTAGTATTCTGTTTACCTCTTTGACTTCTTTCTTATTTATTTTGTGGTTTGATTTATCTAATTCTGAGAGTGCAAGGTTAAGATCTCCCACTATTATAGTTTTACTGTCTATTTCTTCTTGCAGCTCTCTTAGTTTCTCTTTTAAGAATTTAGATGCTACCCCACTTGGTGCATATATGTTTAATATAGATAGTGCTTCATTATCCATGCTGCCCTTTAGCAAGATATAGTGCCCTTCCTTATCTCTTTTAATTAGATCAATTTTTGCTTTAGCTTGATCTGAGATCAGGATGGCTACCCCTGCTTTTTTGACTTCACCTGAAGCATAGTAGATTTTGCTCCAACCTTTTACCTTTAACCTGCATGTATCTCCCCGCTTCAGGTATGTTTCCTGTAAACAACATATTGTAGGATTCTGGCTTTTAATCCATTCTGCTAACCGCTTCCTCTTTATGGGGGAGTTTACCCCGTTCACATTTATGGTTAGAATGACCAATTCTGTATTGCTTGCCATCTTGTTAACCCCGGATTATGCTTTTCTCCCTTCTTTCCCCTTTCCCCCCCTTCCCAGTATTAAGCTTGTGAGCACCACTTGCTTCTCACAGCCTTCCCTTTTTAGTATCCCTCCCCTCACCTTAGAGTTCCTCCCCCTATCTTACCCCTTTCCCTCCCAGTTCCCGTATTCCCTTCGGCTTAGCTTATTCCTTCCCTTTTCACTTTTCCCTTCTCACTTTTCAATGAGGTGGGAGAAGTTTCACCATAGATTGAATATGTCTTAAGATTTTTCACTTAAAGCCAATTCTGAAGGCAGTAAGATACCCACTATATTCATCCCCCTCCCTTCTTTCTCTCAGATATAATGGGTTTCCTATGCCTCTTCATGAGATGTATTATCCCCACTTTATCCTTTTTCTGGTACAATGTCCTTTCCACATCAATTTCTAGAACAAGGTATAAATGTATTTTTTATACATCTATATAGTCAAAATATAGTTCCCAAGATTAATCTTTACCTTTTTAGATTTCTCTTGAGTTCTATATTTGTAGATCAAACTTTTTATTAAGTTCTGGCTTTTTCATCAGAAATAGATGAAATTCGCTTACTTTGTTGAATGTCCATCTTCTTCCCTGGAAAAAGATGCTCATTCTCGCTGGGTAAGTTATTTTTGGTTGCATACCAAGTTCCTTAGCCTTTCAGAATATCATATTCCAGGCCCTTCAATCTTTTAATGTGGATGCTGCCAGATCCTGGGTGATCCTTATTGTGGCTCCTTGATACTTGAATTGGGTTTTTCTAGCCGCTTGCAGTATTTTTTCCTTTGTCTGAGGGTTCTGGCATTTGGCCACTATATTCCTTGGTGTTTTGAATTTAGGATCCCTTTCAGTGGGTGATCGATGAATCCTTTCAATGTTTATTTTTTCCTCTGTTCCTATGACTTCTGGGCAGTTCTCTTTGATAATTTCCTGGAAAATAGTGTCCAGGCTCTTTTTTTCATCATTCTTTTCTGGAAGTCCAATGATTCTCAGATTGTCTCTCCTGGATCTGTTTTCCAGGTCTGTTGTCTTCCCCAGAAGGTATTTCACATCCTTTTCCATTGTTTGATTTTTTTGGATTTGCTTGACTGATTCTTCTTGTCTCCTCGAGTCATTCAATTCCACTTGTTCAATTCTGATTTTCAGCGAAGTGTTTTCTTCACTCACTTTTTTAAGATCTTTTTCTAATTGTCCAATTGAATTCTTTAGTTCTGTGGAATTTTTTTCCATTTCGCCAATTTTGTTTTTTAGAGAGCTATTTTCTGTTTCCAGTTCACTAATCCTATTTTTCAAGGATTTTACTTCTTTATCCACTCTCTCTTTAACTGACTTCTCCAGGCTCTTTTGCCAAGCCTCCCTCTCCTTTTCCCATTTTTCTTCTAGCTCCCTTGTGAGAGCCTTTTTAATTACTTCTATGAGGTTCATCTGTGCTGAGGAACAGATGATCTCCTCCTTTGGGGATTCACCTGGGGACTGTCTGTTTTTAGTCTCCTCAGGATTTAGAGGCTGCTCTCTATCTGTATAGAAGCTGTCAAGGGTTAAAGTCCTCTTCAGCTTCTTGCTCATTCTGTCAAATAATCAGAGACAAACTAGCAAAGAAAAACAAAAAAAAACTGGAGTCTTTCTTTGGGGGAGGGGCTGGGTATGTTACCGAGCTTCCTCTCCAGACTGCAGGGGGCAGCAGTGAGGCACTAGCAGGACTGTGTGCACCTGCGCTCTGAGGTCCCAGAGCGTGCTGAGTCACTGTGGGGGGGGAAGAGGAGGGCGGCCAGGTCCCGGGAGACTCCAGCTGTTTGGGGTTGTATTCTTCAGCCCCGGTGTTTTTAGCTTCTCTGCTGGGCTGCTGACTTGCTGCCGGAGCAAAGTATCCAAACCTGTAGCGAAGCTCTCCCCGCAGAGATGGCTGCGATCATTCCCCACCCCCTCTCCAGTCTGCTCCCGTGCTCTCACTGCCGCTGCCCTCAGCCTGTGCCCGATCTAAAACCATCCCAGTCCTCCAGTAAAGACAGACCTTTCTTGGCGAATCTCAAGGATGGCTTCTCTTGGTAACTATATGTGGGTTTTTTTCAGTCAAGCATTGATTCAGAGGCTTGTAATGAAGTGGATAGTGAGAGAAAGCGCGGAGCTTATGCAGCTGTGAGCCTCCTCTCCGCCATCTTAACCAGAAGTCTCCTTCCCAATATGCCTCTCTTTTATCGCCCTCCCTCCCTTCTCAAATGCCACTCCTCTTCTATTTTCCTGCAGGGTAAGATAGTTTTCTATAAACCTATTGAGTATGTATGTTATTTCCTATTTGAATGAATTCTGATGAGAATAAAGTTCATTCACTCAACCTTTTCTCCCTTTTTCCCTTCCCCTATAAAAGCTTTTTCTTGCATCTTCTTTTATGGCAGATAATTTACACCATTCCACCTTTCCCTTTCCCTTTCTCCCAGTACATTCCTCTCTCACCCCTTAATTTCATCATTAAAGAAACAAAACAAAACACACATTATTCCTTTGTATTCAACTCACACCTGTTCCCTCTGGCTATATTCTCTTTCTAACTACCATAATAATGAGAATGTGTTAATGAGTCCCAAGTTACAATGGGTTACAAGTATCATCCTCTCTGGTAGGAATATAAATAGATAAACCTTATTAAATCCCTTATGACATCATTTTTTCTGATTACCTCCTTATGCTTCTGCAGAATACTGTATTTAAAAATCTTTCCATTCAGCTCTGGGCTTTTCATAATGAATATTTGAAAATCTTCTGTTTCATTGAATGACAAATTTTTCCTCTGAAATATTATACTCAGTTTTGCTGGGTAGGTGATTCTTGGTTGCAATTCTAGCTCCATTGCTCTTCGGAATATCATATTCCAAGCCCTCCAGTCCTTTAATGTAGAAGCTGTTAAATCTTGTGTTACCTTGGCTGTGACTCCACTATATTTGAATTGTTTCTGGACACTTGCAATATTTTCTCCTTGACCTGGGAGTTCTGGAATTTGGTTGTAATATTCTTGGGAGTTTTCATTTTGGGAGATGATAGGTAAATTCTTTCAATTTTTTTTAACCCTCTGGTTCTAGAGTACCAGGACAGTTTTTCTTGATAATTTCTTGAAAGATGATGTCCAGCAGAAACAGCTACACCCAAAGAAGGAACACTGGGAAATGAATGTGAACTATTTGATTTTTGATTTTCTTCCTGAGTTATTTTTACCTTCTGAATCCAATTCTCCCTGTGCAGCGGGAGAACTGTTCAGTTCTGCAAATATGTATTGTATCTAGGATATACTGCAACATATTTAACATATATAGGACTGCTTGCCATCTTGGGGGGGGGGGAGGGAGGGAGGGGAAAAAACGAAACATAAGTGATTGCAAGGGATAATGCTGTGTAAAAATTATCCTGGCATGGATTCTGTCAATACAAAGTTATTATTAAATACAATTAAATTTTCAAAAAAAAAAAAAAAAGAAAGAAAGAAAGATGATGTCCAGGTTCTTTTTTGATCATGGCTTTCTGGTAGACCCCTAATTTTTAGGTTATTTCTCCTGGATATATTTTCCAGGTTAGTTGTTTTTCCAAAGAGATATTTCACATTTTTCTATTTTTTTCTTTTTTCTTTTTTCTTTTTTTTTTTTGGTTTTGCTATATTGTATTTTGATTTCTCATAATGTCATTGGCTTCCATTTGCACAATTCTATTTTTAAGGAATGTTTTTCCTCAATGAGCTTTTGTACCTCCTTTCCCAATTGGTCAATTTTGTTTCTTAAGTTATTCTCCTCATTACCTTTTTTCTTTTCCTAATTATTCCTCTATCTCTCTTAATTTATTTTCAAAATCCCTTTTGAGCTCTTCCATAGCCTGATTCCAATTCTAATTTTTTTGAAGCTTTGGATGTAGGAGCTTTGACTCTGTTATCATGTTCTGAGTGTGTGTTTTAATTTTCCTTGTCACCATAATGGCTTTTGATGGTCAGAAACTTTTTTGTTGTCTGCTCATTTTCCTAGCCTACTATTCTGCTTTTAACTCTTTGTTAAAGTAGGGTTCTGTTTCCAGGGTGAAGAGGGCACTGTCCCAAGCTTCAGGGGCTTTGTGTAGCTGTTTTCAGAGATCCTTTTAGGAACCTCTTTCTGCCCTAGAGCTGTTAGAAGTGTAACTACCTCAGTGTAACTGTAAGATCTAGTTTTTCTTTACTGATGCTGAGGCCACTGGATTGGGGCCAGGGTTGTGCAGGCATGTGTGCACTGAGATTGCACACGGGACTCCCATCCCTTTGCCACAGACTCTCTCCACTGACCTTCCAAGTCCTTCCTAGTGTCTTCAGACAGAGAGATCCAGAAGCCTCCAGTATTGCTGCTGATTCAGAAGTCCCCACCTCTTTAATGCTAGGGTTCAGGTCAGGGTTGGGGGCAGGCTGGGGCTGGGACTAAATCTGGGGCCAGGCCACGGTTGCACTGTCATAAACTGCATTGGGACTGCATGCTGGACTCCCACTCTGGTGACACAGACAAGAGATTGACCTTCTAAATTGTCTTTAGCTGGAAAATGTTGTATTTCATCTTTCTGGGTGTTCTGATGCTCTAAAATTTGTTTAGAGTCATTATTTAAAAGAATTTGGAGTAGTTTGGGGGAAAGGTTGAGTGAATTCTGCCTTTATTTTGCCATCTTGGCTCCCTTGGGATCAAACATTTCTTAAGCACCTACTGTGTGCCAGGCACTGTGCTAAGCACTTTACAAATATTCTTTCATTTGATCCTCACAACAACCCCTGGAAGATAAGTACTATTTATTATTCCCATTTTGAAGCTGAGGAAATAGAAGCAAATAGAAATTAAGTGACTTGCTCAGAATCACACAACTAGTAGGAATCTGAGGTTGGATTTGAATTTAGATTTTCTTGACTGCAAGGTTCACCGTATTTGCTATCTAGCTGCCTCAAGGTTCATAAAAGAGAGATGAAAAACAGAAGTCAGGAAGAGAATTACATGACTGAATGTTGGTGACATTTGGAGAGTCAAGAGTGCAGTCTACAGAGGAATGGCATGGATAACTTGGACATTTTCCCCTAAAATGGAAGTTTGGGGAAACAAGCTAATCAGAGTAAGAGGTCTCAAGAGTGGAAATGTAATTCCAGTATGAAACATTCAAGGGGGCAGTGGACATCAAGGAATAGGAGGCTTCTGTGGATGTAGTATTTAGTATTGCACTTGGAAAAGTAAATCAGTACAAACATGTCTATTTGGAGATATTCCTGTCCAATTCCATTTTTTTTTTTTAGCTGTTCTTCCATTTCCTTCCTAGATCTGGCTTTTCCTTGAAAAGGATCCTCCATCACAGAAGCAGCTACACCCAAAGAAAGAGCACTGGGAAATGAATGGAAACTGTTTGCATTTTTGTTTTTCTTCCCGGGTTATTTTTACCTTCTGAATCCAATTCTCCCTGTGCAACAAGAGAACTGTTCGGTTCTGCACACATATATTGTATCTAGGATATACTATGGCATATTTAACATGTATAGGACTGCTTGCCATCTGGGGGAGGGGATAGAGGGAGGGAGGGAAAAAATCAGAACAGAATTGAGTGCAAGGGATAATGTTGTAAAAAATTATCCTGGCATGAGTTCTGTCAATAAAAAGTTAATTAAAAAAAAAAAGAAAAGAAAAGGATCCTCCATCTCCCAGCTCTGTGTCTTTTTACCATTTGTCCCCAATATCTGAAACATTTCTTCTCCTCTTCCTCTCCTTAGCCTCTTTTAAGATTCAGTTGAAATCCCACCTTCAGCAAGAAAGCTTCCTTGGTCCTATCCTTCCCCTCATATATTTCCTCTAAAAGTATCTCATTTCTAATGTGGCTGGGATAGCAATTAAAAAAAAAATCCAAAATAAGCATGTGACAAATTCACAACAGCCAATCTCTTTAACAAAAAGTAGATTTATTTAAGATGGGGGTTACTGACAAAATGAAGGGAAACAATAGACACTAGGAATGGTAAGTATGAAATGGAAAGTATGAGTTGGGAAAAAGGCAAGTTCCCCAGCAGAACTCATAATTAACCAGGAGAAAGGAGATACTCCATAAGATGCCAGAAAGCCATTGACTGACAGGTTAGACTGACCAAAGTTAGCCAGTCAGGAGAAAGGTGCCATTAGAGGGAAGGCACTATAAGGGGGGTGGGGGAGAAAGTACCTCTTAGTGGGCTTAATTCTGAAGAGAACTTAGCAAAGATCTCTATCATAAGCAGATCTTTTTTAGAGGAAATTTACCTTTAGGGGTTTCCTCTCAGTAAGGCCAGA
This sequence comes from Antechinus flavipes, assembly GCF_016432865.1. NCBI lineage: Eukaryota > Metazoa > Chordata > Mammalia > Dasyuromorphia > Dasyuridae > Antechinus > Antechinus flavipes. The sequence continues at coordinate 678,697,613 of NC_067398.1, read as the reverse complement.
GAAGTAAGGGCAGAAACTCAGAGGGAAGGGTCAGGAGCTTCTTGGAATGTACCTGGCTAGAAATATGCTAATTAATATCACAAAAGATTGTTTGAACATCCCAAAAGTTGAGAGGATGGATAATGGGGATTACTAAAGAGTTCCTTACCTGATAATAGCTTCTTCCTAACAGGGGAATAGAGCAGATCACATCATTTTCACTGTGCATCTTTTCTATATACCTAAAATACACACACACACACACACACACACATATATATATATATATATGTATATATATATATATACAATATACACGTACATGTATATATATATGTATATATGTGTGTGTATGTATGTATGTATAAGCATCATTAGGGCATCAGGGCTGGAAAACAATATAACTGCGAAAGCACTAATCCTGGGGCCCAAATTGGGACATGACTTCATGTAGCAGAGACAGAGATACTGTGAAAGCTAGTGTAGCCTCAAGGAAAATATCCTATTACATACATATGCCGGAACTTGGTTACCAGTATACAACTAATAGACATCTACTTTGCTTCAAGTTCTTTTCTATTATAATTGCAGTGAATATTTTAGCATCTGTACACTTTTCTATCTGTGATATTATTAGAAGTATAAACCTGACAGTAGAAGAATCATTATGATAGGATCTGAAAGAAATCTTCAGGATTATCTCATTTTATAGATGAGGAAATTGAGAGTCAGAGAACCTTAGTGACTTGTCCAAGGTTTATCAATTAATAAATAGCAGAACAGGAACATCATCCTGGGCCTTTCAACTCCAGATAGCCTGTTCTTTCTACTACACTCAATTGCCACCTGTCAATCAATAACATTTACAATGATTCTATTATGTGCTAGTCCCTCTGCTAAACATCAGAGATACAAAAAGTAGCAGAAGACAGTCCTTGATCTTAAGGAACTCACAATCTAATGGCCTACATTGAAGATCCAGGTCATCCAGTTTATAATCAGCAGAGCTGGACCTCAAACTCAGGTCTTCTAACTCAATCCACAGCTCTTCTCACTGCTTCCTATAGACCCTTCCTTACCCTCACTGTCTTTTCTCCAGTCATCCCCTGGGGCTTACAGCAACTCCTCACACATTGACCTTAATAATTACCTATTCACCCTTCCTTCACTTATCTTGTAACAGAAAATCCTAACTCTTCAGGTTGACTTTCAAAGCCCTAAGTAACTTAAATGCTTCCTCTTTCTTTAGCCTAGAAACTGATGGCCTGTTTATTGGATATGTCACCTGTTTTGTCTTTTTTTAATTACAATTTTTTTCTAAAGTTGACAAAAACCAATGCATAAGAGTAGTTTGATATACCACGAAGAGTGGGAAAATAGAATTGTCCATAAAACCATGAAGTTTTTTTTAAGTATATAATATATTTAGTACCTTAATTCTAAAGCTGTCCTAAATGTATTTCTCCCTGAATTTTCCTCTGCTTTCTTCTGTACATTTTAAAACAGTTCCATTGATGATTTTCTTTTTATGTCATTATCACTCCTCCCTCTCACCTCTTCAAAAGAAAGAAAGAAAACTTTCCTTTGTAATAAAATACAAAACAGGTTCACCTATTGTCCAGTTCCACATATGTGCCTTTCATTCCATATGGAATCTCTTTCAGGAAGTAGAAAACATTTCATCATCATTACTCTAGAGTCATGATTAGTCAATGCATTGATCACAGTTCTAAAGTCTTACAAAATTGTTTTTCTTTACAATTTTGAGTCATTGTTTAAATTGATCTCTTGGTTATGCTCAATTCATTCTGTATCATTTCATGCAAATCTTCCCTGGTTTCTCTGAATTTGTGCCTTTCATAATTTATTACATTACAATACTACATTGGATTTATAAGCCCATATGAATCTTTTATCTCTTTAGATATATGCCTAGTAATGGCAATGCTAGGTTAAGGGATGTGCATGATTTAGTGACTTTTGGGATAAAGTCTAGAATAGTTGGGCCAGTTCACAAATGCCAACCATTCATCTGTGTGCCTATTTTCCAATATCTCCCCAATAATTGTGATTTTTTTCTTTCTTGTAGTCTTTGCCAATCTGAGAAGTTTAATTGAAATTTACAATTGCTTTAATTTATACTTCTCTAATGATTAGTGTCTGAAGCACTTTTTCACCTAGTTATTGATGAATGATTTTTCTTCTTTTGAGAATTGCTTATTCATGTCATTTGGCCCTTTGCCTATTTTGCAATGACTCTTTTTATATATTTGAATCAGTCAGTCAATCAGAATTTATTAAACATCTATGATAAGCCAGGCACTATGCCAATTACTGGAGATACCAAAAAAAATCCACTCCCTGCACTCAAGGAGCTCATACTTCAATGAGACAATACACAAATAACTCATAAAATATATGTATCCTTAGATAAACGTATATGTGTGTGGGTCTGTAGGTGATTATGAATATGTGTATGTGTGTGTATAAATATATTTGTGCTTAACGGTAGCCTGTTTGAAGGAATTAAAGGGGAGGATGAAAACAGAAGGAAAAGGATAAAGTAAAAAGTACACAGCAGAGAACAAAAGAATAATCTGCAAGGTAGCAAGGAAAAAATGGACACACATGAATATAATTTCTTCTATTATTATATATGCTTTCTTGAAATGAAATTTATTGTTTTATATTTGAAATCCTCCCTGATGTTCTGCTGGGCATATGACAATGTTTTGTATTTTTTTAATGAGGAGAAGGAGGCATATATAAGAAATATTACAAAAATAGAAAGAACAGGATTTGACAAACAATTGAATATGAGATGTAATGATAAATTTAAAATTGAATATGAAACTTAGCTTATAAGCCTGGTGACTGATGTCTTTAAGAATAATAAGAAAGTTAAGAAGAGGGGAAAGGTGAGGAAGGAGGAAAGGAGAAGCAGAATAATGAGTTTGGTTTCTAACATGTTACATTTCAAATGTCTATAGCAAGGCTTCTTAAATTTCTTCCATTAGTGACTCCTTTTCACCTGAGAAAAATTTTCACAACTCTGGGTATATAAGTATATAAAAAAGCTATATAAATCAGACATTTACTGATCATAAAGCATAAAGAAATTTCTTATTTATTCTTTGGCATGCATAAAATTTTGCCATTTTAGATGAAAGAAAATTTCATTTTTACATAAAGAATTAAATCTTGGTGGAATATTTGATATTATACTTCAAGAGGTAGCAAATATCCGGTTTTTTCAAAGTTGATTAATATTTGGATTTTGTTATCATCAAAGCTGAGAATAGTACTTTGCATAATATGTAATACAAAATGGCAGAATTACAGTTAGGGTCATTTCAGAAATTGTTGGAAATTTTGTTCTAATCCCAAGACAAAATTCATTTAGCAAAATTTTTTTTGGCTGAGGCAATTGGGGTTAAGTGACTTGTCCAGAGTCAGCCAGCTAGGAAGTGTTAAATGTCTGAGATCAGATTTGAATTCAGGTCCTCTGACTTCAGGGCTGGTGCTCTATCCACTGTACCACTAGCTGCTCCAATGATTTTTTTAAAGGAAATTCAAATTTTAAAGCTATGATGCTTAATAACTCAGCAAATTCTTCTTGCATTTTTAATGGCAGGTAGCTAGCATTTTTTTATTACAATTGAGTATAGTTTATACACCCAGTTTAGTTTTTTAGAATCAAAATTTAAGGGAAGTATTTCTGAAATTGTGTCTCCAAGCATTTCAGATGATCAATTATAACTCTTACAATTAAATCTTTGGAAGTTTTTATCAATTATAAAATCATGTGCCTATAAACATTTCTAAAGAGCCACTTTACACCTTATTCTTCCATACATTAACTTTTTAGTAAATTTTTAATTTTATCTTTTGACAGCTATAATTTTTCCCTTTAAATGATGTTTCAATTATTGAGCTTTTTAAAAAAATATTGACAAATAACACTGTTTTGAAGCCATAAGTTTTTTTTAAATATTTTTATTTTCCCTAGTTACATGTAAAACAATTTTTTACATTTGTTTTTAAAATTTTGAATTCCAGATTCTGCCCTTTGTTCCCCACATTTTCTCCCTCCATTGAGAAAGTCCATGTAAAGTTGAACAAAACATTTCCATAAAAGTCATGTTGCATTTAGAAGTTTTCAATTAGCAATAATCGTACCTGAAATAAACCTCATTGGCTACAATATTGCCACTGCATAAAGCACAAATTAGTCATTAAGGAAAAAAAATGACCAAAACTGGATTTCTGCTCAGTCAAAAATATAACAACTTCATTTTTCATTTTCAATCATCTGTTTAAATTTTGCCCTCTTGAGAGCCATCTTTCCTGGGCAAGTAGTGATAAGCTTTTGTATTTGGAATCCATGTCTTTGCAAAGGTTTGAAAACAAATGACTGTTAAGGGTATGGTTTTTAATGAAATTAATGGTTTTGATAGTATTGGGAAGCATGACATCTAACTCTGGTAACATGTTTTGGCCCCGAGTGCCTCTCAATGGATTGTACATTGAGCCAAAGGCACATGCTCATTGACATTAGTGTTAATTCTTACTACAAGTTCTACATTCTCACCCATCATTGCATCAGTAATCTGTACAGACTCCAATGCAATTTTTCCACTGTAAACCTTCCTTTGTGAAGTTTGACTTTAAAATATATATCTTTTATTCTTGTGTGTCCTTCCAAAAGGTGACAAAACAATAATTCTTCATATATGCTTCCTTCATAAACTTTTCTTACATAAAGTAACAACTGTTTTATGTTAGAATATCAGTTGTTTCATCTAACTGAGTTGCAAATTTTGAGCTACTCTTAAGTCTGGTAATAAGCTGCTGGAATTGGTCATTACTGATTTTGGAAATTCTTTTCTGAAGTAGCATTTGATAAAGGAATTTTACAAATTCCATTCCTATACTTTTTCCCATGAACTATTTCTGACCTTTTAATAGCAATAGACAATACAAGATCTTTTCCTATTTCATAGAGCTTTTTTAATTTTTGCAATTAAATAAGAAATTTCATAATGTGCTGGTAAATACTTTTTGTTGGCAGCGACAAATTTCTCAAAACACTGCTTTTCTTTATTTGAAGATTTTAAAAGTCATTCAAAATATTCCTTTGGTTTATTGCAGTATGCTGCATGCTTAATATTAAGATTTAGTTTGGTTGGTTTCATGCTCTCTGCAGCCAAAACTTTGTACAAATTAAGCAAAGAGATTTTTTTCACATTTATTATTAGAAGTATTATTCTAATTATTAGAATCATTATTAGAAGTAAATCTGTATTGCAAAAATGATTCAACCTATTTTCTTTTTCTACTCAATTTAAGTGTACTACAACCTAGTAGCAAAGACTCTGATACATTGTCATCAGTATTTTTACTTCTTCTTTCTAAATGTAGCCACTTATTCATAATTGAAAATTTTTTGTCTAAAATATAAATAAAAATTGCTGACAATTTCTCAAACAAATATGAGCTTTGCTTTATGCAATTACATTTGTTTGTGCTTAATTTTTAAAAATTGATGTTCACACTTACATATACATAACAGCAATGACAGTAGAGAAATATTATTAAAGGATTTTTGTCTTTATTTGCTGTAATTAAACTCTTGTGTTTTTGAAAAAGAACTTAATTTTTTAATGAAACATTCTAATACGATGCAATCCAAAAATATACTAATTTGATACATGCTGAGGAATGACAGTAGGAAAATATCATCTTTATTTTCCATAATTGAACTGTTATGTTCCTATAAAAGCAGAAAACTTTGTATGTACAGTAAAAACACTGCAATTCATAACATACAATAGTCCCAAATCTGAGCTGAGGTGTTTCTGGCAGAGTTTGTTGGTAATGTGTGGTGTGACAGTATGCACAATGCAAAGTGCACATACTGTGTGTTCAGAACCAAAGTTGCAATGCGATTGTATGATGCAACACAGAGAGTGCTGCCAGAAATACCTTAGATTTATTATGTATTTGATTTTGAATTAATTTTTGGTCATTGAGTATTCAGAAACTTTTTACTGATGTCAATTTTTTTCCCCAAACACCACATGACTCTAAATGGGGTCACAACCCATAGTTAAAGAAGCTTTGGGCTATAGTACATCCCATTCAATTTGTTTATTAGGCATTTGGAAATGAAAGATTGGTGGTTGGAAGAGAAGTTGGGGCTAGACTAATAGATCTGAGTAAAGATCTGAGAATCATCTGCATAGGGAAAACACTTTTAACCATTAAGTCTGATAAAATCACCAACTAAAATAATATAGAGAGAAAAGAGGGCCTAGGATTGAGCTCTGGGGGACTCCCATAAATAATGAGTATAAAATGGATGGGGATCCAGTAAAGGAGACCAGAAAAAGAGGGATCAGATAGTTAGGAACAGAATTAGAAGAGAAGAGAATCTTAAAACCTAGAGATGGGAGAATATCTTTGGAGGAAAGGATGAACCACAGTGTTGAAGGCTACAGAGAAATTAAGAATGAGGATTAAGAACAGACTATTAAAATTGGTAGTTAAGATATCATTGATAACTTTGGAGAGAACAATTTAAATTGAAATATAATGTCAAAAGCCATGCTGCAAAGATTTAAGAAGAGACTGAGACTAAAAGAAATGGAGGCACCTATTTAGATGATATTCTTAAGAAGTTTAGCTGCAAAAGGGAGGAGAGAAATAGGATTATAACTAGTGATGATGGAATGGAGTGGAGTTGGGAAGCAGCCAGTAGACAGGATTATCAAACCTTTATTACATAAATTTACTGCAAAGATTTTTCTCTCTATTAACTGTTTTCTTTCCAATTCTAATTGCATTTTATTTGTGAAGGAGCTTTTCAATTTTACATAACTAAAACCATACATTTTATCTCATGTGAACCTCTCACTCTCTTTGTTGATAAGAAGTATTTTATCCATATTTGTCAAATTATATGTCCTTTTGGGGGTGGAGGCAAGATGGCAGAGTAAAGCCAGGGAGTGGCTGAGCTCTCCCCCAAGCTCCTCCAAATTCCTTTAAATAATAACTCTAAACAAATTTTAGAGCATCAGAATGTACAAAAAATGGAGTGTAAACATTTCCCAGCCAAAGACAACTTAGAAGGTCAGCAGGAAAGATCTATGGCACTAAGATGGAAGTCCAGCATGCAGACCTGGAACAGAGGGCCCTAGAACGATCCAGGAGGGGGCCCAGTAAAGGTTTCACCAAAGCAGGAACCGACCTTGGGACTTCTGAATCAGTAACCCTACTGATTTTCCAGACGTCTCAGCCCAGAGACATCAAAGATGACTTGGAAGATCAGCAAGAAAGGTTTGTCAGTAGTGTGAAAGGATTTGGGAAACTGGCAAACTAGGATTGTGTGGGACATAGTAGTAATGGCAGCTTCTGGAGGTTTCACCCCATAGTATGACTCTTTACTAACACTATGACTTTGTTGATTAAACACACTAAAATTTACAGACACAATGGAGCAGGGACCTTCCTCACAGTTGCAGGGCAGAAAAAAGTACTTTTGATCAGGTCCCTAGAAGGATCTCTGAAAACAGCTGAGGTCTTAGTCTTAATCTAGTTTCTTCAAAAATCCTCCTATTTCCCAAGCAGTTTTTTCATACCATGACTCCTTGTCCCAGTAGTTGAAGTTTGGGGATTTATTCTATTATATTCATTTGCTTCTGGGTTTTCCAAGTTCCAAATAAGATATTTTCTTTTTCTTTTTAACCAAATAATTTTCATGATTATTACTTTATTGTTTGAGATGTAGTTTTATTCTCCTTTTGTATGTTTTGTATTTTTTTCATTATTTTCCTTTGAGAGATTCTCAAAACATTTAGAGAGCTCTATTAAAATGTACTAGTAAAGTGATTAGAGAAATGCAAATTAAAACAACTCTGAGGTACCACCTCACACCTTTCAGATTGGCTATGATGAAAGGAAAATTTAAAACCTTCTCTCTTTAAATCAATGATAAGTGACAACTTTTGTATATTTCCCCATACTATTTGGTGTTGGTTTTGTTAGTATATGTCACATTGTTCTGTGTTTAGATATAAACTGGTTGTGAATACAAGATAGGCTGGGGGGAAAAGAACTGGCAATATCAACATACATTAAGCCAGGATAGAAACAGCTAGATAGGATCAAATATAAAATTCTTTGTTTAGATTTTCAAGTTCTTTCTAGTAGAGATGAAGAAAAGATGATAGAGTGATAAGAAGTAATACTGTAAGATCCACTCCAAGGATTTCTCCAATCAGATCTAGAAAATTCACCAGAACAAATCCTGATTAGGAAATCCAGAATATGGAATGAGTTATTTGTCTAGTCTAGCTCTGCAATGTCCAAGACAGTGAAGTATGTGGATATTGATGATGAAAGCTGACCAGGAGAATACTGCAAAGTATTCCAGCCCTCAGAGAAAGGCCATGCATCAAAGCAAGTAGAAGTTTCAGAATCGTATTGGGATCTCACCAGCCATATATCTGGGCACAATGACTAAGAAAAAAGTGAAGTGGAAGCTTTGTCATCCACCTTCCTGGTCATGGTTGCAAATCTTATAATCCAGGGCGAAGGGAAAAGACAACTTGTAAAAGAGTGATATATTTGTGGTTGTGGTTGAGTGGTCATCAATGTATACTAATAAAAGAGGAAATAAAAAAGGAAACTAATAAAAGAGAAAGTTCAGAAGCCAGAAATAGCAGTAATGTGATCAGATCTGAGCTTAGAATAGGGTGTCACTTCTAACTTCACCCAGTCTGCAGAAAAATAATCAAGGCATGAATCTCAGATCAAAGGGGAACCTACAATTCTAACAGAGTTTTTCAGTTAGCAGAATCCAATGGCAGTCTACTCTTACTCAGAACCAAACCTCCAGTTAGCAGCTTGCAGAGCTCAGATGAGGAGGCAGCAACCATACTTTGTCCTGGATCAGATCCCTTTGGAAGTGCTAAAAAGTTTTCAGGTCCTCATCCTGTCCCTGAGATCTAGAATAATAAAATACTCCTCATCCCAAAAAAGTAACAAATAGGATCAGCCCAGATTTTTCCTTCAGAAGTTCCATGGACCTAAGCCTTTACATGAAGTCTGAAGTCAGGAAGTAGGCTGTAAAAACTGGTGTGTGTGTGTGTGTGTGTGTGTGTGTGTGTGAAATTGTGGGGGACCTATCACAATGAGTTTTTATGGTGAAATATGCAAGACACAAACCCAGAAGAAGGGATTGACTAAAACATTTATAAACAAAAATTCAGTAAATGAAAAAAAAATGAATAAGGAACAAAAAGTTATGTAAAAAGAATTGGAAGGAAAATCAATTGCTTGGCACAAACCATACAAAACCTTGCCTGAGTACTAAAATCCCCCCAAATTGGGATGAAATGAAAAAAATGAAAATGAAAAGAGGAAAAGAGAGAGGAAGGGGAAGAGGAATATACTGAGGTAGAGGAAGGGAAAGGAAAGGAAGATTGGAAAAAATTATTTCCTATGATCATAGTGCACAAATAGACAAGGGAAGGGTGCCCCTTACACTTCAACCTCACTCTCATCTGAACTTCAAGTCATAAAAAAGGAAGAATACATACACAGGGTTGTGTGCAGAAATATATTTCTTTTTATCAATAGTATTTTATTTTTTCCAAATATATGCAAAGATAGTTTTCATCTTTGTAAAATCTTGTTTCAATTTTTTCTCCATTCCTCTCCTGTCTCTTTCTCCAAGACAGCAAAGCAATCTGATATAGGTTAAACACATGCAATTGTTCCAAACATATTTTCATATTCATCATGCTGCTCAAGAAAAATCAGATCAAAAGGGACAAAACCACAAGAAATAAAAAAAAAAAACAAGGAAAATAAACAATGTGAAACATTGTGAACAAAAAAACTGAAAATACTACATTATGATCTACATTCAATCTCCATAGTTCTCTCTCTGAATGAAGATGATATTTTCCATCACAATAGCCTTGAATCACCTCGTTGTTGAATAGAGCCAAGTATACAAAGTTGATCGTCACATAATCCTGTTATTACTTTGTATACTATATTTTCTTGGTTATGTTTACTTCACTAAGTTCATGTAAGACTCAAATATATTTCACCCAATAAGAAAATAAGAAAGAAAAGCCAAACAGGCAAGAGAGGAATTAGAAGAAGGGTAAAATGAGAGGAATATATGTGTATTATGTATCCATAAACAAATATATCTTGTTAGTACATAGTCATTTGCATCTTGTCTCATATATGAAACTTCTGGTGCTTTTTGACTTTGAATCCTCAGGACTAAGTACAGTGCCTAGTATATAATAGGTGCTGGCATTTTTTTTTGTGCAGTAGTAAAGCTGAACAAATTATTCCCTTTTAGATTTACCATATTCTTGCCAGTCATCAAGGTCTCAGACACAGTGTTCATTAGCCTCCAATTTGTAAAAGCAGAGAATCTCTAGATAAGAATAGCTTTGTCCCAGATAAGGGGACACATCATGCATGTGACATGAAACTTGTATTTTCTTAAATGGAATTAGTATACTAGAGATTTATTATCAGGAAAACAGTTTTCAAAACAAAGATTCATCTAGACAAAAATCGACTTTTAAAAATATTTTTCACTGTGTTCACTCAAAATAGGTGTTGATTTTCCCCCCTTTGATATGTATGTGTGATAGTATCTACTAAGTTAAGAAAATGTTCAGTCTTGACAGAATGAGAGTCATTTTTAAGAGAAAAAAAGAGTTTTTCAATGACTCAAAAAAAAAAAACCCTCTACTATTACTGCAACTTTATTTTGTATTTGATAATTCCTAACTTGAGTATAAACCTTTTTGTCTTCTCTTTGTCTTGGAGATGAAATATTTTTTAGGCTTGGGGAAAGGAAGTGTTTATTTAAGAAGGGAGTGCAGAAGGGGAGACAAAAGTTTCTTCCATTGTAGAAATATTTGAGGAGAAAAACAATATATTTTAGCAGTATGAGTGTGATTTGCCTAAACATATGGTCCAATCTAAGTGATTTGGCAGAATTAGACACATGTAGTGTTTGTATGTGTGTGTGTGTGTGTGTGTGTGTGTGTGTGTGTGTGTGTACTATATAGATAATTTTAATCATCAGTGCCTAAAAGAATTGGAAAGAAAGAAAGGGGAGAGGTTTGAAAGCACCTTGTGATTACAAGTTTGTAAGCAAGAAATCAAATTAGACCAATGATTTATGTGCCAAAATTTAAAACTGTAAAATTGGCAATTACCCTTCAAATGACCTGCTCAGGAAGTTATGTAATGAATTCAAGACTTTTCAAAAAGAGTAGAAGCCATGTCAAGCCAAAATTAGGTCACAATTGGAACATGCAAAACATGATTAGAAACAGAGAAATATAAGTATAACCCTAATCCCAAAGATTACTAGTATAGGATTCTATCCCATATCAATTGATTAATGGAGCAATGACCTGAACCCATGTAAGGGGCAGAGCAGAGTTGGCAAGAATGGAATAGAGGAGAGGTCTTCAGGTCTCTTGGCTCTCTTCAAATCTCTTTAGGCTTCAGGCACTTCTGGCTTCCTTTTTTGAGAGAGAAGATATTCAATGTCAACATCATTTCAAGTTTATGAAGGAAAAAACTCTGGGAATAAGCCAACATAAGAAGAGTCTGCATTCTTCATCGTGTCCCTATATCCAGGTTGTTATGCTATAGATTTCAGAGAACTTGCTTTTCAATGGGATTTGGAACATTTTCTCTACTGGTTGAACTGAATTATCCTATTCACAATGGGAAGGTCCCTTCATTCCATATTATCTAATGTATAATTTCTTATGTATACTGATTTTTAAAAATTTCCTTTCCAGGAGTGGGACTATCGGCTTAGATAAATGAGTTTCTTGCCTGTTACAGCCAATCATTTGGGTTTGTCAACTATTCTACCCCCCTGACTGCCTGATCATTCATCCATCATCTGTGTAATTTCCCAACTTCTTCCCTTTCTGAGCTATCCCTTTAGGGATACCTTACAAACACAACTGTGTAGATCTGTTAGGAAGATTTGCTTCCTATCTTCTGTCTCCCAGATCACTTTGTGGCTGTGATTATGTCCTTCAAAGAATAAACTCAGGGTGAGTAGTAATGTACTATCATTGCACTATCTATTCCCTTCAAACCTACCCTTCTGATAAACTTTTCCATAATTGTCAGGAACACTGCAATTCTTCCATTATCCCAGATTCTTACAATCTGGAGACTTTTTCTTATCAAACAAGTAAGAAAATTCCATCATATATAATCAGTTTTACATGTCTATCTTCATAACTTCTTTCATAGCTGTTTCCTGCCTTCACACAATGAGAGATAGTGGATAGAACCCTGCACTTCGGGTCACGAAGAAATGAGTTCAAATCTGACTTCAGACATTTACTAATAGCTCTGTGAAAGAACTTAATCTGTATCCTCAGTTTCCTCATCTGTAAGATTGGAGATAATACTAACAACCACTTTGGGGTTATTGTGTGGATCAACTGAGATAATGTTTTTATGTGCTTAGCACAGTGCCTGGCACAGAGAAGATGTGTGTGTGTGTGTGTGTGTGTGTGTGTGTGTGTATACCTTCCTTCCTTCTCTCTTTCATACTCACCATCCAAGTTCATGAGCCCTCAACCTCTCATTTTAAGGTCATTTTAAGAGTGCTTTAATTGGTTCCTGACTCAAGTTTCTCTCCACTCCTGGCCATCCTCCTTGATACATCTGTTAGTAGCATAACAAGAGCCATAAGTTCCACTTGGAGGAATGTATGTTACAAATGTGGGATGACTGTCTTGTATAGAGAAGAGTAAAATACAAATGAGAAAATTTGGAGCAAATTTAAAAAGAAAAATCCAATAAATCAATGAAAAGGAGCTCCTCGTGTTTTGAAAAATAAAAAGCTTTTATAAAGGAAAAAAGGAAAAAAAGGAGCACAGCTACATGCTAGAAATTGTCTGGGACAGGATATTGTACCTGAAAAGACCCTTTCTTCTTACCTAGTGGGTGAGACTTGAGCTATCTAATGGCTTTTAATCACAATTTCACAGATGCTAGTATCATTTTTTTTGAAAAGGCATCTGGAATCATGGAGCAACATTAAGGGTTGATCAACTCAGATGCTGATTTATAAAAGGTTATATGAAGTTTGATTAGAAGCAATTATTATCCACTGCATAGTTGTTTTGTGTGTAATTTAATAATTAATGGATAATTATATGCATTTTTGTAATTTTATCATGGATGACTAGTCAATGATGGTTTCATTTTTTTTTTTCATGCAGTCAAGATGGACTGGCAACATAGGGAAGCACATACATGGAGTTATTGGGCTTATTCCTTCAGATAACTCAGAATATATTCACCTGAATTGGTGTTTATTGCTTCAAACAATGGCAAATAAGTCTCTTTTATATTTTAATTGTTTAATTTAAATTGCCTTTATGTTAGTGCTTTGGATAGGGAGATAAATGAGTAGACATGAAAGAGAGAGAGAGGAGACAGAGAGAGAGAGAGAGAGAGAGAGAGAGAGAGAGAGAGAGAGAGAGAGAAAGAGAGAGAGAGAGAGAGAGAGAAAGAGAGAGAGAGAGAGAGAGGAGAGAGAGAGAGAGAGAGAGAAACATTATGTTCTGACACAAAAAAGATGACTTTTTGTCATCTATCTGGGACACACTTTGCAGATCATAATGACCAGTCCCTTTGTTGTAGAAATCCTTTCCTGCCATTTTAGGATTACCTAATTTTTATATCAGGACCTGAACTCTACAACTCCATATCATCAACCAACAGAGCCACTCTTGCCTCAGCCCCTAACTAAGAGTCAAATAAAGAGAAAAAGGAACTGACCTGATCCTGCCCATCTCTTGACAGAGAGGTGATGTGCTCAGGGTACATAGTGGGACAATATAAAGACAATCCTATCACATAGGAATTTGTTTTGCTTGACCAAGCATATTTTCCACAAAGGTTCTGTCTCTTAATTTTTTAAATTAGGAGGGGAGAGAGAGAAAAGAAATACTTATTAATTAAAAAATAAATTTGAAATATGTTCTTAAAGGCATCTGACCTGACTCCAGTCAACTCTGGAAAGGCTCTGAAGGAATCCACAGTGAAGAGATGGAAAGAAATGTAGTGACCAAAAATGTTCTGAGGACATTCAACATTCCCAGAAATTCTAGATTCCCTCATTCTTTATACCTCCACCCCTTTTCAAAAATCATGGCAGAAACACATGGTTGTAATAGGAGTATTTGTATTTAACCTGATAGGAACATGACTTTCAGAACCCCTAAGCTTTGGGGAGGAAGTTAGGAGAAAGCTTGGTAACTAGGATCCTCCTTGTTTAGGAGACAAGGAAACAGAAGCAGAGAATCTTTATATTGGTCCAAGAATAGGGGCTCTAGCTCCTTCTACAAGAGCTTGACCACCTTCTATTCAAATATTATAACTTAGCCTGAAATCAGAGATGGGAGAGACTTTGGTCAACTAGAAAATCAATGTATCCAGCAATGAGCAGATCCTACATACCTCATCAAGAGGTCATCCTGTGAGTCCCAGGGCAGGGGGACAGCACTAGAGGACACTGGTAATTGTTTGTTGCTGGCAGTACATTCTGTCCTTCCACATGTGCTTCTCATGTACATGGCCCCCATGCTCAGTCTCTGTACTTCCTCACTGTCATGGTACAAACAAGACCCCATGTTTGGTTCATTGCTGTTGTTTATTTTCTCAGCTACGCAGCTGAGGCAGAGTAGAAAATACATTCCTCATCTGTGAAGGCTTATGATTTCCCTTAGAATCTATTCATTCAAATATACAACTCATGTCACTGATTGACGGAGAGAAGGGAATCTATGAGTAAAATTAGTTAAAAGTCTTGTAATAACTATGATTGTCTCTGCTGACCTAAAAGGGAAGGGGGCTAAATATTGGTAAGTAATTACAAGTACACATTTGGCAAAAGAAAAAATCAATCTGAACGTCCCTATCATAGAGGACTGGGCTGTTTGTTACAACTTTGTAGGTTTTTAGCCTTTAAAAACATTATGGCAATTAGAAGTCATAACATGATTTCAATACTAAGCATTCTCTGCCCTTTGGATACTTGTTCATGACTCTCATTTGTCAAGAGCATGAAACAAAGTGTCCCTCCAGCAGGCATATCACCTGCAAGTTCCATATTATAGGCTTTATGGTCCACCTCAGCTTTCTTGAACTGAAATTTGGTACCAAAACAAATTAAATGGCTGATCCTTCTAAGAAAATTCCAATTTTATTGTTGATGATGCAGTATGCAGGATGAATACAGAGAGGCTTGGAGAGACCTACATGAACTGATGCTAAGTGAAATGAGCAGAACCAGGAGATCATTATATACCTCAACAAATGATACTATATGAGGATGTATTCTGATGGAAGTGGATTTCTTCGACAAAGAGAAGTTCTGACTCAGTTCCAATTGATCAATGATGGACAGAAGCAGCTACACCCAGAGAAGGAACACTGGGAAATGAGTGTAAATTGTTTGCATTTTTGTTTTTCTTCCCAGACTATTTTACCTTCTGAATCCAATTTTCCAATCCAATGTGCTAAAAGAGAATTGTTCGGTTCTGCACACACATATTGTATCTAGGATATACTATAACATATTTAACATGTATAAGACTGCTTGCTATCTAGGGGAGGGAATGAAAGGAGGGAAGGGAAAAGTCGGAACAGAAGTGAGTGCAAGGGATAATGTTGTAAAAAATTACCCAGGCATATGTTCTGTCAATAAAAAATTATAATAATTAAAAAAGAAAAGAAAAGAAAGGAAATTCCAAGCCTGTATTTCCATCATTGTGGATTCAAGGATATACAAGACAGTGAAATATACGATAAGCCATTTCTCAGTCAGAAGGTTTTGTTCTAAGAAGGGAAGTGAGATATATATATATATATATGTAATAGCTTTATGTTTCAAACAGGGTATATTACAAAATTTGCAACTGACTTTGAGATATGCTGAAATATTTTCTCAGCTCCATTTGATGTCAAAGAAAAACATTAAAAAGTTCTCTTCTAAAAGTCAATTTATATCTTCACCTTTCATAAGGACTATGATTGCCATTGTCCAATAGGTCTGAGGCTTTTCTTTATCAGCTTTCTACTCTGAGTACAAAAATCTTTGCCCTTCTGTGATGTTAACCATTAAATAACTTGGATTCCCCTGAGATAATCAAATCAACCACACTGAATTTTTCATCAAAGAAGCTTCAGCTCCCAAAGTAAGTTTTTTTCTTTTTAAAAATGTTTTCATGGGGACAAATCCAAGATGGCAAAGATTTTGCCTGAGCTTTTCCTGTCTTCCTTCAGAACCAACACTAGATCAAGCCTCTAAATGGATTTTGGAGTGACAGAACCGGCGAATATTTGGAGTGTAACAAACTTCCAGTATTCTGATGATCAGAAGCAAAACAATGGTGAGGAGGAAAAGGGGAAAAAAGAGAAAGAAAAGTATAGCTTGGGAAAACTAGGATGGTGGGAAATACAGAATTAGTCATCTTGATGTGAATGTGAATGGGATGAACTCCCCCATAAAACAGAAGTGAATAGTAAACTGGATTTAACACTACAATGCTACAAGATGTTCTTTACAAGAAACACATTTGAAGCAGAGAGATACATTAGAAGAGAAGAGGCTAGAGCAAAATCTACTATCCTTCAACTGATGTTTAAAAAAAAAAAGTAGGTGTAGTAATCTTGGTCTCAGATCAAACAAAAGCAAAAAATAGATCTAATTTTAAAAGATAAGGAAGAAAACTACATATTGCTAAAGGGTATCAGAGAATGAAGTAATATCAATACTAAACATATATACACCAAGTGGTAAAGCATCCAAATTCCTAGAGAAGTTAAGAGAGTTGCAAGAAGAAATATACCGAAAAACTACACTAGTAGGGTAGCTCAACCTCCCTCTATCAAAACTAAATAAATTGAACCCACAAAATAAACAAAAAAGAAGCTAAGAAGGTAAACTGAATTTTAGAAAAATTAGGTATGATAGATCTTTGAAAAAAATTGAATGAGGGCAATATGCTTTTTTTCTTGGCAGTACATGGAACCTACACAAAAATTGACCATATATTAGGATCTAAAAATCTCACATTTGAATGCAGAAAGGCAGAAATAACAAATGCATCTTTTTCAAATCATGATGCAATAAAAAATTACATGTAATAAAAGGCTGTAGAAAAATAAACCAAAACTTAATTGGAAACTAAATAATTAATCTTAAAGAATGAGTGGAAGAAACAAAAAAATCACAAAAATAATTGATCATTTTAAATAAGAGAATGACAATAAAGAGACAATATATGAAAATTTATAGGATGCAGTCAAAGGCAGTTCTTAGGGAAAATTTTATATCTCTAGATGCTTACATGAATAAAATAGAAAAAGAGAAAGTCAATAAATTAAGCATGCAACTAAAAAAAGCTAGAAAAAGAACAAATTAGAAATCTCCAATTAAATACCAAATTTGAGATTTTGAAAATAAAAGGAAAGATTAATAAAATTGAAAATAAGAAAACTATTGAACTAATAAACAATACTAAGAGTTGGTTTTTTGGGAAAAAAACAAAATAGATAATCCTTTTTATTAATTAATTTGATTAGAAAAAGGAAAGAAGAAAACCAAATTACCAGCATCAAAAATGAAAAGGGTGGATTTGCCACCAGTGAGGAGAAAATTAAAGCAGTAATTAGGAACTATTTTGCCCAACTGTATGCCAAATAAGCCTGATAATCTAAGTGAAATCTAAATGAAATACAAAAATATAGCTTGCCCAGATAAACAGAGAAGGAAATAAATTACTTAAATAGTCCCATTTTGGAAAATTTAGAAAAAACAAGCTATTAATTAACTTCCTCAGAAAAAATTTCCAGAGCCAGTTGGTTTTACAAATGAATTTTACCCAATATATAAAGAACAATTAATTCTAATACTATATAAATTATTTGAAATTTAAGAGGAGTCCTATAAAATTCCTTCCATGACACAGATATGGTACTAAACCAGGAAGAGTCAAACAGAGAAAGAAAATTACTGACCAATCTCCCTAATGAATATTGATGCAAAGAAATTTAAGTAACATATTAGCAAAAAGATTACAACTTATAAGTAGGATAATATACCAAGACCAAGCAAGATTTATACCAAAAATGCAGGACTGGTTCAATATTAGGAAAACTATTGGCATAACTTACCATATCAAAACCAAAATTAACAGAAATTTTATGATAATCTTAATAGATCCCAAAAAAGCTTTTGACAAAATACAGCACCAATTTTTATTATAAACTCTGGAGAGCATGGGAACAAATGGAGTTTTATTTTAAATGCAAAGCAGTATCTATTAAAACCATCAGCAAGCATTGTATGTAATGAGGATATATTAGAAGCATTCCCAGTAAAATCAAGGGTAAAACAAGGTTGCTTAATATCACCATTACCATTCAATGTTTTATTAGAAACATTAAATTGAAGAATAAGAGAAGAAAAAGAAATTCAAGGAATTAAAGTAGGTAATAAAGAAACTAAATTATCATTTCTTGCAAATGATATGACAATATACTTAGAGAATTCTAGAGAATCAACTTAAAAACTACTAGAAACAATTAACAATTGTGGCAAAGTTGCAGAATATAAGATAAACCCACAAAAATCATTGGCATTTCTCTATGTTACTAACAAAATCTAGGTAGAAAGAGAAATTCCATTTAAAATAGCTGCAGACAATATAAAACATTTGTTAGTCTACCTGCCAAGACAAATTCAGGAACTATATGGACACAATTATAAAACACTTCTCACAAAACTAAAATTAGAGATAAACAATTGGAAAAATACCAAGTGTCCATAGGTAGGCCAAGCTAATATAATATAATTACAATTCTAATTAAATCTATTTATTCTGTGTCATACCAATCAAACTGCCAAGAAATTACTCTGTAGAGCTGGGAAAAATAATAACAAAATTCATCTGGAAGAACAAAAGGTGAAGAATTTCAAGGGAATTTAAAAATGCAAATGAAGATGGCCTAAAACCATATTATAAAGCAGTGATTATCAAAAACATCTGGTACTAGCTAGGAAATATAATAATAAATCAGTGGAATTGATTAGATTCACAAGACACAATAGCTATTGACTATAGTAATCCAATGTTTGACAAATCCAAAGACTCCAGCTCCTGCAATAAGAACTCACTATGTTTTGGAGAGGAAAGAGACAAAAAAAAAAAAAAAAAAAAAACCTAAATGCATTTTTTGTTATAATTAAATTCTTAAATAAATGAAAGATTTGTGAGGCCCAAAATTAAAAAAGAAAGAAAGAAAGAAAGAAAGAAAGAACTCACCATTTAACAAAAATTGCCAGGGAAATTGGAAAATAATATGGCAGAAACTGGGCATCGACCAACACCTCACAACTTGTGCCAAGATAAGGTTGAAAAGGGTTCATAATTTAGGCATAAAGTTTGCACTGTAAGAAAATGAGGAGAACAAGGGATAGTTTGTCTCTCGGATCTGTGGGAAAGAAAGGAATTTATGGCCAAAGAACAACTAAAAAACATTATGAAATGCAAAATGGATAATTAGGGTTATATAAAATTAAAAACGGTTTATACAAACAAAATCAATGCAACCAAGAGAAAAAGGAAGCAAAAAAGCATGGGGGAAAGGGTTACATCCAATGTTTCTCATAAAGACCTCGTTTCTTTTTTTTTTTTGTAGTTTTGGTTTTGGGTTTTTGGGGTTTTATTATTATAGCTTTTTATTAGTAGTTATATGCATGGGTAATTTTATAGCATGATAATTGCCAAACCTTTTGCTCAAATTTTTTCCCTCCTTCCCCCCACCCCCTCCCCCAGATGACAGGTTGACCAATACATGCTAAATATGTTAAAATATAAATTAAATACAAAATAAATATACATGTCCAAACAGTTATTTTGCTGTACAAAAAGAATCGGATTCTGAAGTAGAGTACAATTAGCCTGTGAAGGAAATCAAAAATGCAGGTGGACAAAAATAGAGGGATTAGGCCTTCTATGTAATAGTTCTTGACCTCATTTCTTTTTTATTATTATTTATTTATTTATTTACAAAGCATATGTATGGGCAATTTTTTTTAAAACTGACCCTTGCAAAACCTTTTGTTCCAAATTTTCTCATCCTTTCCTCCATCCCCTCCCCTATCTGGCAGGTAGTCCAATAGATGTTAACTATGTTGAAATGAATGTTAAATCCAATATATGTATGCACATTTATGCAATTATCTTGTTGCACAAGAAAAATCAGATCAAGAAGGAAGGAAAAGAAAAACTGAGAAAGAAAACGAAAGGCAAGCAAATAACAGAGAGAGTGAGAATGCTATGTTGTGTTCCACACTCTGTTCTCACAGTTCTCTCTCTGGATGTAAATGGCTCTCTTCATCACTGAACAAGTGAAATTGGTTTGAATCCTCTCATTGTTGATTGTTGTTTTATTTTATTTAATAATAACTTTGTATTGACAGAATCCATGCCAGGGTAATTTTTTACAACATTATTCCTTGCACTCGCTTATGTTTCGATTTTTTTCCCCTCCCTCCCTCCACCCCCCCCCAAGATGGCAAGCAGTCCTATAAATGTTAAATATGTGCAATATATCCTAGATACAATACATATTTGCAGAAGCATGTATGTATTTATGTGTGTGTAAATTATGTAACCTATTCCCATTTCCCCAACTTGATTGTAAGTTTCTCAAGAGCAGAAATATTCAGGTGGATTCTGCTTACCCTTACAGGTAAAAAGACAAAACATTAAATGGGAACTCCCTCATTTATATTCTTTTGGTTCATATTCAAATGGTTGGGAGAAAGTGAAAAGGTAATAAGGTAATAAGAACAAATAGAATCATGGATTTAGAGTTGGAAGGGTCCTTAGATTTAATTCAATAAACATTAATTAGAGATCAACTATATGCTAGGCACTGTACTAAATACTGGAAATACAAAAAGATAAAAAAGTCCCTACCCTCAAGCGTTTACAATGTAATGAGGCAAGATAATATGCAAACAAATACATGCAAAGCAAACTATAGACAAGATAAATAGGAAATAAATAAAAGAAGGAAAGCATTGGAATTAAAAGGGATTAAGAGAGATTTCCTGTAGAAAGTGGGATTGTAAAGGGCAACTGGTCAAATGCTTTCATTTTACAGATGAGGAAACTGAGGCCAACATAGGTCAAAAGAAGTAGTTGAAAGAGCCAATAAATGAACCTAGATCCTTCAAAGAAAATCAAATAACAAAACCACACAAATTCTCATTTAATAACAATAGTAATAACTTTAAGAATAGCAGTAATGGATGACAGATTTCTGGCCAAGATGGCAGAGAGGACACACACATCTACTTAAATTCTGTCTCTGCTCTCAGAATTTATTTCATGACAAGACCTCAGAATTAGAACTTGACTATAAAAAAAAAAAAAGCCTGCAAATAATTGCCAACAGAAGACATCCTCAAAATTCACCAGAAAAGGTCTGTTTTTGCTCGTGGGTGGGGACAGTCAGACCGGGTATAGATTGAGAACAGGCAGTGAGAGTAAGGCAGGCAGCTCACACTGCGCAGACTGGAGCGGGGTGGGGTGTGATCTCAGCCATTTCTGTGGAAAGAACTTTATCCCAGTATGGCTACTCTGCCTTGGCAGCAAGCCAGTAGAACAGCAGAGAAGCTATAAATACAGGGGGTAAAGACTATAACCCCGAAAAGCTAGGGTCTCTCAGAACCTGGCCACATGCACCCAGAGTGTCTCAGCACACTCTCAGGGTCTCAGAGCACAGACGCAGCACAGCCATTGCTGTCCTGCTAGTGTTTCACTGCTGCCCCCTGCAGGCTGTAAAGGAAGCTTGGTAATGCCATCCAGCTCCCCTTTCCCCCCAGAAAAGCAGACTGTATTTATTTTTTTGCTAGTTTGTCTTCTTTGACAAAATGAGCAAAAAATTAAAATGGACTCTAACTATTGATAGCCTCTATACTGATAGAGAACAGACTTTAAACCCTGAAGAGACTAAAAACAGACTGTCTCCAGATGAATCCCCAAAGAGGGATATGATCTGGTCCTTAACACATAAGATTCTCATAGAAGAAATTAAAAAGGCTCTCACAAGAGAGCTAGAAGAAAAATGGGAAAAGAAAAGGGAAGTTAGCAAGAGAGTCTGGATAAGTCATCCCATTCATTTAAAGATAGAGTGGACAAAGAAATCAAATCCTTGAAAAACAGAATTAGTGAATTGGAAAAAGAAAATAGCTCTCTAAAAATAAAATTGGTGAAATGGAAAAAAATTACATAGAACAAAACAACTCACTTAAAAACTCAAATGGACAATTAGAAAAAGATATAAAAAAGTGAGTGAAGAAAATAATTCATTGAAAATCAGAATTGAACAAATGGAATTGAATGACTCGAGAAGACACTAAGAATCAGTCAAGCAAAACCAAAAAAATGAAACAATGGGGAAAAATGTCAAATATCTTCTTGGAAAAACAACAGACCTGGAAAATAGATCTAGGAGAGATAATCTGAGAATTATTGGACTTCCTGAAAAATATGATGAAAAAAAGAGCCTGGACATTATTTTCCAGGTATCAAAGAGAACTGCCCAGATGTTATAGAAACAAAGAGTAAAATAGAGGTAAAAAAGAATTCATCAATCACCTACTGAAAGGGACCCTAAAATCAAAACTTTAAGAAATATAGTGGCCAAATTCCAGAACTATCAGGCAAAAGAAAAAATACTGCAAACTGCTAGAAAAAAAACAATTCAAATATAGAGGAACCACAATAAGGATAACTCAGGATCTAGTAGCATCCACATTAAAGGATCGAAGGGCCTAGAATCTGATATTCTGAAAGGCAAAAGAACTTGGAATGCAGCCAAAAATAACTTAGCCAAAATGAACATTTTTTCCCCACAGAAGAAGATGGACATTCAACGAAATAAGTGAATTACATCTATTTCTGATGAAAAAAACAGAACTAAACAAAAAGTTTGAGCTACAAATATAGAACTCAAAAGAAACCTAAAAAGGTAAAAAGAAATCTTGGGAATTATATTTCTGCTATAAAGATATATAAAGAACACATGTATAATTTGTTCTAGAAACTAGAGGTGGAAAGGAAATTGTAGCAGAAAAAGGGTAAAATGGGAGTACTACATCTCACGAAGAGGCAAAGGAGACCTATTACATCTGAGAGAAAGAATGGAAGGGAATGAACATAGTGTGTATCTTATTCTCATTAGAATTGGCTTAAAGAGAAAAATATTAGACATATTTGATTTATGGTGAAACTTCTACCTCATTGAAAAGTGGGAGGGGAAAAATGAAAAGGGAAGGAGTAAGCTAAGCAGAAGGGAATACAGAAATTGTGAGGAAAAGGGGAAAGAAAGGGGGAGGAACTCTAATGTGGAGGGAGAGATACTAAAAAAGAGAGGACTGTGAGAAGTATGCTCACAAGTTTAATATTGGGAGGGTGGTAAAGGGGAAGGAAAGGAGAAAAGCATAAGCAGGGGTTAACAAGATGGCAAGTAATACAGAATTGGTAATTTTAACTATTGGGGAGGGGGGTAAAGGGGAAGGAAAGGAGAAAAGCATAAACAGGGGTTAATAAGATGGCAAGTAATACAGAATTGGTAATTTTAACTATAAATGTGAATGGGGTAAACTCCCCCATAAAGAAGAAGCAGTTAGCAGACTGGATTAAAAGCCAGAATCCTACAATATGTTGTTTACAGGAAACACACTTGAAGCAGGGTGATACATACAGAGTAAAGGTAAAAGGTTGGAGCAGAATCTACTATGCTTCAGGTGAAGTCAAAAAAGAAGGGGTAGCCATCCTGATCTCAGATCAAGCAAAAGCAAAAATTGATCTAATTAAAAGAGATAAGGAAGGCCACCAAATCTTGCTAAAGGGTAGCATAGACAATGAAGCAATATCAATATTAAACATATATGCACCAGATGTTGTAGCATCTAAATTCTTAAAAGAAAAATTGAGACCTGCAAGAAGAAATAGACAGTAAAACTATAATAGTGGGAGATCTCAACCTTGCACTCTCAGAATTATATAAATCAAACCACAAAATAAATAAAAAAGAAGTCAAAGAGATAAATAGAATACTAGAAAAGTTAGATATTATAGATCTTTGGAGAAAACTAAATGGAGACAGTTCATGGATCCTATATAAAAATTGACCATATATTAGGACATAAAAACCTCAAATTCAAATGCAGTAAGGCAGAAATAGTAAATGAATCTTTTTCAGACCATGATGCAATGAAAATTACATTCAATTAAAAGCCAGGGAAAAATAGACCAAAAAATAATTGGAAACTAAATAATCTCATACTAAAGAATGATTGGGTGAAACAGCAAATCATAGACATAATTAATAACTTCACCCAAGAAAATGACAATAATGAGACATCATACCAAAATGTGTAGGATGCAGTCAAAGTGGTAATAAGGGGAAAATTTATATCTCTAGAAGCCTACTTGCATAAAATAAAGAAAGAGAAGGTCAATGAATTGGGCTTGCAACTAAAAATGATAGAAAAGGAACAAATTAAAAACCCCCAGTCAAACATTAAACTTGAAATTCTAAAAATAAAAGGAGAGATTAATAAAATTGAAAATTAAAAAACTATTGAATTAATTAATAAAATTAAAAGTTGGTTCTATGAAAAAACCAACAAAATAGATAAGCCCTTAGTAAATCTGATTTAAAAAAGGAAAGAGGAAAATCAAATTGTTAGTCTTAAAAATGAAAAGGGAGAACTCCTTACCAATGAAGAGGAAATTAGAGCAATAATTAGGAGTTACTTTGCCCAGCTTTATGCCAATAAATTTGATAACTTAATTGAAATGGAAGAATACCTTCAAAAATATAGCTTGCCCAGATTAACAGAGGAAGAAGTAAATTGGTTAAACAGTCCCATTTTAGAAAAAGAAATAGAACAAGCTATTAATCAACTCCCTAAGAAAAAATCCCCAGGGTCAAATGGATTTACATGTGAATTCTACCAAACATTTAAAGAATAATTAATTTGAAAAAATAGGGATTGAAGGAATCCTACCAAATTCATTTTATGACACAGACATGGTACCAATACCTAAGCCAGGTAAGTTGAAAACAGAAAAAGAAAATTATAGAACAATCTCCCTAATGAATATTGATGCTAAAATCTTAAATAAAATATTAGCAAAAAGATTACAGAAAATCATCCCCAGGATAATACACCATGACCAAGTAGAATTTATACCAGGAATGCGGGGCTGGTTCAATATTAGGAAAACTATTGGCATAATTGACTATATCAATAACCAAATTAACAAAAACCATATGATCATCTCAATAGATGCAGAAAAAGCATTTGTTAAAATCCAACATCTATTCCTAATAAAAACACTTGAGGGTATAGGAATAAGTGGACTTTTCCTTAAAATAGTCAGGAGCATATATTTAGAACCATCAGTAAGCATCATATGTGATGAAGATAAACTGGAACCTTTCCCAGTAAGATCAGGAGTGAAACAAGGTTGCCCACTATCACCATTATTATTCAATATTGTATTAGAAATGCTAGCCTCAGCAATAAGAGTTGAGAAAGAGATTAAAGGAATTGGAGTAAGTAATAAAGAAACCAAATTATCACTTTATGTAGATGATATGATGGTATACTTAGAGAATTCCAGAGATTCTACTAAAAAGCTATTAGAAATAATTCACAACTTAAGGAAAGTTGCAGGATACAAAATCAATCCACTTAAATCTTCAGCATTTTTATACATTACCAACAAAATCCAACAGCAAGAGATACAAAGAGAAATTCCATTCAAAATAACTGCTGATAGTATAAAATATTTGGGAATCTAATTAGCAAAGGAAAGTCAAGAATTATGTGAGCAAAATTACACAATACTTTCCACACAAATAAAATCAGATTTAAATAATTGGGAAAATATCAAGTGCTCTTATACAGGCAGAGCGAATATAATAAAGATGACAATACTCCCTAAACTAATCTATTTATTTAGTGCTATACCAATCTGACTCTCAAGAAACTATTTTAATGACCTAGAAAAAATAATAACAAAATTCATATGGAAAAACAAAAGGTTGAGAATTTCAAGGGAATTAATGAAGAAAATCAAATGAAGGTGGCCTAACTGTACCTGATCTAAAACAATATTATATAAAGCAGTGTTCACCAAAATCATTTGGTATTGGCTAAGAAACAAATTAGTTGATCAGTGGAATAGGTTATAATCATAGGACAAAATAGTCAATAACTACAGCAATCTAGTATTTGACAAACCCAAAGATCCCAACTTTGGGATAAGAATTCATTATTTGACAAAAACTGCTGGAAAACTGGAAATTAGTACGGCAGAAATTAGGCATGGACCCACACTTAACACCGTATACCAACATAAGATCAAATTGGGCCCATGATTTAGGCATAAAGAACAAGATTATAAATAAATTAGAGGAACATAGGATAGTTTTCCTCTCAGACTTGTGGAAAAGGAAGGAATTTGTGACCAATGAAGAAGTAGAGATTCACAAAATAGAAAATTTTGATTATATCAAATTAAAAAGGTTTTGTACAAACAAAACAACTGCAAACAAGGTTAGAAGGGAAGCAACAAACTAGGAAAACATTTTTTTTACAGTTAAAGGTTCTGATAAAGGCCTCATTTCCAAAATATATAGAGAATTGACTCTAATTTATAAGAAATCAGGCCATTCTCCAATTGATAAATGGTCAAAGGATATGAACAGACAATTTTCAGATGAAAAAATTGAAACTATTTCTAGTCATATAAAAAGGTGAATTAAATCACTATTGATCAGAGAAATGCAAATTAAGACAGCTCTGAGATACCATTACATACCTGTCAGAATAGCTAAGATGACAGGAAAAAATAATGATGAATGTTGGAGAAGATGCAGGAAAACTGGGACACTGATGCATTATTGGTGGAGTTGTGAACGAATCCAACCATTCTGGAGAGCAATCTGGAATTATGCCCCCAAAATTATCAAACTGTGCATACCCTTTGATCCAGCAATGTTACTACTGGGCTTATATTCCAAAGAGATACTAAAGAAGGAAAAGGGACCTGCATGTGCCAAAATGTTTGTGGCAGCCCTTTTTGTAGTGGCTAGAAACTAGAAAATGAATGGATACCCATCAATTGGAGAATGGTTGGGTAAATTGTGGTATATGAATGTTATGGAATATTATTGTTCTGTAAGAAATGACCAGCAAGATGAATACAGAGAGGCTTGGAAAGACTTACATGGATTGATGCTGAATGAAATGAGCAGAACCAGGAGATCATTATACACTTCAACAACAATACTGTATGAGGATGTATTCTGATGGAAGTGGATATCTTCAACAAAGAGAAAATCTAATTCAGTTCCAATTGATCAATGATGGACAGAATCAGCTACACCCAGAAAAAGAACACTGGGAAATAAGTGTGAACTGTTTGCATATTTCTTCCCAGGTTATTCTTACCTTCTGAATCCAATTCTTCCTGTGCAACAAGAGAACTATTCAGTTCTACACGTATATTTTGTATCTAAAATATACTATAACATATTTAAAATGTATGCACACTTACCTATCTAAATCTCCTTTCTATATAATCATTTGCATGTTTCCTATACATTAAATTGTAAACTTCTTGAAAGCAAGAGCTAGGTCTTGTTTTTGGTTTTTGTTGTATTTTGTTTTAGGGGGTTTTTTTTGTTTGGTTTGATTTGAGTTGTTTGTTTGTTTTGCTTTGCTATGTATCCTGTAGCTTAGTCTATTGTTCCCTTGATGTTTCTAATTTTTTTAGAAGAGATCTTTTGTCTTTCCTATTCTGCTATTTTTCTTCTGTTCCTTTATATTGCTCATTTAAGACAATCTTATATCTCCTTGTTATTCTCTGGAATTCTTCATTCAGTTGGGTATATCTTTCCCCTTCTCTTTTACATTTCCCTTTCCTTCTTTCTTTAACTATTTGTAAAGTTCCATTAATCATTTTGTTTTATTGCTCTTCTTTTTTCCTGCTAATATGTTTTTTTTTTGCTACTTCATGTTCAATATTGTGAACTTTTGTCCATAGCTCTTCAAAGACTCTATCTACCAGTTCTAATCCTTAAATCTATTCATCACTTTCATTTAACCTTTATAAGGTATGTTATTTGGATCATACTTACAAGATCTGATGATTCCCCTCCCTTCTTCAATTTAAGTCTAAATTTTACAATAATCTGGGTCACAGACAGATTCAGGTCTTGTTTTAACTGACTATATAGATCTTCTAGCCTTTGGATGCAAAGTATATAATCAATCTGATTAATTATGGAAATTAATATACCATTATAATAATAACCAATTATTAACATGTGGTCCATCTTTTTCCTCCTAGTTTTGTTAATATTCTACTCCTGGAAAAAAAGTCAGTCTTTGAAGGGCATGACCTAGTAATGTGAGCACTCCTAGCCCCTAAGACGTGTGCCTGTGTTAACAGTCAGGGCCAAATGGATCTTTGACTTTTGTTCACTCTGAAAACAGAAGACAAACTGACTGGCTAATGTTACCCAGAGAGATTTCTGTGTCCTTGGTTCCTTCATTAGAGTTTGGGGAGACCTGGCTCATGAAGGAAAAATCACATCAGAAAGATCCATATCAGGGTGCCCAAATTGCTAGAGGAGGTTTCTATCTCACAAACAGACCACATTCTCAGCTGATCTCCCCCATCAAAGATAAATAATCTGGAGGAATTGAGACCTCTTACCCTACCTCCTTATTTAATATTCTACCAGTCAAGATGTTTTCTCTTATCAAGTGAGTTCCCACTAATTTGCTGTCAAGAAGACAGATCTGTATTTATACTGTATTTATACTATCAAGAAGACAGATTTCCCTTAGCATCTTGGGAGAGAGGGAGAGAGAGGGAGCAATTTATTGATTATTGGCCAGTCTAATTAACAAATTGACTTTTAATATCAGCAAATTTTGTCTCTAGGAATTTTATTTGTGACATTTTGTTACTCTGTATCTGGGATTTCCATCCACAACTGTCTTTTGCATGTTGAAAAAGGGTATTTGTTATGATTAATGAGTTATCCTCACAAAACTTTATCTGTCCCTGCCCTGTTTCATTTTGTACTCCAAGGTCAAGCTTGTTTATATTCCAATTATCTTTTGATTTCATGCTTTAGCATTCTAATCCCCTATGATGGATGTGACATCTCTATGTGTTTGTATGTTATTTCTAGAAGATGTTGTAAATCTTCATTGATTTGACTAACTTTGACTTCTTTGGCACCAGTGGTTGGAGCATAGACTTGTATTTCCATCATAATTAATAGTTTTTCTTGTATTAGAAAAGATAGTCTGCTATTTTGGAGATTATATTCCAGTACTACTTTTCTCATTCTTTTATTGACTAAGACTGCTGGCTATTCATTTTCTTCTAAGGGATTCTTAGCCACAGAGATGTACGTAGTGATCATCTGAATTTATAATTTTACCACTCCCCAAGCTGTCATTGTTTAATTTTTCCATATCCTATTTGACTATATCAGTTTATCTTAGTTCATAGATCTTACATTTCAGTTCCTATGCAATATTGATTTTCATAGGATCAGACTTTTTTTTTAATCACCAGACACAGCTAACCTACCTTTTAGCTTTGATCTATTTGTTTTATTGGTGCTAGAGCTAATCTTCTACTCTTTCCTTGTAGCATGTTAATACCTTCTAGCCTGAGGTGTCCTCTTTTGGTATCATATCTTTTATCATTTTAATATTATTTGTGGAGTTTTCTTGGCAAAGATACTGAAGTAGTTTGCCATTTCCTTCTTCACTGGACCAACCTTTGTCAGAATTCCCCACTATGACCTATTCATCTTGTGTAATCCTGTATAGTACAAGTTGTAGTTCCATTGAGTTACACAATCCCCTCCCCCACGAGTAAGCTATTATTATTTGTTTTTATTCAAATTCATTTGTAAGTTAAATCAAATAAGAGATTGGGAACTTTTAATTCTAAGTCAGACAGTTACTTGGTACAATAGCATAGAATTCCATGCCATATTTGAGAAATTAAAAGAAAAATATTAATCTCTGTCTAAATACACTTTGTCTGGTTTTGTTCATCAGCCTCTTGTCTGGGTGTGATGACTTATACATCCTACTTATAACCAAATATCTGCTGGCCTTTCCTTATTAAACATGCCTTATCTGCTTTGTTCTAGCAGACAGGAACTGAAATTGCCAGCAGATGATCTTGAGAAATGAAGCCCAGAATCTGATAACAAGGAGCAATATTTATCAGTAATCATGAGATAAATGGACAATATACTCAAAGGAAAACAGAGAGAGAGAGAGAGAAAATAACAAATTAAAACACTTTAATATTGCAAGGCAACATCACATCTCTAGAGAACTAAAGGTATAAGCTGCCATAGCTTTCTACTTTAAGAAAGTAGAGCCAAAATGGCAGAATATAGGCAGCAACTCAGCTGAACTCTCACAACATTCCCCTCCAAACAACTTTAAAATACCACCTCAAATTGAACTTGGGAGCAATAGAGCCAGCAAAGGTTATGATGAGACATTTTTTCAGTCCAAGACAATGTACATAGGAGGTCAACAGGAGAGCTCCATGATCCTAAGATGGGAGCTGTCCTAGAGTTCAGTATAAGTGGTGTTAATACCAGCAGCAGACTCTAAAGGTAGATTCACCGCAGCAGCTTTGGGAGATCTGGATCTTCCATCCAGAGATGGAAAGGGGAGCAGGTCAGATAACTGATCAAACAGAGATTTTAAGAGACCCTTTGCTGACACTGGGTGCAAGAAACTGTTGGATTCCCCAGATGCAGTTCCAGGTTTCAGTTCCATGATGAAGAGAACAAGAGCAAGCCTGGCAACTAACAGTTCAGGGCTAAGAGAGCAATAGCACTTGAAGTTGTGGGAGAAATTGATAAATGATCAAAAGGATATGAACAGACAATTTTCAGATGAAAAAATTGAAACTATTTCTAGTCCTATGAAAAAGTGCTCCAAATCACTATTGATCAGAGAAATGCAAATTAAAACTACTCTGAGATACTACTACACAGATTGGCTAAGATGACAGGAAAAGATAATGACAAATGTTGGAGGGGATGTGGGAAAACTGGGACACTGATGCATTGTTGGTGGAACTGTGAATGGGTCTAACTATTCTGGAAAACAATTTAGAACTGTGCTCAAAAAGTTTTCAACTTGTGCATACCCTTTGACCCAACAGTGTTTCTACTGTGCTTATATCCCAAAAAGATCTTAAAGGAGGGAAAAGGACCCACATGTGCAAAAATGTTTGTGGCAGCCCTCTTTGTAGTGATAAGAAACTGGAAACTGAGTGGCTGCCCATCAATTGGAGAACAGCTAAATAAATTGTGGCATATGAATGTTATAGAATATTATTATTCTATTATTGCTCTGTAAGAACTGACCAACAGGATGATTTCAGAAAGGCCTGGAGAGACTTACATGAACTGATGCTGAGTGAAATGAGCAGGACCAGGAGATCATTATACATCAACAACAATACTATATGCTGATCAATTCTGATGGACATGGCCATTCTCAACAATGAGATGAACCAAATCAGTTCTAACAGAGCAATAATGAATTGAACCAGTTATACCCACCAAAAGAACTCTGGGAGATGACTATGAACCACTACATAGAATTCCCAATCCCACTATTTTTGTCTGCCTGCATTTTTGATTTCCTTCAGAGGCTAATTGTACAATATTTCAAAATCCGATTCTTCTTCTTCTACAGCAAAATAACTGTATGGACATGTATACATATATTGTATTTAATTTATACTTTAACATATTTAACATGTATTAGTCAACCTGCCATCTGGGGAAGGGAGTGGGGGAAAGGAAAGGAAAAATTGGAACAAAAGGTTTTGCAACTGTCAATCCTGAAAAATTACCCATGCATATATCTTCTAAATAAAAAGCTATAAAATTTTTTAAAAATAACAAAATCAAAGGAAAAAAAGAATATTATTATTCTGTAAGAAATGGCTAGCAGGATGATTTCAGAAAGGCCTGGAGAGACCTACATGAACTGATGCTGTGTGAAATGAACAGAACCAGGAGATCATTATACACGACAACAACAAGATTATATGATGATCAATTCTGATGGATATGGCTCTTGTCAATAATGAAATGATTCAAACTAGTTCCAAATGTTCAGTAATGAAAAGCCATCTATACCCAGAGAGAGGCCTGTGGGAACTGAGTGTGGACCACAAGACAGCATTTTCACTCTTTTTTTTTGTTGTTGTTGCTTGCTTACAATTTGTTTTCTTTCTCAGGGTTTTTTTTCCTTCTTGATGTGATTTTTCTTGTGCAGCAAGAAAACTATAAATATGTATACATATATTGGATTTAACATATATTTTAACATATTTAACATGTATTAGGCTACCTGCCATCTAGGGGAGGGAATGGGGAGAAAGAGGGAAAAATTTGGAACAGAAGGTTTTGTAAGGGTCAATGTTTAAAAAAAAATCGTCCATGCACATGTTTTGTAAATAAAAAGCTTTAATAAAATAAAAAGCTTTTTTTTTTGAAAAAGAGGTTGTGGGAGAGCAAGGAACCTGATCACAATTCCAGGGTAAATAAAAGTGCTAAAGCCTGCAGGCACAGGGGAGCAAAGTTCTTTCTGGGTATGACCAGTGCACAGGCCAGGAGATCAGTGATCACATTTCTCTTTGAGTCATATTACCTTGGAAATATCAAAAACCAGTTCTGAAAACAGCAGCATGAAAAACCTGAAGCTTGGGACCACTAGTGCCCCCTCCATCCCAGAAGCAGAATCCAACTCTTACAGAAAGTTTGAAGTCAAGAAATAAGCTAGAAAAATGAACAAACAACAACAAAAAAGAACCTGACCATAAAATGCTATTGTAGTTACAGGGAAGATCAAGACACAAACTTAGAAGAAGACATTGATATCAAATAGCTACAAGCAAAACCTCAAAGTAAGAAAAAAAGTAAAAGTCCAAAAAAAATTTCTGGAAAAGATCAAAAAGGATTTTAAAAATTAAATAAGAAAAGTGAGAGGGAAATTTTGGAAAGAAATAAGAGTGATACAAGAAAAATATTAAAGGACAGTCAACAGCTTGAGAAATAAGGCATAAAAAATACTGAAGATAATAACACCTTACAAAACAGAATTGGTTAAACAGTTAAAAAATAAAGAGGCACAAAATTTCACTGAAGAAAAGAACTTCTTAAAAAGCAGAATTTTTTTAAAGTAGATTTTTTAAAAGTAGAATTAATCAAGTAGGAACTAATAAGTACATGGGACATCAAGAAACAAAATGAAAAAAAAACAAGAAAATGTGAAATATTTCATCAGAAAAACAAGTGATCTGAAAAGTAGATTGAGGAGAAATAATTAAAGAATCATTTTACTACATAAAATATATGATGTTTAAAATCATATTTTTTAGAAATTATCAAGGAAAACTGCCCCAGGATTTTAGAACCTGAGGATAAGATCAAAATTGAAAGAATCCACTGATCACTTCTGTAAGAGATTCCAAAATGAAAACTTCCAGCAATATCATAGCCAAATTCCAGAACTCCCAGATCAAGAAGAAAATATGTCAAGCAGCCAGAAAAAAATAATTTAAATAACGGAGCCATAATTAGATCATACAAGATTTAGAAGCTTTCATGCTAAAAGAGTCAGTGGCTTAGAATATGGTATTCCAAAATCAGAAGAGCTAAGATTATAACCAAGAATAACCTACCAGGCAAAACCAAATAAAATCCTTCAGAGGAAAAATACATATTTAATGAAATAGATGATTTTTAAACATTCCCAATGAAATGACCAAAGCTAAATAAAAAATTTTACTTTCAAATACAAGCTTGTAAGAATCATAAAAAGATAAACATGAACGAGAAATCAAAGAGACTCGATAATGTTAAAGTGTGCAATTCTACATGGGAAGATGATTCTTCTAACTCCTAAGAATTTAATTATTGGGGTAGTTAGAAAGTAAATTTTGAGAGAGGGCAGGGGTATAATTAACTTTGAGGGGATGATGACATAAAAAAATGAAGAGTCGAAAAAGATGCACTGGGGTAAGTGGGAAGGAAAAGGAATAATTAGGAAAATTATGTCACATAAAAGAGGTGTGCAAGGAAAGAACTTTTATTGTGGGGGGTGGAATGAGGTGGGTTGATGGATGAAAAGATTAAGATTGATCCTGTATTGTTTTCTTATTGATACTACTTACAATTAATTGATTTTGTCCTGTAACTGCTTTTGTCCTTTAATTGCTTAAATCATAATTCTTTGGCTCTGAATTTGATTCAGAGATTCAGCTGGCCTGTAATGAGCTAAGTTTAAATATCCAACTCTCCTGATAATCAACAAGCTCTTGATGCTTCAAAGAATTTAATTGACTTTAGAGAACATATATGGGAAAAAAAGGGAGTCAGGTCTAATATTTTTATGCCACCAAGTTAATATTCAAGGATGTCGAGTTTGCTGTTCAAAAGTCTAGATTGCTATCTTGTACTTGAACTTAAACAATGATCATTTCTTAGTCTCAGGAGAGAAGGGAGAATCATTGGAATCAAACTTCCAACCAAACATGTTATCCCCTGAACCTCAGCTCTATAACCAATTATATTGCCCTTAATTCCATGATGTTACCTACTCTGTTCTGTTCTTTGTTCTTTATTCCTCAAAACCCACATATGGGGAAGTATTCTTTTGCTTGAGGCCTTTGGCACAAATAGAGATCTTTGATTCATTTATTGACAAGTACCATGTTTCTGCTAAAAATGTGATCTTGTGCAGAAATATGCCTCAGTTTGCCCTTTTGTTAAAATTCAGTCACAACATGTGCTATGCTTAAACCTTACTCTCATCGGGATTGTTTCAAAGAAGTAATAACATACACAATCAATTGTGTGTAGAAACGTAATTTTACCCAACAAAAAAGTCAGTGGGGAATGGAATAAGAGAAAGGAGGGAACTGATAAAAAGAAGGGTGGATTAAGGGAGACAGTAGTCTAAAATAAAACAGACTTCTGAGGAGGGTCAAAGAGGAAGGTAGAGAGAAAGGGAAAGGAAAGAGACAGAGAGAGAAAGAAGGATAAACAGGGTGGAAATAGGATAAAGAAAACATTGTATTCTTAATTGTGAATGTGAATAACTAATGAATAAATGAATAAAATGGTAAAAAAAAAATAGCCAGGAGTAGAGATTATGATCTCATACAAAGCAAAAATAGACCTAATTAAAAGAGATAAGTAGGATAGCTACATTTTGCTAAATGGTATCATTTATGGTACCATTTATAGACAATGAACTAATATCTCTATTAAACACTATATTAAGCATATATGCACCAAATGATATAGAATCCAAATTCTTAAAGAAAAAGTTAAATGAGTTACAAAAGGAAATAGACAGTAAAAATCCATTAGTAGAAGACTTCAACTTTCCTCTCTCAGAACTAGATAAATCTCCCAACAACAAAAAAAGAAAGAAAGAAAGAAGAAAATAGTTTAAGAGAGGAATACATTTTTAGAAAAGTTAGATATGACAGATCTCTAAAAATTTGAAAGGAAATAGAAAGAAATATGCCTTTCCCTCAGCTATATATTGTACCTTCATAAAAACTAATCATGTAATAAAGAAAAGCAAATATCTTAAATGCATCCTTTTCAGACCATTATGTAATAAAAATAACATTCAATAAAAGGCCATGGAAATATAAATGAAATGTTGATTGGAATCTAAATAATCTAATCCTAAAGAATTAATGGGTCAAGGAACAAATTATAGAAATGATTAATAATTTCATTAAACAGAATGTTAACAATGAGACAACGTTACCAAAATTTATGAGATGCAGCAAAAGTAGTACTTATGGAGAATTTACATCAATAAAATAGAGAAAATTGAAGATCAATGAATTGGGCATGCTATTTAAAAACTAGGAAAAAGAGCAAATTAAAAATCCCCAATTAAACACCAAATTGTAAATCCTGAAAATCAAAGGAAAATTAATGAAAATTGAAAGTAAGACCACTGAACTAATAAAGAAAACTAAAAACTAGTTTTATGAAAAAAACCAATAAAATGCATGTCAGTATCAAAAATGAAAAGATTTAATGCACCATTAATGAAGAAAAATTAAAGCAATTTTAAAAGCTATTTTATCAATTTATATACCAATAAATCTGATGATCCAAGTGAAATGGATAAATCTTCAAAAAAAAAAAAAAATTTCCCAGATTAACAAAAGAGGAAACAAATCTAACCCTATCCCAGAAAAGAGAAATTGAACATGAGCTCCCTAAGAAAATTCCCAAGAACCAGATAGATTCACAAGTGAATTTCATCAAACATTTAAAGAACAATTAATTTCAATGTTGTATAAACTATTTGGAAAAAGTAGGCAAAGAAAAAAGACCTTACAAATTCTTTTTACAACACAAATATGATGTTTACACCTAAATCAGGAAGAACCAAAACAGAGAAGGAAAACTATAAACTAGTTTCCTTGATGAATATGGATGCAAAAACTTGAAATAAAATTCTGGCAAGGACATTACAGCAATATATCATAAAGATGATATACTATGACTAGGTGGAATTTTTACCAGGAATGCAAAGGCAGTTCAGTGTTAGAAAAATTATCAAAACAATTGACTTTATCAATAAAAAATCATATAATTATCTCAATAGATTCA
Source organism: Antechinus flavipes (assembly GCF_016432865.1). NCBI lineage: Eukaryota > Metazoa > Chordata > Mammalia > Dasyuromorphia > Dasyuridae > Antechinus > Antechinus flavipes. Next base: position 678,660,722 of record NC_067398.1, on the reverse strand, counting down.
GAAAAAAACTTTTAACAAACTCATTCCTATTTTTAAAAAATCCAGAAAATATAGGAATAAATGGAATTTTCCTTTAAATGATATGTAGTATCTGTTTAAAACCATCATCAAATATTATCTATAATAGAGATAAGCTAGAGCTTTCCCAAAAAGATCAGAGGGGAAGCAAAGATGCTCATTTTCACAACTATTATTCATTATTGTACTAATTTTGGTTACATTAAATTAAAAAGGGTTTGCACACACACCCACACACACATACACACCATCTGATGCAGTCAAAATGAGAAGGAAGGCAGGAAGTAAGGAAACTTTTTAGAGCAAGTTTCTCTGATAAAGGTCTCATTTCTCAAATATGTGGGGAACTGAGTCAAATTTATAAAACTACAAGACATTCCTTAAATGGTCAAAAAATAGGAAGTTTTAAGAAGAAGAAATCAAATCTATGATTTTCATAATCATATGAAAAAATGCTTTATATGATAAATATGGAAATATGTTTAGAAGAATTGCACATGTTTAACCAATATTAGATTGCTTGCTCTCTAGGGAGGAGGAGGGAGGAAGGGAGAAAAATTTGGAAAACAAGATTTTGCAGGGTGAATGTTGAAAACTATCTTTGCATATATTTTGAAAAAAGCTATTGCTATTTTTTAAAAAAGAAAAAAATGTTTTAAATCACTATTGAATAGAAAAACAAAAATTAAAACAATTCTGAGTTATCACCTCACACCTATCAAATTGGCCTAATATAGCAGAGAAGGTAAATGACAAATGATGAATGTGGAAAAATTGGGACAGTAACATAGTGATGGTAAACTGATATACCACATACATACACACACACCTCCCCGTGAAGATCAAATCAAATGATATTTGTAAAGCACTTTGTAAATCTTAAATAAATACTGACTATGATTACTAATACTATTTTTATTATCTCATCTATATGGAAGTGATCTGGTTCAGGCTCAGTCCTTCCTTTTGTGATGACCTGATACCCCCTAGTGTCGTGGGAGAGAATTGCAGTATCCTAAACTAGAATTTGTGAAAAGATGGGTCCTTGGTTTTTCTCCCAGCTTCTTAAACTTTGGTACCTAATCCCATATAAGAATCTCACAACTGAATGTGGGGGTTATGAAATTATGATTTGTTATCAGTAAACATTTGGTTTGTATATTTATATATCTGAGGTCACATAAAAATTTCTCTGTGAAAACAGTTTAAAAAGCACTTGAACACTAGCCTACCATTTCTGGCAAAAATCTCCTCTACAGATTCTCCAACCAGTCATTCTTGGAAACTTCCAGTGACTAAGAACTTTTCATTCATGAGACAACCCCCATTGCTTACAGAGATATCAGGATATCTTTGTGTAAATGGAATTTAGGTTGGGAATTAGGGACTCAGCTAAGTTCAATTTCTGCCTCTATTATGAATTCTGTGATGTTTAACCAGCCATATCATCTTTTTGAAATTCAGTTTTTCTTTAGTGAAATGGGGATAATAATAGTCTCTCTACATAATTCCCAAGAGTGTTGTGACAAAAATGCTTCATAAACCGTTCCACTGCAGAGCAGCCCAATATAAGGAAGTCATTCTTTATAGAGACAAAATCTCCTCCCAGTAACTGAGTCAGTATGCTACATAGGGAAAAACACTGGGCTTAGAATCAGAGAAAAAAGGATTAAACTGATAATTTCATTGATTTATAATTTGTCCTTTGTCTTCAAAGAGTACCAGTGACATCACAGAGAAATATCTTGACTTGGGAATAATTTAATTTAAGCGAAGCAGTGTTACACAAAATTATCAGCCTCATTCTCTCTTCCAAAGTCATTGCTATCCAGTGGTAGGACAAAAACAAGACAACTGGCAATGGGTGAGGATGCAGTGAATGACCTTGTCTCCTTTGATGTCTGAATCAGCTTTAAGCATTCCACAGCATCTACTTTATTAGAACAAATTTTTCTCATCTATACATACTACTCCACATGCTGGAGGTAGACATCCCCCTAACTTATCAATAGGTTTGAGACCTGTCAGTTACCTAGTTTAGCTCATCTGCTGAGACAGTTTCACAAGGGTGTTGCCACTGCACAAGTTACACTTTCTTGGAGATATAAATGGAAGCTGTGACAAGTATGTAAGTGGATGAACAGCCCTGGAAAGGGATCAGCAAGTCCTCACACTGGAGGAGATAGTCCTTCCTGAACACCTCATATACTTTATCGGTTTAGAGAACTCCAAGTAAAGAAATTCCCCCTACTAATAAAAGTGGTCACTTTATAATTCCTAGTTTTTAGGCACTAAAAGGTTGCTTAAGGCACTAAGAGGTTATCCATCAGTCAGCAAACACTGATTGAAAATTTATCACATGCCAGGCACTGTGCTTAATGCTGAAAATACAAAGGAAGAGGGGGAAATCACAATCCCTGCTCTCAAGGGGCTCACATTCTAATGGGGGAAGATATAAATAAACACACACATAAACATAAACATACATATATATGTATGTGTATATCTATGCATATACATACATGTATGTGTATGCATAAATGTAATGTTATACACAGAGAGAAAAGGGGAGAGGGAAGGGAAAAAAGAGGGGAAAGTAAGAGGGGAGAAGAGGGAGAGAGAGAAGGAAGGGAGGGAAGGAGAGAGGGAAAGCCAATCTTCAAGGGAAGCTTCTGAAGTCAAATATGGTGAGAAAAGTCTCCTGGAGAAGCTGGGATTTGATCTCTCTTAAGGGAAGCTAGGAGGCAGAGACAAGGAAAGAGAATAATCTAAGTACTGAACATCAGTCAATAAAAATTCTTAGAGTTATGCATGAGGAACAGCAGGGAGACCAGTGTAGCCAAATGGCAACATCTGGAGAGGAATAAAGTGAATAAAGACAACAAATGTGGAAAAGGACCAGTTTGTGAAGGGCTCTAAATACCAAGCAGAAGATTATTTTTGATTCTCAAGGTAATGAGATGTGACTGGTGTTTAATGAGTAGACAAATGATGTGATAAGGTCAGTCTGTACTTTTTAGGAAAACAGTTGGACAGCTGAGTAGAAGATGAATTGGGATGGGAAGAGATCTGAGTTAGAGACGCCAATCACTGAAAAATTCTGGGAGTGATAAGAGAAGGAAATATGTGTAAGTATATATGTGTACATACATCTGCATGTCTGTATTGAATGATATGAAGGCAGAAACAAGACTTGCTAGTAAATTAGATTTGTAGGGCCAGAATCTAATTTGAGCCAAGAATCCAGGATGAGACCAAAATTCAAGCCTGAGTAATTGGGAACATGGTGTTTCCCAAGAGTAATAGAAAAGTTGGAAAGAGGGGAGTATTTGGGTGGGAGAGTAAATGAGCTCTGTTAAGTTGAATTTAAATTGTCTAAGAGACAGCTAATTGGAGATCTCCCAGAGGCAGCTGATGCAAGATTAAATTCTGAAGATTAGAGCTAGATTTCTAGGGCTTAGTGACATCCACACAGAAATAACAGTTGGACCTGGTGTAATTGTCAAGTGAGATAGGGGAAAGATAGGAGTCAGATACATAGTCTTGGGAGACACTAATCATAATGGAAGCAAATTGGATGAACAGCGAAGACCAAAGACTGCTTAAGGTAGGAAGAAACTGAGTAGAGTCATGAAAACCTAAAAAGCAGAGAGTATCCAGGAAGAGAGCATTACTGACTGTGTTAAAAGATGCCAAGAGGTCAAGGATGAGGGCTGAGAAAAGGCCATTAGATTAGCCAATTAGAAGATCACTAGCTTCCGTTAAATGGTTGAATTGAAAGCCAGATAACACAGGGTTTGGAAGTGAGAGGAGAGGAAATGATGGTACCTATTGTGGAACGCTTTCTCAAAGAATTCAATCAAGGAAGGAGGAGGAAATATTTCAAATAATAACTAGTGGAGATGGTTGAATCAAGTATTAGCGGGGTTTTTTTATTGTTTTAAGGGTAGGGGGAGACATGGGTATGTTTGGGGGTATTAGGGAAGGAACCAGCATATGTGGAAAACTTGAAGATTGGAGTGGGGATGATAGTGAAGACAATCTGCCAAACAAGGCAAAGGGAATGGGATCAGAGGTAAATGTTAAGAGGTTTGATTTAGCTGGGAAAAGGGTTATATCTTAAGTGAGACATTGGTAAAGGAAAAGGTAGAGGTTGGGATAGGATATATAAATAATATGACAAGAGGAAAGAAGAAGGAGGAATTATCAGTGAATAGATTCCAGGGTGAATCTCTCTCTGTCTCTCTCTCTGTCTCTCTCTCTCTCTCTCTCTCTCTCTCTCTCTCTCTCTCTCTCTCTCTCCGTGTGTGTGTGTGTGTGTGTGTGTGTGTGCGTATGTGTATGTATGTTTGAGAGAGAGAAAGACAGGCAGAGACAGAGATAAAAAGAGACAAAGAAAGAGACAGAGACTGAGAAACAGAGAGGCAGAGAATGACAAACACAGAAAGAGGTATAGAAAAAGGAGCTGAAAGGATTCAGGAAGAATGACATTGGAGTCTTGAGAAGGGATGAAAAATGTTGGAATAGCCACTATGGTGAATAAAATAGTAATTAATTAGAAATGGGAGTATAAAAGGATTGTCTTTTTGTAAAGAGGGCTCACTTGAGATTATTTAGTAAAAAAAATTTGTAGTCAATCCAATCAACAAGTTTTGTAGAGTGAAGTAATTTGTCCAGAATTAAGTAGTCAATTTCATTCTGAAGGAGGACTTGAATCCAGATCTTCATCAAAATGCTTTCAAGCTTATAGGCCGAGGAGCAAGATTCAAAAACTGACTCTGCCCCTAACAAATTTCTGTAAAAAGCCTTTCCCAGGCTTTAATTTTAGAGTCTTTCACCCGAGAGTATTCCACACTTACCTATCTAGATCTCCTTTCTGAATAATCATTTGCATGTTTCCTATACATTAAATTGTAAACTTCTTGAAAGCAAGATCTGGGTTTTGTTTTTTGTTTTTGTTGTATTTTGTTCTAGGGTTTTTTTGTTTGGTTTGATTTGATTTGTTTGTTTGTTTGTTTTGCCTTGCTATGTACCCCCATAGCTTAGTCTAGTGCCTGGCCCATCATAGGTTAATTTTTAAAAAGCTAGCTGATGTGATTTCCTGTGTCATCTTAAACAAATCATTTCATCTCCCTAGGGTCTCAACTTCCTTATATGTAAAATAAAGACATTAAACTTGATGGCCTCTTAAGTTTCCCTTCAGTTCTAGATATATGATCCTATGATCTAAAGTGCCTTCATCCCAATGAATCTCAAGTTCTTCATTTGTAAAAGGAGGGGGTTGGATAAAAAGATCTTTGAAGTTGCTTGTAGCTCTAAATCTTTGAATATAAATCTAAATTCTACTACAGGTCCTGCCTAAGCGTCAGAAGAAATGTACAAAGTTAGTGTCGGCTCAATTTGATAAGTTTTCCAATCACCTTTGGAGTGGTCAGTCTCTGAATTCACTACCTCAGAATCAGACTACAATCTTTCCCTCAGAATTCTAGGATCAGTCCTACTAAGTTCAAGACGAAATATCAATGTTGGATGAGTCCTAGACTCAGGTACTAGGTCCTGAGGTTCCTCTGTTTTCTATAAAAGGGATCTGTAAGCTTCTTTCTCTCCCTCTCTCTCTTTTTCCCTCCCTCCCTCCCTTTTCCCCCTCCCTTCCTCTGTCTGTCTCTCTTTCTCTCTGTCTCTCTCTGTCTCTGTTTCTGTCTCTCTGTCTCTCTCTCCCTCTCTCTTTGTGTGTGTGTGTATCTGTCTCTCTCTGTGTGTCTCTATCTAAATTTTTCTCTGCCTCTTTCTGTCTCTTTCTCTTCCTCCCTTTCCCTCTCTTTCTCACTTTCCCCTTCTCTTTTCTATTTTTCTTTCTTTCTCTCCCTCCCTTCTTTGATCTCTCTGTCTCTGCCTTTCTGTCTGTCTCTTTGTGTATATTTTCTGTCTCTCTGTCTTTGTCTCTGTTTCTGTCTCTCTGTCTCTCCCTCTCTTTTTTTGTGTGTGTGTATCTGTCTCTCTGTGTGTCTCTATCTAAATTTTTCTCTGCCTCTTTCTGTCTTTTTCTCTTCCTCCCTTTCCCTCTCTTTCTCACTCTCCCCTTCTCTTTTCTATTTTTCTTTCTTTCTTTCCCTCCCTTCTTTCATCTCTCTGTCTCTGCCTTTCTGTCTGTCTCTTTGTGTATATGTCTTTCTGTTTCTCTGTCTCTGTCTCTGTCTCTGTCTCTGTCTCTGTCTCTGTCTCTATGTCCCTCTCGGTCTGTTTCTGTCTCTGTCTTTGTCTGTCTCTCTGTGTCTCTCTCTACCTCTGTCTCTGTCTCTCTGTCTCTCTCTGTCTCTCTCCTTTCTTCTTCTTTTTTACCCATCTTTGGATTATTTGATTGAGTACCTACTATGTACAAATAAGGCACTTAAGTGGTACAATGGAGAGAGTGCCAAATCTGAAGTCAGGAGTTCTCATCTTCCAGAGTTCAAATATGGCCTCAGACACTTACCAGCTGGGTGATCCTGGGCAAGTCTCTCAACTTTCTTTGCCTCAGCTTCCTCATTTGTCAAATGAGCTGGAGAAGGAAATGGTAAATCATCCAGTATCTTTGCCAAGAAAACCCCAAATAGGGCATGAAGACTCAGATACAAGACAATGCAAGACACTATGCTAGACACAAAGAAGAAAAAAACCGTTTCTGGTCCTTGGAGTTTATCCTATAGTAGGGAAATTAAGGGCATTAATAAATAATTGTAATAAACTATATGCTGGTGTAATTATGGGTCTCCTTTTATTGTCCTACTTCCCTTTCCTTCCCATCCCCCATGAAAAATAATTGTCTTTGTTAAGTAAGAAAACTTGTTAGGTAAGAAAACTTTTTGATTAATGCAATCAACTAAAAGTAAGTGTAAATAGAGCCTGTAAATTCCTCAAATCAAGGAAAGTCGTTGATTACTGAAAGAGGAAAGAACAAACTGTAACAAATATGTGAGCTGTGAGGAAGGGTCAGGCAAATTGATGTCACCAGTAGTATCCATCTACTCAAGAATGAAGGAAATCTTCAAGAAAATGGCATGTCTTCTCTCCAGATTCTTCACTGGTACCTGACTACTCAAAGACACTGTCATATATTCTGTTGTTTCATTAGCCAAAATCTGAATTTTGCCTCAACCATAAAGAGTCCAAGGGTTAACTATATATGTATATACAAAATATATGTAGTCAAAATTAGAAGGAAAACAGGAAACTGGAAAGGGAAAAGAGTGTTTATACCAAGTTTTTTTAAATAAAAGTCTCATTTTAAATACATATGTATGTGTATAGAAATGAGTCAAATTCATAAAAAAATAGATCTCCGAATGATCAATATTCAAAGAATATGAACAGGGAGTTTTCATAAGAAAAAAAATAGAGCTATCACAAATCATTAAAATGCTCCAAATCACTAATAATTATAGAAATGAAAACTAAAAAGACTCTAAGGTACTACCCCACATCTATCAGAATGGCTAACATGACAGAAAAAGAAAGTTACAAAAACTAGAGGGTGTATGGAAAAATAAGTACACACAATGCACTACTGGTGGAGCTGAGAACCAGTGCAACAATTCTAGGGAACAATTTGGAATGATATCCAAAGGCCTGTAAAAACCATGACCTAGCAATTCTACTGCTAGGTCTGTAATCCAGAGATCAAAAAAGAAGGAAAATGACCCATATGGACAAACATGTTTATAGTAGATTTTTTTGGTAGCGGCAAAGAGCTGAAAATGAAGGGATGCCAATCAATTTTGGAATGACTAAACAAACTGTGAGGAGATACCATTGTGCTTTATGAAATAACAAGCAAGATAATTTCAGAAAAACCTGGGAAATCTTATATGAATTCATGCAAAGTGAATTGAGTAGAACCAGAACACTGCAGCAACATTGTAAGGATAATCAATTGTGAAAGACTCTACTCTGATCAATACAATCATCTACAACAATTCCAAAGACTCATAATGAAAAATACTATCCAGCTCCAAAGAGTAAACTGAATATAGATTGAAGAGGGTTTTTTCACTTTATTTTTCTTGCTTTTTTTTTTGCAACATGGCTAGTGTTAAAATATATGTTGCATGACTTCATATATACAATGGATATCATATTTCTTGTCTTAGCAAGGGTGAGAGAGACATAGAAGAAGGGAAAGGATTTGGAACTCAAAATTAAAATATATAAAAAACATAAAACAATTTCCCTAAAACTGTAGAAGAAGGAGGCATAGGGACCATAGAGGTCATCGTGTTAACCTTAGACTTAAAACAAGTTATTTATTGTAACAGGATGTTACCCTGGAAAGTGAGGTGTTTATACATTACAACATTTTAGTACATTTTAAGTTTCTCAGTCCTCATGAGTTGCCTGGGTGGTACAATAGAATCCCAGAGTTGGAATGGACCACAGAATCCATTGAGTCCAACCCATACCTGAAAAGGCAACCCCTGCATGACACACCTGATAAATGGTTGCTCGGCCTTTAGGGAAGGAAACACAATATTCCATAAGGTAAACGATTCTGCTTACAGATAAACTTAAATGTACCTCTCTAACTTGTGGACATTTCTTCTAGCTCTGTCCTTTGGGATCATTATTCTTGAATGAAGAGAATGAAGAGAGACCAGCATACTATAGGGTGGACTGGATGTGAGGGAACAGGGACCTTGTGACTCTATGGGCCTGCCTGCAGAAGGAGCAGGGATCTTGTACCTTCAGTGGCAATCGGTGACAATTTGTGAGAGAAGTCTATGGTAGGGGTAGATATGTTCTTCCCTTCCATAGAGAAAGAGGGTAGTCCATGGTCAGAGATCCTGAACCCCAAACTCTTGTGCAGAGGAGGAAAGATTTTAAATTCCTTGGGGGATATAATCCCGAAATATAATTTTTACCTAGAAATGAGGGATTCTCTAGGCAACCATAAACTCAATAGAAGAGATATTGCATATTTTAAAGAGACAAATCCTGATGCAGCCTGTTCTATTGAGAAAGAAGGATTGCTTATATAATTCTTATATAGTGTTCAACTTGGGAAACAATGCCTGTGAATTACTTGAACAGTGAGATTCTGATGGAGAAAAAGATTGCTCTGCTCAGCAAACCCTGAAGCATGTTTACCATTTAGGAGGAAATCTAAACCTCAGGGTAGTATTGTAAATCTTGGAGAGACTGTGGAGGAATCTGCAAAAGAGAGACTGAGAGAAAAATGTCAAAGAATTGCCCCAATAATAATCTCAAATTCAGTTCCCTTCTAGGAGATCTGATGGGCAATTTGAGAACTTTATATTTTTTCCATATCTGTTTATGACCTCCCAGGAGACCCCTATAGCATTCATTTTGTGCATGTGTAAAGATTTTTCCATATCCAATTTGTTCCCTTGTTACCTTGAATGTTTGCATAGGAACTAAGCTTAGACTTGAGCAATACTATGAGAATACTAGATTTTCTCTTAGTGCAGTTTGCCAAAAAGAGAAATTGATCCTTTGGGGGTCAGTTCCCAAAACTGGGGGTCAGTTCATATAAGTCCAGAGTCTTAGAGTAGGGAGTAGGGGACATAAGTGACAGGAACAAATATAGAGCAGATGTTTGAATATAAAGTTAACCAGACTTTATAAAAATATGTAAAATACATATGGAGGAAAGGAAGCAAGCATTTATTAAGTGTCTACTATGTGCCAGATACTTTATAAATATTATTTCATTTGATCTTCACAAGTCTAAGAGAGGTAGGTGCTTTTATTATCCTCATTTTACAAATGAAAAAATAGAAGCAGATAAGACTTATCCAGCATCACACAACTAGTGACTGAATTCTGGGAAAAGACCATTCGTGAAATATCTGAGTCTGGTTTGAACTTCAGTCTTCCCAACTTCAGCCCACAGCTCAATCTATGTTCCTAAGACTCTGTATTTCTAAGACCTAGCTGTCTACAAAAATGGTCAATCCTCTTTTTAAAATCTTCATTTGACCCTGTTCTTCCCTCAAACTTTCATCCTTTTTCTCTTTTTTCTTTCACACTCAAACTCCTAGAAAAAGATGTTTCCACTTTACCTTCCATTGGCTTCTTGACCTTCTGTCATTTATCTTCCTCACCTATCAATTGAAGTTGCTCCCTTCAAGGTCATTGATGATCTTTCATATCTAGGTCCTATGGCCTTTTCTCAGTCCTTATGCTTCTTTACTTTCTTTCAATATTTGATCTTATTGATAACTCCCTCCTTCTGGTCAGTCTCTCCTCCTTGGGTTTTTATGACACTGCCCTATCATATCTCTTCCCATATTTCAATCTCTTGTGCAGGCTCATTATCCATGTTTCACCTCTGACTGTAAACATACCCCAAAACTCTATTCCCCACCTTCTTTCCTTATGCCTCTAGTCGCTAGGAGATCTCATTCACAGATAATTGTGAAATTGTGAAAAGGTGGGCCTGGCAAGGACCCACACTTAACACCATATACCAAGATAAGATCAAAATGGGTCCATGACCTAGGCATAAAGAACGAGATTATAAATAAATTAGAGGAACATAGGATAGTTTATCTCTCAGACTTGTGGAGGAGAAAGAAATTTGTGACCAACGATGAACTAGAGAACATTACTGATCACAAAATAGAAAATTTTGATTATATCAAATTAAAAAGCCTTTGTACAAACAGAACGAATGCAAACAAGATTAATAGGGAAGCAACAAACTGGGAAAACATCTTTACAATTAAAGGTTCTGATAAAGGCCTCATTTCCAAAATATATAGAGAACTGACTCAAATTTATAAAAAATCAAGCCATTCTCCAATTGATAAATGGTCAAAGGATATGAACAATTTTCAGATGATGAAATTGAAACTATTACCACTCACATGAAAGAGTGTTCCAAATCACTATTGATCAGAGAAATGCAAATTAAGACAACTCTGAGATATCACTACACACCTGTCAGATTGGCTAAGATGACAGGAAAAAATAATGATGAATGTTGGAGGGGATGCGGGAAAACTGGGACACTGATGCATTGTTGGTGGAGTTGTGAACGAATCCAACCATTCTGGAGAGCAATCTGGAATTATGCCCAAAAAGTTATCAAACTGTGCATATTCTTTGATCCAGCAGTGTTTCTATTGGGCTTATACCCCAAAGAGATACTAAAAAAGGGAAAGGGACCTGTATGTACCAAAATGTTTGTGGCAGCCCTGTTTGTAGTGGCTAGAAACTGGAAAATGAATGGATGCCCATCAATTGGAGAATGGCTGGGTAAATTGTGGTATATGAATGTTATGGAATATTATTGCTCTGTAAGGAATGACCAGCAGGATGAATACAGAGAGGCTTGGAGAGACCTACATGGACTGATGCTAAATGAGATGAGCAGAACCAGGAGATCATTATACACTTCGACAACGATATTGTATGAGGATGTATTCTGATGGAAGTGGATTTCTATGACAAAGAGACCTAACTGAGTTTCAATGGATAAATGATGGACAGAAACAGCTACACCCAAAGAAGGAACACTGGGAAACGAATGTGAACTATTTGCATTTTTGATTTTCTTCCCGAGTTATTTTTACCTTCTGAATCCAATTCTCCCTGTGCAACAGGAGAACTGTTCGGTTCTGCAAATATGTATTGTATCTAGGATATACTGCAACATATTTAACATATATAGGACTGCTTGCCATCTTGGGGGGGGTGGAGGGAGGGAGGAGAAAAAAATGAAACATAAGTGAGTGCAAGGGATAATGTTGTAAAAAATTACCCTGGCATGG